>NW_027457597.1:377500-677500 GCF_050624435.1 Tenrec ecaudatus | reverse complement strand
TAGATATTCTAAGGGCCCGCTAGTTAACCTACATAGTCCAACTGCCCGATAGGGAACCTACATAGTCCAAGATCCCGCTAAGGGACGAACATAGTCCAAGTGCCCGCTAGGGAACCTACATAGTCCAAGTGCCCGCTAATTAACCTATATAGTCCAAGTGCCCGCTAGGGAACCTTCATCGTCCAAGTGCCCGCTAGTTAATCTAGATAGTCCAAGTGCCCGCTAGTTAACCTACATAGTCCAAGGGCCCTCTATTTAACCTAGATAGTCCAAGTGCCCGCTAGGGGACGTACATAATCCAAGTGCCCGCTAGGTAACCTAGATATTCTAAGGGCCCGCTAGTTAACCTACATAGTCCAACTGCCCGATAGGGAACCTACATAGTCCAAGATCCCGCTAAGGGACGAACATAGTCCAAGTGCCCGCTAGGGAACCTACATAGTCCAAGTGCCCGCTAGGTAACCTAGATAGTCCAAGTGCCCGCTAGTTAACCTACATAGTCCAAGTGCCCGCTGAGGAACCTACATAGTCCAAGTGTCCGAAAGGGAACCTACGTATTCCAAGTGCCCATTAGGGCACCTAGATAGTCCAAGTGCCCATAGGGAACCTATATGGACCAAGTGCCCTCTAGGGAAGCTACATATTCATAGTGCCCGCAAGGGAACCTGCATTGTCCAAGTGCCCGCTAGTTATCCTAGATCGTCCAAGGGTCCGCTATTAAACCTACATAGTCCAAGTTCCCGTTAGGTAACCTAGATAGGCCAAGTGCCCGCTAGTTAACCTACATAGTACAATGGCCCGCTAGTTGACCTAGATAGTCCAAGTGCCCGCTAGTTATCGTAGCTAGTCAAAGTGCCCTCTAGTTAACCTAAGTAGTACAAATGTCCAATAGGGATCCTACATAATCCAAGTGCCCGCTAGGTAACCTAGATATTCCAAGTTCCGGTTTGCTAACCTAGATAGTCCAAGTGCCCGCTAGGTAACCTATACTGTCCAAGTGCCCGCTAGGTTACTTACATAGTCCAAGTGCACGTTCGTTAACTTAGATAGTCCAAGTCGCGTTAGGTAACCAACATAATCTAAGGGCCGCTAGGTAACCTATATAGTCCAAGTGCCCGCTAGTTAACCTATAGTCCAAGTGCCCTCAAGGTAACTTAAACAGTCCAAGTGCCCGCTAGGTTACCTGCATAGTCCAAGTGCCCGCTAGGTAACCTAGACAGTCCAAGTGCCTGCTAGGTAACCTACATAGTCCAAGTGCCCGTTTGCTAACCTAGATCGTCAAAGGGCCCGCTAGTTGACCTAGATAGTCCAAGTGCCCGCTAGTTAACCTAGCTAGTCAAAGTGCCCTCTAGTTAACCTAAGTAGTACAAATGTCCAATAGGGATCCTACATAATCCAAGTGCCCGCTAGGTAACCTAGATATTCCAAATTCCGGTTTGCTAACCTAGATAGTCCAAGTGCCCGCTAGGTAACCTATACTGTCCAAGTGCCCGCTAGGTAACCTATACTGTCCAAGTGCCCGCTAGGTTACTTACATAGTCCAAGTGCACGTTCGTTAACTTAGATAGTCCAAGTCGCGTTAGGTAACCAACATAATCTAAGGGCCGCTAGGTAACCTATATAGTCCAAGTGCCCGCTAGTTAACCTATAGTCCAAGTGCCCTCTAGGTAACTTAAACAGTCCAAGTGCCCGCTAGGTTACCTACATAGTCCAAGTGCCCGCTAGGTAACCTAGACAGTCCAAGTGCCTGCTAGGTAACCTACATAGTCCACGTGCCCGTTTGCTAACCTAGATCGTCAAAGGGCCCGCTAGTTAACCTACATAGTCCAAGGGCCCTCTAGTTAACCTAGATAGTCCAAGTGCCAGCTAGTTAACCTACATTGTCCAAGTCCCTGATGGGGAGCCTACATAGTCCAAGTATCCGCTAGGTAACCTACATAGTCCAAATGCCCACTAGTAACGTACGTAGTCCAAATGCCCGTTAGGTAACCTAGATAGTCCAAATGCCCGCTAGGGAACCTACATAGCCCAAGTGCCCGCTAGGTAACCTACATAGTCCAAATGCCCGCTAGAAACCTACATAGTCCAAGTGCAAGAAGGGAACCTACATAATCCAAGTGCCCGCTAGGGAACCTACATAGTCCAAATGCCCGTTAGGTAACCTAGATAGTCCAAATGCCCGCTAGGGTACCCACATAGTCTAAGTGCCCGCGAGGTAACCTACATAGTCCAAGTGCCCATTCATTAACCTAGATTTTCCAAGTGCCCTCTAGGTAACCTAGACTGTCCAAGTGCCCGCTTGGTTACCTACATAGTCCACGTGCCCGTTCGTTAACCTAGAAAGTACAAGAGCCCGCTAGTTAACCTACATAGTCCAAGGGCCCGCTAGTTAACCTAGATAGTCCAAGTGCCCGCTAGTTAACCTACATTGTCCATGTCCCTGATGGGGAACCTACATAGTCCAAGTATCCGCTAGGTAACCTACATAGTCCAAATGCCCGCTAGTAACGTACATAGTCCAAGTGCCCGTTAGGTAACCTAGATAGTCCAAATGCCCGCTAGGGAACCCACATAGTCCAAGTGCCCGTTAGAGAACTTAGATAGTCAAAGCCCTGCTAGGGAATCTACATAGTCCAAGTGCCCGTTAGGGAACCTAGATAGTCCAAGTACCCGTTAGCTAACCTAGATAGTCCAAGTGCCCGCTAGGTAACCTACATAGTCCAAGTGCCCGTTCGTTAACCTAGATAGTCCAAGTTCCTGTTAGCTAACCTACATAGTCCAAGTGCCCGTTCGTTAACCTAGATAGTTCAAGTGTCCGCTAGGTAACCTAGACAGTCCAAGTGCCTGCTAGGTAACCTACATAGTCCAAGTGCCCGCTAGGGAACCTACATAGTCCAAGGGCCCGCTAGTTAACCTAGATAGTCCAAGTGCCCGCTAGTTAACCTACATTGTCCAAGTCCCTGATGGGGAACCTACATAGTCCAAGTATCCGCTAGGTAACCTACATAGTCCAAATGCCCGCTAGTAACGTACATAGTCCAAGTGCCCGTTAGGTAACCTAGATAGTCCAAATGCCCGCTAGGGAACCCACATAGTCCAAGTGCCCGTTAGAGAACTTACATAGTCAAAGCCCTGCTAGGGAACTTACATAGTCCAAGTGCCCGCTAGGGAACCTAGATAGTCCAAGTACCCGTTAGCTAACCTAGATAGTCCAAGTGCCCGCTAGGTAACCTCCATAGTCCAAGTGCCCGTTCGTTAACCTAGATAGTCCAAGTTCCTGTTAGCTAACCTACATAGTCCAAGTGCGCGTTCGTTAACCTAGATAGTTCAAGTGCCCGCTAGGTAACCTAGACAGTCCAAGTGCCTGCTAGGTAACCTACATAGTCCAAGTGCCCGCTAGGGAACCTACATAGTCCAAGTGCCCGTTAGTTAACCTAGATAGTCAAAGTGCCTTCTAGGTAACCTAGATAGTCCAAATGCCCGCTAGGATACCCACATAGTCCAACTGCCCGATAGGGAACCAACATAGTCCAAGTGCCCGCTAAGGGACCTACATAGTCCAAGTGCCCGTTAGGGAACCTACATAGTCCAAGTGCCCTCTAGGGAACCTGCATCGTCCATGTGCCCGCCAGTTAACATAGATAGTCTAAGTTCCCGCTAGTTAACCTAGATAGTCCAAGTGCCCGCTAGTTAACATAGATCGTCCAAGTGCCCGCTAGTTAACCTACATAGTCCAAGGTCCGTTAGTTAACCTAGATAGTCCAAGTGCCCGCTAGGTAACCTAGATAGTCGAAGGGCCCAATGAGGAACCTACATATTCCAAGTGCCCGATAGGGAATCTTCATATTCCAAGTGCCCGTTAGGGAACCCAGATAGTCCAAGTGCCCATAGGGAACCTATATGGTCCAAGTGCCCTCTAGAAAAGCTACATATTCATAGTGCCCGCTAGGGAACCTGCATTGACCAAGTGCCCGCTAGTTAACCAAGATTGTCCAAGTGTCTGCTAGTAAACCTACATAGTCCAAGTTCCCGTTAGGTAACCTAGATAGGCCAAGTGCCCGCAAGATAACCTACATAGTCCAAGTGCCCGCTAGGTAACCTAGATATTCCAAGTTCCGGTTTACTAACCTAGATAGTCCAAGTGCCCGGTAGGTAACCTACATAGTCCAAGTGCCCATTCGTTAACCTAGATAGTCCAAGTGCCCGCTAGGTAACCTATACTGTCCAAGTGCCCGCTAGGTTACCTACATAGTCCATGTGCACGTTCGTTAACTTAGATAGTCCAAGTTGCGCTAGGTAACATACATAGACCAAGGGCCCGCTAGGTAACCTATCTAGTCCAAGTGCCCGCTAGTTAAACTATAGTCCAAGTGCCCGCTAGGTAACCTACATATTCCAAGTTCCCGCGAGGTAACCTAGATAGTCCAAGTGCCCGTTACCTAACCTAGATAGTCCAAGTGCCCATTAGGTTACCTACATAGTCCACGTGCCGGTTCGTTAACCTAGATAGTCCAAGTGCCCGCTAATTAACCTACATAGTCCAAGTGCCCGCTAATTAACCTACATAGTCCAAGTGCCCGTTAGGTAACCTAGACAATCCAAGTGCCCGCTAGGTAACCTCCATAGTCCAAGTGCCCGCTAATTAACCTATATAGTCCAAGTGCCCGCTAGGGAACCTTCATCATCCAAGTGCCCGCTAGTTAATCTAGATAGTCCAAGTGCCCGCTAGTTAACCTACATAGTCCAAGGGCCCTCTATTTAACCTAGATAGTCCAAGTGCCCGCTAGGGGACGTACATAGTCCAAGTGCCCGCTAGGTAACCTAGATATTCTAAGGGCCCGCTAGTTAACCTACATAGTCCAACTGCCCGATAGGGAACCTACATAGTCCAAGATCCCGCTAAGGGACGAACATAGTCCAAGTGCCCGCTAGGGAACCTACATAGTCCAAGTGCCCGCTAGGTAACCTAGATAGTCCAAGTGCCCGCTAGTTAACCTACATAGTCCAAGTGCCCGCTGAGGAACCTACATAGTCCAAGTGTCCGAAAGGGAACCTACGTATTCCAAGTGCCCATTAGGGCACCTAGATAGTCCAAGTGCCCATAGGGAACCTATATGGTCCAAGTGCCCTCTAGGGAAGCTACATATTCATAGTGCCCGCAAGGGAACCTGCATTGTCCAAGTGCCCGCTAGTTATCCTAGATCGTCCAAGGGTCCGCTAGTAATCCTACATAGTCCAAGTTCCCGTTAGGTAACCTAGATAGGCCAAGTGCCCGCTAGTTAACCTACATAGTACAATGGCCCGCTAGTTGACCTAGATAGTCCAAGTGCCCGCTAGTTAACCTAGCTAGTCAAAGTGCCCTCTAGTTAACCTAAGTAGTACAAATGTCCAATAGGGATCCTACATAATCCAAGTGCCCGCTAGGTAACCTAGATATTCCAAGTTCCGGTTTGCTAACCTAGATAGTCCAAGTGCCCGCTAGGTAACCTATACTGTCCAAGTGCCCGCTAGGTTACTTACATAGTCCAAGTGCACGTTCGTTAACTTAGATAGTCCAAGTCGCGTTAGGTAACCAACATAATCTAAGGGCCGCTAGGTAACCTATATAGTCCAAGTGCCCGCTAGTTAACCTATAGTCCAAGTGCCCTCAAGGTAACTTAAACAGTCCAAGTGCCCGCTAGGTTACCTGCATAGTCCAAGTGCCCGCTAGGTAACCTAGACAGTCCAAGTGCCTGCTAGTTAACCTACATAGTCCAAGTGCCCGTTTGCTAACCTAGATCGTCAAAGGGCCCGCTAGTTAACCTACATAGTCCAAGGGCCCTCTAGTTAACCTAGATAGTCCAAGTGCCAGCTAGTTAACCTACATTGTCCAAGTCCCTGATGGGGAGCCTACATAGTCCAAGTATCCGCTAGGTAACCTACATAGTCCAAATGCCCACTAGTAACGTACGTAGTCCAAATGCCCGTTAGGTAACCTAGATAGTCCAAATGCCCGCTAGGGAACCTACATAGCCCAAGTGCCCGCTAGGTAACCTACATAGTCCAAATGCCCGCTAGAAACCTACATAGTCCAAGTGCAAGAAGGGAACCTACATAATCCAAGTGCCCGCTAGGGAACCTACATAGTCCAAATGCCCGTTAGGTAACCTAGATAGTCCAAATGCCCGCTAGGGTACCCACATAGTCTAAGTGCCCGCGAGGTAACCTACATAGTCCAAGTGCCCATTCATTAACCTAGATTTTCCAAGTGCCCTCTAGGTAACCTAGACTGTCCAAGTGCCCGCTTGGTTACCTACATAGTCCACGTGCCCATTCGTTAACCTAGAAAGTACAAGAGCCCACTAGTTAACCTACATAGTCCAAGGGCCCGCTAGTTAACCTAGATAGTCCAAGTGCCCGCTAGTTAACCTACATTGTCCATGTCCCTGATGGGGAACCTACATAGTCCAAGTATCCGCTAGGTAACCTACATAGTCCAAATGCCCGCTAGTAACGTACATAGTCCAAGTGCCCGTTAGGTAACCTAGATAGTCCAAATGCCCGCTAGGGAACCCACATAGTCCAAGTGCCCGTTAGAGAACTTAGATAGTCAAAGCCCTGCTAGGGAACCTACATAGTCCAAGTGCCCGCTAGGGAACCTACATAGTCCAAGTGCCCGTTAGTTAACCTAGATAGTCAAAGTGCCTTCTAGGTAACCTAGATAGTCCAAATGCCCGCTAGGATACCCACATAGTCCAACTGCCCGATAGGGAACCAACATAGTCCAAGTGCCCGCTAAGGGACCTACATAGTCCAAGTGCCCGTTAGGGAACCTACATAGTCCAAGTGCCCTCTAGGGAACCTGCATCGTCCATGTGCCCGCCAGTTAACATTGATAGTCTAAGTTCCCGCTAGTTAACCTAGATAGTCCAAGTGCCCGCTAGTTAACATAGATCGTCCAAGTGCCCGCTGGTTAACCTACATAGTCCAAGGTCCGTTAGTTAACCTAGATAGTCCAAGTGCCCTCTAGTTAACCTACATAGTCCAAGGGCCCTCTAGTTAACCTCGATATTCCAAGTGCCCGCTAGGGGACGTACATAGTCCAAGTGCCCGCTGGGCAACCTAGATAGTCCAAGTGCCCGCTAGTTGACCTACATAGTCCAAGTGCCCGCTTGTTAACCTACATAGTCCAAGTGTCCGAAAGGGAACCTACGTATTCCAAGTGCCCGTTAGGGCACCTAGATAGTCCAAGTAACCATAGGGAACCTATATAGTCCAAGTGCCCTCTAGGGAAGCTACATAGTCAAAGTGCCCGCTAGGGAACCTGCATTGTACAAGTGCCCGCTAGTTAACCTAGATAGTCCAAGTGCCCGCTAGGTAACCTAGATAGTCGAAGGGCCCGCTAGTTAACCTACATAGTCCAAGTGCCCGATAGGGAACCTACATAGTCCAAGTGCCCAATGAGGAACCTACATAGTCCAAGTGCCCGATAGGGAATCTTCATATTCCAATTGCCCGTTAGGGAACCCAGATAGTCCAAGTGCCCATAGGGAACCTATATGGTCCAAGTGCCCTCTAGGGAAGCTACATATTCATAGTGCCCGCTAGGGAACCTGCATCGTCCAAGTGCCCGCTAGTTAACCAAGATCGTCCAAGTGTCCGCTAGTAAACCTACATAGTCCAAGTTCCCGTTAGGTAACCTAGATAGGCCAAGTGCCCGCTAGTTAACCTACATAGTACAATGGCCCGCTAGTTGACCTAGATAGTCCAAGTGCCCGCTAGTTATCGTAGCTAGTCAAAGTGCCCTCTAGTTAACCTAAGTAGTACAAATGTCCAATAGGGATCCTACATAATCCAAGTGCCCGCTAGGTAACCTAGATATTCCAAGTTCCGGTTTGCTAACCTAGATAGTCCAAGTGCCCGCTAGGTAACCTATACTGTCCAAGTGCCCGCTAGGTTACTTACATAGTCCAAGTGCACGTTCGTTAACTTAGATAGTCCAAGTCGCGTTAGGTAACCAACATAATCTAAGGGCCGCTAGGTAACCTATATAGTCCAAGTGCCCGCTAGTTAACCTATAGTCCAAGTGCCCTCAAGGTAACTTAAACAGTCCAAGTGCCCGCTAGGTTACCTGCATAGTCCAAGTGCCCGCTAGGTAACCTAGACAGTCCAAGTGCCTGCTAGGTAACCTACATAGTCCAAGTGCCCGTTTGCTAACCTAGATCGTCAAAGGGCCTGCTAGTTGACCTAGATAGTCCAAGTGCCCGCTAGTTAACCTAGCTAGTCAAAGTGCCCTCTAGTTAACCTAAGTAGTACAAATGTCCAATAGGGATCCTACATAATCCAAGTGCCAGCTAGGTAACCTAGATATTCCAAATTCCGGTTTGCTAACCTAGATAGTCCAAGTGCCCGCTAGGTAACCTATACTGTCCAAGTGCCCGCTAGGTAACCTATACTGTCCAAGTGCCCGCTAGGTTACTTACATAGTCCAAGTGCACGTTCGTTAACTTAGATAGTCCAAGTCGCGTTAGGTAACCAACATAATCTAAGGGCCGCTAGGTAACCTATATAGTCCAAGTGCCCGCTAGTTAACCTATAGTCCAAGTGCCCTCTAGGTAACTTAAACAGTCCAAGTGCCCGCTAGGTTACCTACATAGTCCAAGTGCCCGCTAGGTAACCTAGACAGTCCAAGTGCCTGCTAGGTAACCTACATAGTCCACGTGCCCGTTTGCTAACCTAGATCGTCAAAGGGCCCGCTAGTTAACCTACATAGTCCAAGGGCCCTCTAGTTAACCTAGATAGTCCAAGTGCCAGCTAGTTAACCTACATTGTCCAAGTCCCTGATGGGGAGCCTACATAGTCCAAGTATCCGCTAGGTAACCTACATAGTCCAAATGCCCACTAGTAACGTACGTAGTCCAAATGCCCGTTAGGTAACCTAGATAGTCCAAATGCCCGCTAGGGAACCTACATAGCCCAAGTGCCCGCTATGTAACCTACATAGTCCAAATGCCCGCTAGAAACCTACATAGTCCAAGTGCAAGAAGGGAACCTACATAATCCAAGTGCCCGCTAGGGAACCTACATAGTCCAAATGCCCGTTAGGTAACCTAGATAGTCCAAATGCCCGCTAGGGTACCCACATAGTCTAAGTGCCCGCGAGGTAACCTACATAGTCCAAGTGCCCATTCATTAACCTAGATTTTCCAAGTGCCCTCTAGGTAACCTAGACTGTCCAAGTGCCCGCTTGGTTACCTACATAGTCCACGTGCCCGTTCGTTAACCTAGAAAGTACAAGAGCCCGCTAGTTAACCTACATAGTCCAAGGGCCCGCTAGTTAACCTAGATAGTCCAAGTGCCCGCTAGTTAACCTACATTGTCCATGTCCCTGATGGGGAACCTACATAGTCCAAGTATCCGCTAGGTAACCTACATAGTCCAAATGCCCGCTAGTAACGTACATAGTCCAAGTGCCCGTTAGGTAACCTAGATAGTCCAAATGCCCGCTAGGGAACCCACATAGTCCAAGTGCCCGTTAGAGAACTTAGATAGTCAAAGCCCTGCTAGGGAATCTACATAGTCCAAGTGCCCGTTAGGGAACCTAGATAGTCCAAGTACCCGTTAGCTAACCTAGATAGTCCAAGTGCCCGCTAGGTAACCTACATAGTCCAAGTGCCCGTTCGTTAACCTAGATAGTCCAAGTTCCTGTTAGCTAACCTACATAGTCCAAGTGCCCGTTCGTTAACCTAGATAGTTCAAGTGTCCGCTAGGTAACCTAGACAGTCCAAGTGCCTGCTAGGTAACCTACATAGTCCAAGTGCCCGCTAGGGAACCTACATAGTCCAAGGGCCCGCTAGTTAACCTAGATAGTCCAAGTGCCCGCTAGTTAACCTACATTGTCCAAGTCCCTGATGGGGAACCTACATAGTCCAAGTATCCGCTAGGTAACCTACATAGTCCAAATGCCCGCTAGTAACGTACATAGTCCAAGTGCCCGTTAGGTAACCTAGATAGTCCAAATGCCCGCTAGGGAACCCACATAGTCCAAGTGCCCGTTAGAGAACTTACATAGTCAAAGCCCTGCTAGGGAACTTACATAGTCCAAGTGCCCCCTAGGGAACCTAGATAGTCCAAGTACCCGTTAGCTAACCTAGATAGTCCAAGTGCCCGCTAGGTAACCTCCATAGTCCAAGTGCCCGTTCGTTAACCTAGATAGTCCAAGTTCCTGTTAGCTAACCTACATAGTCCAAGTGCGCGTTCGTTAACCTAGATAGTTCAAGTGCCCGCTAGGTAACCTAGACAGTCCAAGTGCCTGCTAGGTAACCTACATAGTCCAAGTGCCCGCTAGGGAACCTACATAGTCCAAGTGCCCGTTAGTTAACCTAGATAGTCAAAGTGCCTTCTAGGTAACCTAGATAGTCCAAATGCCCGCTAGGATACCCACATAGTCCAACTGCCCGATAGGGAACCAACATAGTCCAAGTGCCCGCTAAGGGACCTACATAGTCCAAGTGCCCGTTAGGGAACCTACATAGTCCAAGTGCCCTCTAGGGAACCTGCATCGTCCATGTGCCCGCCAGTTAACATAGATAGTCTAAGTTCCCGCTAGTTAACCTAGATAGTCCAAGTGCCCGCTAGTTAACATAGATCGTCCAAGTGCCCGCTAGTTAACCTACATAGTCCAAGGTCCGTTAGTTAACCTAGATAGTCCAAGTGCCCGCTAGGTAACCTAGATAGTCGAAGGGCCCAATGAGGAACCTACATATTCCAAGTGCCCGATAGGGAATCTTCATATTCCAAGTGCCCGTTAGGGAACCCAGATAGTCCAAGTGCCCATAGGGAACCTATATGGTCCAAGTGCCCTCTAGGGAAGCTACATATTCATAGTGCCCGCTAGGGAACCTGCATTGACCAAGTGCCCGCTAGTTAACCAAGATTGTCCAAGTGTCCGCTAGTAAACCTACATAGTCCAAGTTCCCGTTAGGTAACCTAGATAGGCCAAGTGCCCGCAAGATAACCTACATAGTCCAAGTGCCCGCTAGGTAACCTAGATATTCCAAGTTCCGGTTTACTAACCTAGATAGTCCAAGTGCCCGGTAGGTAACCTACATAGTCCAAGTGCCCATTCGTTAACCTAGATAGTCCAAGTGCCCGCTAGGTAACCTATACTGTCCAAGTGCCCGCTAGGTTACCTACATAGTCCATGTGCACGTTCGTTAACTTAGATAGTCCAAGTTGCGCTAGGTAACATACATAGACCAAGGGCCCGCTAGGTAACCTATCTAGTCCAAGTGCCCGCTAGTTAAACTATAGTCCAAGTGCCCGCTAGGTAACCTACATATTCCAAGTTCCCGCGAGGTAACCTAGATAGTCCAAGTGCCCGTTACCTAACCTAGATAGTCCAAGTGCCCATTATGTTACCTACATAGTCCACGTGCCGGTTCGTTAACCTAGATAGTCCAAGTGCCCGCTAATTAACCTACATAGTCCAAGTGCCCGCTAATTAACCTACATAGTCCAAGTGCCCGTTAGGTAACCTAGACAATCCAAGTGCCCGCTAGGTAACCTCCATAGTCCAAGTGCCCGCTAATTAACCTATATAGTCCAAGTGCCCGCTAGGGAACCTTCATCATCCAAGTGCCCGCTAGTTAATCTAGATAGTCCAAGTGCCCGCTAGTTAACCTACATAGTCCAAGGGCCCTCTATTTAACCTAGATAGTCCAAGTGCCCGCTAGGGGACGTACATAGTCCAAGTGCCCGCTAGGTAACCTAGATATTCTAAGGGCCCGCTAGTTAACCTACATAGTCCAACTGCCCGATAGGGAACCTACATAGTCCAAGATCCCGCTAAGGGACGAACATAGTCCAAGTGCCCGCTAGGGAACCTACATAGTCCAAGTGCCCGCTAGGTAACCTAGATAGTCCAAGTGCCCGCTAGTTAACCTACATAGTCCAAGTGCCCGCTGAGGAACCTACATAGTCCAAGTGTCCGAAAGGGAACCTACGTATTCCAAGTGCCCATTAGGGCACCTAGATAGTCCAAGTGCCCATAGGGAACCTATATGGTCCAAGTGCCCTCTAGGGAAGCTACATATTCATAGTGCCCGCAAGGGAACCTGCATTGTCCAAGTGCCCGCTAGTTATCCTAGATCGTCCAAGGGTCCGCTAGTAATCCTACATAGTCCAAGTTCCCGTTAGGTAACCTAGATAGGCCAAGTGCCCGCTAGTTAACCTACATAGTACAATGGCCCGCTAGTTGACCTAGATAGTCCAAGTGCCCGCTAGTTAACCTAGCTAGTCAAAGTGCCCTCTAGTTAACCTAAGTAGTACAAATGTCCAATAGGGATCCTACATAATCCAAGTGCCCGCTAGGTAACCTAGATATTCCAAGTTCCGGTTTGCTAACCTAGATAGTCCAAGTGCCCGCTAGGTAACCTATACTGTCCAAGTGCCCGCTAGGTTACTTACATAGTCCAAGTGCACGTTCGTTAACTTAGATAGTCCAAGTCGCGTTAGGTAACCAACATAATCTAAGGGCCGCTAGGTAACCTATATAGTCCAAGTGCCCGCTAGTTAACCTATAGTCCAAGTGCCCTCAAGGTAACTTAAACAGTCCAAGTGCCCGCTAGGTTACCTGCATAGTCCAAGTGCCCGCTAGGTAACCTAGACAGTCCAAGTGCCTGCTAGTTAACCTACATAGTCCAAGTGCCCGTTTGCTAACCTAGATCGTCAAAGGGCCCGCTAGTTAACCTACATAGTCCAAGGGCCCTCTAGTTAACCTAGATAGTCCAAGTGCCAGCTAGTTAACCTACATTGTCCAAGTCCCTGATGGGGAGCCTACATAGTCCAAGTATCCGCTAGGTAACCTACATAGTCCAAATGCCCACTAGTAACGTACGTAGTCCAAATGCCCGTTAGGTAACCTAGATAGTCCAAATGCCCGCTAGGGAACCTACATAGCCCAAGTGCCCGCTAGGTAACCTACATAGTCCAAATGCCCGCTAGAAACCTACATAGTCCAAGTGCAAGAAGGGAACCTACATAATCCAAGTGCCCGCTAGGGAACCT
Organism: Tenrec ecaudatus; assembly: GCF_050624435.1. Classification (NCBI taxonomy): domain Eukaryota; kingdom Metazoa; phylum Chordata; class Mammalia; order Afrosoricida; family Tenrecidae; genus Tenrec; species Tenrec ecaudatus. Next base: position 664,453 of record NW_027457597.1, on the reverse strand, counting down.
ACATAGTCCAAATGCCCGTTAGGTAACCTAGATAGTCCAAATGCCCGCTAGGGTACCCACATAGTCTAAGTGCCCGCGAGGTAACCTACATAGTCCAAGTGCCCATTCATTAACCTAGATTTTCCAAGTGCCCTCTAGGTAACCTAGACTGTCCAAGTGCCCGCTTGGTTACCTACATAGTCCACGTGCCCATTCGTTAACCTAGAAAGTACAAGAGCCCACTAGTTAACCTACATAGTCCAAGGGCCCGCTAGTTAACCTAGATAGTCCAAGTGCCCGCTAGTTAACCTACATTGTCCATGTCCCTGATGGGGAACCTACATAGTCCAAGTATCCGCTAGGTAACCTACATAGTCCAAATGCCCGCTAGTAACGTACATAGTCCAAGTGCCCGTTAGGTAACCTAGATAGTCCAAATGCCCGCTAGGGAACCCACATAGTCCAAGTGCCCGTTAGAGAACTTAGATAGTCAAAGCCCTGCTAGGGAACCTACATAGTCCAAGTGCCCGCTAGGGAACCTACATAGTCCAAGTGCCCGTTAGTTAACCTAGATAGTCAAAGTGCCTTCTAGGTAACCTAGATAGTCCAAATGCCCGCTAGGATACCCACATAGTCCAACTGCCCGATAGGGAACCAACATAGTCCAAGTGCCCGCTAAGGGACCTACATAGTCCAAGTGCCCGTTAGGGAACCTACATAGTCCAAGTGCCCTCTAGGGAACCTGCATCGTCCATGTGCCCGCCAGTTAACATTGATAGTCTAAGTTCCCGCTAGTTAACCTAGATAGTCCAAGTGCCCGCTAGTTAACATAGATCGTCCAAGTGCCCGCTGGTTAACCTACATAGTCCAAGGTCCGTTAGTTAACCTAGATAGTCCAAGTGCCCTCTAGTTAACCTACATAGTCCAAGGGCCCTCTAGTTAACCTCGATATTCCAAGTGCCCGCTAGGGGACGTACATAGTCCAAGTGCCCGCTGGGCAACCTAGATAGTCCAAGTGCCCGCTAGTTGACCTACATAGTCCAAGTGCCCGCTTGTTAACCTACATAGTCCAAGTGTCCGAAAGGGAACCTACGTATTCCAAGTGCCCGTTAGGGCACCTAGATAGTCCAAGTAACCATAGGGAACCTATATAGTCCAAGTGCCCTCTAGGGAAGCTACATAGTCAAAGTGCCCGCTAGGGAACCTGCATTGTACAAGTGCCCGCTAGTTAACCTAGATAGTCCAAGTGCCCGCTAGGTAACCTAGATAGTCGAAGGGCCCGCTAGTTAACCTACATAGTCCAAGTGCCCGATAGGGAACCTACATAGTCCAAGTGCCCAATGAGGAACCTACATAGTCCAAGTGCCCGATAGGGAATCTTCATATTCCAATTGCCCGTTAGGGAACCCAGATAGTCCAAGTGCCCATAGGGAACCTATATGGTCCAAGTGCCCTCTAGGGAAGCTACATATTCATAGTGCCCGCTAGGGAACCTGCATCGTCCAAGTGCCCGCTAGTTAACCAAGATCGTCCAAGTGTCCGCTAGTAAACCTACATAGTCCAAGTTCCCGTTAGGTAACCTAGATAGGCCAAGTGCCCGCTAGTTAACCTACATAGTACAATGGCCCGCTAGTTGACCTAGATAGTCCAAGTGCCCGCTAGTTATCGTAGCTAGTCAAAGTGCCCTCTAGTTAACCTAAGTAGTACAAATGTCCAATAGGGATCCTACATAATCCAAGTGCCCGCTAGGTAACCTAGATATTCCAAGTTCCGGTTTGCTAACCTAGATAGTCCAAGTGCCCGCTAGGTAACCTATACTGTCCAAGTGCCCGCTAGGTTACTTACATAGTCCAAGTGCACGTTCGTTAACTTAGATAGTCCAAGTCGCGTTAGGTAACCAACATAATCTAAGGGCCGCTAGGTAACCTATATAGTCCAAGTGCCCGCTAGTTAACCTATAGTCCAAGTGCCCTCAAGGTAACTTAAACAGTCCAAGTGCCCGCTAGGTTACCTGCATAGTCCAAGTGCCCGCTAGGTAACCTAGACAGTCCAAGTGCCTGCTAGGTAACCTACATAGTCCAAGTGCCCGTTTGCTAACCTAGATCGTCAAAGGGCCTGCTAGTTGACCTAGATAGTCCAAGTGCCCGCTAGTTAACCTAGCTAGTCAAAGTGCCCTCTAGTTAACCTAAGTAGTACAAATGTCCAATAGGGATCCTACATAATCCAAGTGCCAGCTAGGTAACCTAGATATTCCAAATTCCGGTTTGCTAACCTAGATAGTCCAAGTGCCCGCTAGGTAACCTATACTGTCCAAGTGCCCGCTAGGTAACCTATACTGTCCAAGTGCCCGCTAGGTTACTTACATAGTCCAAGTGCACGTTCGTTAACTTAGATAGTCCAAGTCGCGTTAGGTAACCAACATAATCTAAGGGCCGCTAGGTAACCTATATAGTCCAAGTGCCCGCTAGTTAACCTATAGTCCAAGTGCCCTCTAGGTAACTTAAACAGTCCAAGTGCCCGCTAGGTTACCTACATAGTCCAAGTGCCCGCTAGGTAACCTAGACAGTCCAAGTGCCTGCTAGGTAACCTACATAGTCCACGTGCCCGTTTGCTAACCTAGATCGTCAAAGGGCCCGCTAGTTAACCTACATAGTCCAAGGGCCCTCTAGTTAACCTAGATAGTCCAAGTGCCAGCTAGTTAACCTACATTGTCCAAGTCCCTGATGGGGAGCCTACATAGTCCAAGTATCCGCTAGGTAACCTACATAGTCCAAATGCCCACTAGTAACGTACGTAGTCCAAATGCCCGTTAGGTAACCTAGATAGTCCAAATGCCCGCTAGGGAACCTACATAGCCCAAGTGCCCGCTATGTAACCTACATAGTCCAAATGCCCGCTAGAAACCTACATAGTCCAAGTGCAAGAAGGGAACCTACATAATCCAAGTGCCCGCTAGGGAACCTACATAGTCCAAATGCCCGTTAGGTAACCTAGATAGTCCAAATGCCCGCTAGGGTACCCACATAGTCTAAGTGCCCGCGAGGTAACCTACATAGTCCAAGTGCCCATTCATTAACCTAGATTTTCCAAGTGCCCTCTAGGTAACCTAGACTGTCCAAGTGCCCGCTTGGTTACCTACATAGTCCACGTGCCCGTTCGTTAACCTAGAAAGTACAAGAGCCCGCTAGTTAACCTACATAGTCCAAGGGCCCGCTAGTTAACCTAGATAGTCCAAGTGCCCGCTAGTTAACCTACATTGTCCATGTCCCTGATGGGGAACCTACATAGTCCAAGTATCCGCTAGGTAACCTACATAGTCCAAATGCCCGCTAGTAACGTACATAGTCCAAGTGCCCGTTAGGTAACCTAGATAGTCCAAATGCCCGCTAGGGAACCCACATAGTCCAAGTGCCCGTTAGAGAACTTAGATAGTCAAAGCCCTGCTAGGGAATCTACATAGTCCAAGTGCCCGTTAGGGAACCTAGATAGTCCAAGTACCCGTTAGCTAACCTAGATAGTCCAAGTGCCCGCTAGGTAACCTACATAGTCCAAGTGCCCGTTCGTTAACCTAGATAGTCCAAGTTCCTGTTAGCTAACCTACATAGTCCAAGTGCCCGTTCGTTAACCTAGATAGTTCAAGTGTCCGCTAGGTAACCTAGACAGTCCAAGTGCCTGCTAGGTAACCTACATAGTCCAAGTGCCCGCTAGGGAACCTACATAGTCCAAGGGCCCGCTAGTTAACCTAGATAGTCCAAGTGCCCGCTAGTTAACCTACATTGTCCAAGTCCCTGATGGGGAACCTACATAGTCCAAGTATCCGCTAGGTAACCTACATAGTCCAAATGCCCGCTAGTAACGTACATAGTCCAAGTGCCCGTTAGGTAACCTAGATAGTCCAAATGCCCGCTAGGGAACCCACATAGTCCAAGTGCCCGTTAGAGAACTTACATAGTCAAAGCCCTGCTAGGGAACTTACATAGTCCAAGTGCCCCCTAGGGAACCTAGATAGTCCAAGTACCCGTTAGCTAACCTAGATAGTCCAAGTGCCCGCTAGGTAACCTCCATAGTCCAAGTGCCCGTTCGTTAACCTAGATAGTCCAAGTTCCTGTTAGCTAACCTACATAGTCCAAGTGCGCGTTCGTTAACCTAGATAGTTCAAGTGCCCGCTAGGTAACCTAGACAGTCCAAGTGCCTGCTAGGTAACCTACATAGTCCAAGTGCCCGCTAGGGAACCTACATAGTCCAAGTGCCCGTTAGTTAACCTAGATAGTCAAAGTGCCTTCTAGGTAACCTAGATAGTCCAAATGCCCGCTAGGATACCCACATAGTCCAACTGCCCGATAGGGAACCAACATAGTCCAAGTGCCCGCTAAGGGACCTACATAGTCCAAGTGCCCGTTAGGGAACCTACATAGTCCAAGTGCCCTCTAGGGAACCTGCATCGTCCATGTGCCCGCCAGTTAACATAGATAGTCTAAGTTCCCGCTAGTTAACCTAGATAGTCCAAGTGCCCGCTAGTTAACATAGATCGTCCAAGTGCCCGCTAGTTAACCTACATAGTCCAAGGTCCGTTAGTTAACCTAGATAGTCCAAGTGCCCGCTAGGTAACCTAGATAGTCGAAGGGCCCAATGAGGAACCTACATATTCCAAGTGCCCGATAGGGAATCTTCATATTCCAAGTGCCCGTTAGGGAACCCAGATAGTCCAAGTGCCCATAGGGAACCTATATGGTCCAAGTGCCCTCTAGGGAAGCTACATATTCATAGTGCCCGCTAGGGAACCTGCATTGACCAAGTGCCCGCTAGTTAACCAAGATTGTCCAAGTGTCCGCTAGTAAACCTACATAGTCCAAGTTCCCGTTAGGTAACCTAGATAGGCCAAGTGCCCGCAAGATAACCTACATAGTCCAAGTGCCCGCTAGGTAACCTAGATATTCCAAGTTCCGGTTTACTAACCTAGATAGTCCAAGTGCCCGGTAGGTAACCTACATAGTCCAAGTGCCCATTCGTTAACCTAGATAGTCCAAGTGCCCGCTAGGTAACCTATACTGTCCAAGTGCCCGCTAGGTTACCTACATAGTCCATGTGCACGTTCGTTAACTTAGATAGTCCAAGTTGCGCTAGGTAACATACATAGACCAAGGGCCCGCTAGGTAACCTATCTAGTCCAAGTGCCCGCTAGTTAAACTATAGTCCAAGTGCCCGCTAGGTAACCTACATATTCCAAGTTCCCGCGAGGTAACCTAGATAGTCCAAGTGCCCGTTACCTAACCTAGATAGTCCAAGTGCCCATTATGTTACCTACATAGTCCACGTGCCGGTTCGTTAACCTAGATAGTCCAAGTGCCCGCTAATTAACCTACATAGTCCAAGTGCCCGCTAATTAACCTACATAGTCCAAGTGCCCGTTAGGTAACCTAGACAATCCAAGTGCCCGCTAGGTAACCTCCATAGTCCAAGTGCCCGCTAATTAACCTATATAGTCCAAGTGCCCGCTAGGGAACCTTCATCATCCAAGTGCCCGCTAGTTAATCTAGATAGTCCAAGTGCCCGCTAGTTAACCTACATAGTCCAAGGGCCCTCTATTTAACCTAGATAGTCCAAGTGCCCGCTAGGGGACGTACATAGTCCAAGTGCCCGCTAGGTAACCTAGATATTCTAAGGGCCCGCTAGTTAACCTACATAGTCCAACTGCCCGATAGGGAACCTACATAGTCCAAGATCCCGCTAAGGGACGAACATAGTCCAAGTGCCCGCTAGGGAACCTACATAGTCCAAGTGCCCGCTAGGTAACCTAGATAGTCCAAGTGCCCGCTAGTTAACCTACATAGTCCAAGTGCCCGCTGAGGAACCTACATAGTCCAAGTGTCCGAAAGGGAACCTACGTATTCCAAGTGCCCATTAGGGCACCTAGATAGTCCAAGTGCCCATAGGGAACCTATATGGTCCAAGTGCCCTCTAGGGAAGCTACATATTCATAGTGCCCGCAAGGGAACCTGCATTGTCCAAGTGCCCGCTAGTTATCCTAGATCGTCCAAGGGTCCGCTAGTAATCCTACATAGTCCAAGTTCCCGTTAGGTAACCTAGATAGGCCAAGTGCCCGCTAGTTAACCTACATAGTACAATGGCCCGCTAGTTGACCTAGATAGTCCAAGTGCCCGCTAGTTAACCTAGCTAGTCAAAGTGCCCTCTAGTTAACCTAAGTAGTACAAATGTCCAATAGGGATCCTACATAATCCAAGTGCCCGCTAGGTAACCTAGATATTCCAAGTTCCGGTTTGCTAACCTAGATAGTCCAAGTGCCCGCTAGGTAACCTATACTGTCCAAGTGCCCGCTAGGTTACTTACATAGTCCAAGTGCACGTTCGTTAACTTAGATAGTCCAAGTCGCGTTAGGTAACCAACATAATCTAAGGGCCGCTAGGTAACCTATATAGTCCAAGTGCCCGCTAGTTAACCTATAGTCCAAGTGCCCTCAAGGTAACTTAAACAGTCCAAGTGCCCGCTAGGTTACCTGCATAGTCCAAGTGCCCGCTAGGTAACCTAGACAGTCCAAGTGCCTGCTAGTTAACCTACATAGTCCAAGTGCCCGTTTGCTAACCTAGATCGTCAAAGGGCCCGCTAGTTAACCTACATAGTCCAAGGGCCCTCTAGTTAACCTAGATAGTCCAAGTGCCAGCTAGTTAACCTACATTGTCCAAGTCCCTGATGGGGAGCCTACATAGTCCAAGTATCCGCTAGGTAACCTACATAGTCCAAATGCCCACTAGTAACGTACGTAGTCCAAATGCCCGTTAGGTAACCTAGATAGTCCAAATGCCCGCTAGGGAACCTACATAGCCCAAGTGCCCGCTAGGTAACCTACATAGTCCAAATGCCCGCTAGAAACCTACATAGTCCAAGTGCAAGAAGGGAACCTACATAATCCAAGTGCCCGCTAGGGAACCTACATAGTCCAAATGCCCGTTAGGTAACCTAGATAGTCCAAATGCCCGCTAGGGTACCCACATAGTCTAAGTGCCCGCGAGGTAACCTACATAGTCCAAGTGCCCATTCATTAACCTAGATTTTCCAAGTGCCCTCTAGGTAACCTAGACTGTCCAAGTGCCCGCTTGGTTACCTACATAGTCCACGTGCCCATTCGTTAACCTAGAAAGTACAAGAGCCCACTAGTTAACCTACATAGTCCAAGGGCCCGCTAGTTAACCTAGATAGTCCAAGTGCCCGCTAGTTAACCTACATTGTCCATGTCCCTGATGGGGAACCTACATAGTCCAAGTATCCGCTAGGTAACCTACATAGTCCAAATGCCCGCTAGTAACGTACATAGTCCAAGTGCCCGTTAGGTAACCTAGATAGTCCAAATGCCCGCTAGGGAACCCACATAGTCCAAGTGCCCGTTAGAGAACTTAGATAGTCAAAGCCCTGCTAGGGAACCTACATAGTCCAAGTGCCCGCTAGGGAACCTACATAGTCCAAGTGCCCGTTAGTTAACCTAGATAGTCAAAGTGCCTTCTAGGTAACCTAGATAGTCCAAATGCCCGCTAGGATACCCACATAGTCCAACTGCCCGATAGGGAACCAACATAGTCCAAGTGCCCGCTAAGGGACCTACATAGTCCAAGTGCCCGTTAGGGAACCTACATAGTCCAAGTGCCCTCTAGGGAACCTGCATCGTCCATGTGCCCGCCAGTTAACATTGATAGTCTAAGTTCCCGCTAGTTAACCTAGATAGTCCAAGTGCCCGCTAGTTAACATAGATCGTCCAAGTGCCCGCTGGTTAACCTACATAGTCCAAGGTCCGTTAGTTAACCTAGATAGTCCAAGTGCCCTCTAGTTAACCTACATAGTCCAAGGGCCCTCTAGTTAACCTCGATATTCCAAGTGCCCGCTAGGGGACGTACATAGTCCAAGTGCCCGCTGGGCAACCTAGATAGTCCAAGTGCCCGCTAGTTGACCTACATAGTCCAAGTGCCCGCTTGTTAACCTACATAGTCCAAGTGTCCGAAAGGGAACCTACGTATTCCAAGTGCCCGTTAGGGCACCTAGATAGTCCAAGTAACCATAGGGAACCTATATAGTCCAAGTGCCCTCTAGGGAAGCTACATAGTCAAAGTGCCCGCTAGGGAACCTGCATTGTACAAGTGCCCGCTAGTTAACCTAGATAGTCCAAGTGCCCGCTAGGTAACCTAGATAGTCGAAGGGCCCGCTAGTTAACCTACATAGTCCAAGTGCCCGATAGGGAACCTACATAGTCCAAGTGCCCAATGAGGAACCTACATAGTCCAAGTGCCCGATAGGGAATCTTCATATTCCAATTGCCCGTTAGGGAACCCAGATAGTCCAAGTGCCCATAGGGAACCTATATGGTCCAAGTGCCCTCTAGGGAAGCTACATATTCATAGTGCCCGCTAGGGAACCTGCATCGTCCAAGTGCCCGCTAGTTAACCAAGATCGTCCAAGTGTCCGCTAGTAAACCTACATAGTCCAAGTTCCCGTTAGGTAACCTAGATAGGCCAAGTGCCCGCAAGGTAACCTACATAGTCCAAGTGCCCGCTAGGTAACCTAGATATTCCAAGTTCCGGTTTACTAATCTAGATAGTCCAAGTGCCCGCTAGGTAACCTACATAGTCCAAGTGCCCATTCGTTAACCTAGATAGTCCAAGTGCACGCTAGGTAACCTATATTGTCCAAGTGCCCGCTAGGTTACCTACATAGTCCATGTGCACGTTCGTTAACTTAGATAGTCCAAGTCGCGCTAGGTAACCTACATAGTCCAAAGGCCCGCTATGTAACCTATATAGTCCAAGTGCCCGCTAGTTAAACTATAGTCCAAGTGCCCGCTAGGTAACCTACATATTCCAAGTTCCCGCTATGTATCCAAGATAGTCCAAGTGCCCGTTACCTAACCTAGATAGTCCAAGTGCCCGTTAGGTTACCTACATAGTCCAAGTGCCCGCTAATTAACCTACATAGTCCAAGTGCCCGTTAGGTAACCTAGACAGTCCAAGTGCCCGATAGTTAACCTCCATAGTCCAAGTGCCCGCTAATTAACCTATATAGTCCAAGTGCCCGCTAGGGAACCTGCATCATCCATGTGCCCGCTAGTTAATCTAGATAGTCCAAGTGCCCGCTAGTTAAGCTAGATAGTCCAAGTGGCCGATAGTTAACCTAGATCGCCCAAGTGCCCGCTAGTTAACCTACATAGTCCAAGGTCCGCTAGTTAACCTAGATTTTCCAAGTGCCCGCTAGTTAACCTACATAGTCCAAGGGCCCTCTAGTTAACCTAGATAGTCCAAGTGCCCACTAGGGGAAGTACATAGTCCAAGTGCCCGCTAGGTAACCTAGATAGTCTAAGGGCCCGCTAGTTAACCTACATAGTCCAACTGCCCGATAGGAAACCTACATAGTCCAAGCGCTCGCTAAGGGACGAACATAGTCCAAGTGCCCGCTAGGGAACCTACATAGTCCAAGTGCCCGCTAGGGAACCTACATAGTCCAAGTGCCCGCTAGGTAACCTAGATAGTCCAAGTGCCCGCTAGTTAACCTACATAGTCCAAGTGCCCGCTGAGGAACCTACATAGTCCAAGTGTCCGAAAGGGAACCTACGTATTCCATGTGCCCATTAGGGCACCTAGATAGTCCAAGTGCCCATAGGGAACCTATATAGTCCAAGTGCCCTCTAGGGAACTTACATAGTCAAAGTGCCCGCTAGGGTACCTGCATTGTACAAGTGCCCTCTAGTTAACCTAGATAGTCCAAGTGCCCGCTAGGTAACCTAGATAGTCCAAGGGCCTGCTAGTTAACCTACATAGTCCAACGGCCCTCTAGTTAACCTAGATAGTCCAAGTGCCCGCTGGAGGACGTACATAGTCCAAGGGCCCTCTATTTAACCTAGATAGTACAAGTGCCCGCTAGGGGACGTACATAGTCCAAGTGCCCGCTAGGTAACCTAGATATTCTAAGGGCCCGCTAGTTAACCTACATAGTCCAACTGCCCGATAGGGAACCTACGTAGTCCAAGTGCCCGCTAAGGGACGAACATAGTCTAAGAGCCCGCTAGGGAACCTGCATAGTCAAAGTGCCCGATAGGTAACCTAGATAGTCCAAGTGCCCGCTAGTAAACCTACATAGTCCAAGTGCCCACTGAGGAACCTTCATAGTACAAGTGTCCGAAAGGGAACCTACGTATTCCAAGTGCCCATTAGGGCACCTAGATAGTCCAAGTGCCCATAGGGAACCTATATCGTCCAAGTGCCCTCTAGGGAACCTACATAGTCAAATTGCCCGCTAGGGAACCTGCATTGTACAAGTGTCTGCTAGTAAACCTACATAGTCCAAGTTCCCGTTAGGTAACCTAGATAGGCCAAGTGCCCGCTAGTTAACCTACATAGTACAATGGCCCGCTAGTTGACCTAGATAGTCCAAGTGCCCGCTAGTTAACCTAGATAGTCAAAGTGCCCGCTAGTTAACCTCAGTAGTACAAATGTCCAATAGGGATCCTACATAATCCAAGTGCCCGCTAGGTAACCTAGATATTCCATGTTCCGGTTTGCTAACCTAGATAGTCCAAGTGCCCGCTATGTAACCTGTACTGTCCAAGTGCCCGCTAGGTTACTTACATAGTCCAAGTGCACGTTCGTTAACTTAGATAGTCCAAGTCGCGGTAGGTAACCAACATAGTCTAAGGGCCGCTAGGTAACCTATATAGTCCAAGTGCCCGCTAATTAACCTATATAGTCCAAGTGCCCGCTAGGGAACCTTCATCGTCCAAGTGCCCGCTAGTTAATCTAGATAGTCCAAGTGCCCGCTAGATAACCTACATAGTCCAAGGGCCCTCTATTTAACCTAGATAGTCCAAGTGCCCGCTAGGGGACGTACATAGTCCAAGTGCCCGCTAGGTAACCTAGATATTCTAAGGGCCCGCTAGTTAACCTACATAGTCCAACTGCCCGATAGGGAACCTAAGTAGTCCAAGATCCCGCTAAGGGACGAACATAGTCCAAGTGCCCGCTAGGGAACCTGCATAGTCCAAGTGCCCGCTAGGTAACCTAGATAGTCCAAGTGCCCGCTAGTTAACCTACATAGTCCAAGTGCCCGCTGAGGAACCTACATAGTCCAAGTGTCCGAAAGGGAACCTACGTATTCCAAGTGCCCATTAGGGCACCTAGATAGTCCAAGTGCCCATAGGGAACATATATGGTCCAAGTGCCCTCTAGGGAAGCTACATATTCATAGTGCCCGCAAGGGAACATGCATTGTCCAAGTGCCCGCTAGTTATCCTAGATCGTCCAAGGGTCCGCTAGTAAACCTACATAGTCCAAGTTCCCGTTAGGTAACCTAGATAGGCCAAGTGCCCTCTAGTTAACCTACATAGTACAATGGCCCGCTAGTTGACCTAGATAGTTCAAGTGCCCGCTAGTTAACCTAAGTAGTACAAATGTCCGATAGGGATCCTACATAATCCAAGTGCCCGCTAGGTAACCTAGATATTCCAAGTTCCGGTTTGCTAACCTAGATAGTCCAAGTGCCCGCTAGGTAACCTATACTGTCCAAGTGCCCGCTAGGTTACTTACATAGTCCAAGTGCACGTTCGTTAACTTAGATAGTCCAAGTCGCGTTAGGTAACCAACATAATCTAAGGGCCGCTAGGTAACCTATATAGTCCAAGTGCCCGCTAGTTAACCTATAGTCCAAGTGCCCTCAAGGTAACTTAAACAGTCCAAGTGCCCGCTAGGTTACCTGCATAGTCCAAGTGCCCGCTAGGTAACCTAGACAGTCCAAGTGCCTGCTAGGTAACCTACATAGTCCAAGTGCCCGTTTGCTAACCTAGATCGTCAAAGGGCCCGCTAGTTGACCTAGATAGTCCAAGTGCCCGCTAGTTAACCTAGCTAGTCAAAGTGCCCTCTAGTTAACCTAAGTAGTACAAATGTCCAATAGGGATCCTACATAATCCAAGTGCCCGCTAGGTAACCTAGATATTCCAAATTCCGGTTTGCTAACCTAGATAGTCCAAGTGCCCGCTAGGTAACCTATACTGTCCAAGTGCCCGCTAGGTAACCTATACTGTCCAAGTGCCCGCTAGGTTACTTACATAGTCCAAGTGCACGTTCGTTAACTTAGATAGTCCAAGTCGCGTTAGGTAACCAACATAATCTAAGGGCCGCTAGGTAACCTATATAGTCCAAGTGCCCGCTAGTTAACCTATAGTCCAAGTGCCCTCTAGGTAACTTAAACAGTCCAAGTGCCCGCTAGGTTACCTACATAGTCCAAGTGCCCGCTAGGTAACCTAGACAGTCCAAGTGCCTGCTAGGTAACCTACATAGTCCACGTGCCCGTTTGCTAACCTAGATCGTCAAAGGGCCCGCTAGTTAACCTACATAGTCCAAGGGCCCTCTAGTTAACCTAGATAGTCCAAGTGCCAGCTAGTTAACCTACATTGTCCAAGTCCCTGATGGGGAGCCTACATAGTCCAAGTATCCGCTAGGTAACCTACATAGTCCAAATGCCCACTAGTAACGTACGTAGTCCAAATGCCCGTTAGGTAACCTAGATAGTCCAAATGCCCGCTAGGGAACCTACATAGCCCAAGTGCCCGCTATGTAACCTACATAGTCCAAATGCCCGCTAGAAACCTACATAGTCCAAGTGCAAGAAGGGAACCTACATAATCCAAGTGCCCGCTAGGGAACCTACATAGTCCAAATGCCCGTTAGGTAACCTAGATAGTCCAAATGCCCGCTAGGGTACCCACATAGTCTAAGTGCCCGCGAGGTAACCTACATAGTCCAAGTGCCCATTCATTAACCTAGATTTTCCAAGTGCCCTCTAGGTAACCTAGACTGTCCAAGTGCCCGCTTGGTTACCTACATAGTCCACGTGCCCGTTCGTTAACCTAGAAAGTACAAGAGCCCGCTAGTTAACCTACATAGTCCAATGGCCCGCTAGTTAACCTAGATAGTCCAAGTGCCCGCTAGTTAACCTACATTGTCCATGTCCCTGATGGGGAACCTACATAGTCCAAGTATCCGCTAGGTAACCTACATAGTCCAAATGCCCGCTAGTAACGTACATAGTCCAAGTGCCCGTTAGGTAACCTAGATAGTCCAAATGCCCGCTAGGGAACCCACATAGTCCAAGTGCCCGTTAGAGAACTTAGATAGTCAAAGCCCTGCTAGGGAATCTACATAGTCCAAGTGCCCGTTAGGGAACCTAGATAGTCCAAGTACCCGTTAGCTAACCTAGATAGTCCAAGTGCCCGCTAGGTAACCTACATAGTCCAAGTGCCCCTTCGTTAACCTAGATAGTCCAAGTTCCTGTTAGCTAACCTACATAGTCCAAGTGCCCGTTCGTTAACCTAGATAGTTCAAGTGTCCGCTAGGTAACCTAGACAGTCCAAGTGCCTGCTAGGTAACCTACATAGTCCAAGTGCCCGCTAGGGAACCTACATAGTCCAAGGGCCCGCTAGTTAACCTAGATAGTCCAAGTGCCCGCTAGTTAACCTACATTGTCCAAGTCCCTGATGGGGAACCTACATAGTCCAAGTATCCGCTAGGTAACCTACATAGTCCAAATGCCCGCTAGTAACGTACATAGTCCAAGTGCCCGTTAGGTAACCTAGATAGTCCAAATGCCCGCTAGGGAACCCACATAGTCCAAGTGCCCGTTAGAGAACTTACATAGTCAAAGCCCTGCTAGGGAACTTACATAGTCCAAGTGCCCCCTAGGGAACCTAGATAGTCCAAGTACCCGTTAGCTAACCTAGATAGTCCAAGTGCCCGCTAGGTAACCTCCATAGTCCAAGTGCCCGTTCGTTAACCTAGATAGTCCAAGTTCCTGTTAGCTAACCTACATAGTCCAAGTGCGCGTTCGTTAACCTAGATAGTTCAAGTGCCCGCTAGGTAACCTAGACAGTCCAAGTGCCTGCTAGGTAACCTACATAGTCCAAGTGCCCGCTAGGGAACCTACATAGTCCAAGTGCCCGTTAGTTAACCTAGATAGTCAAAGTGCCTTCTAGGTAACCTAGATAGTCCAAATGCCCGCTAGGATACCCACATAGTCCAACTGCCCGATAGGGAACCAACATAGTCCAAGTGCCCGCTAAGGGACCTACATAGTCCAAGTGCCCGTTAGGGAACCTACATAGTCCAAGTGCCCTCTAGGGAACCTGCATCGTCCATGTGCCCGCCAGTTAACATAGATAGTCTAAGTTCCCGCTAGTTAACCTAGATAGTCCAAGTGCCCGCTAGTTAACATAGATCGTCCAAGTGCCCGCTAGTTAACCTACATAGTCCAAGGTCCGTTAGTTAACCTAGATAGTCCAAGTGCCCGCTAGGTAACCTAGATAGTCGAAGGGCCCAATGAGGAACCTACATATTCCAAGTGCCCGATAGGGAATCTTCATATTCCAAGTGCCCGTTAGGGAACCCAGATAGTCCAAGTGCCCATAGGGAACCTATATGGTCCAAGTGCCCTCTAGGGAAGCTACATATTCATAGTGCCCGCTAGGGAACCTGCATTGACCAAGTGCCCGCTAGTTAACCAAGATTGTCCAAGTGTCCGCTAGTAAACCTACATAGTCCAAGTTCCCGTTAGGTAACCTAGATAGGCCAAGTGCCCGCAAGATAACCTACATAGTCCAAGTGCCCGCTAGGTAACCTAGATATTCCAAGTTCCGGTTTACTAACCTAGATAGTCCAAGTGCCCGGTAGGTAACCTACATAGTCCAAGTGCCCATTCGTTAACCTAGATAGTCCAAGTGCCCGCTAGGTAACCTATACTGTCCAAGTGCCCGCTAGGTTACCTACATAGTCCATGTGCACGTTCGTTAACTTAGATAGTCCAAGTTGCGCTAGGTAACATACATAGACCAAGGGCCCGCTAGGTAACCTATCTAGTCCAAGTGCCCGCTAGTTAAACTATAGTCCAAGTGCCCGCTAGGTAACCTACATATTCCAAGTTCCCGCGAGGTAACCTAGATAGTCCAAGTGCCCGTTACCTAACCTAGATAGTCCAAGTGCCCATTAGGTTACCTACATAGTCCACGTGCCGGTTCGTTAACCTAGATAGTCCAAGTGCCCGCTAATTAACCTACATAGTCCAAGTGCCCGCTAATTAACCTACATAGTCCAAGTGCCCGTTAGGTAACCTAGACAATCCAAGTGCCCGCTAGGTAACCTCCATAGTCCAAGTGCCCGCTAATTAACCTATATAGTCCAAGTGCCCGCTAGGGAACCTTCATCATCCAAGTGCCCGCTAGTTAATCTAGATAGTCCAAGTGCCCGCTAGTTAACCTACATAGTCCAAGGGCCCTCTATTTAACCTAGATAGTCCAAGTGCCCGCTAGGGGACGTACATAGTCCAAGTGCCCGCTAGGTAACCTAGATATTCTAAGGGCCCGCTAGTTAACCTACATAGTCCAACTGCCCGATAGGGAACCTACATAGTCCAAGATCCCGCTAAGGGACGAACATAGTCCAAGTGCCCGCTAGGGAACCTACATAGTCCAAGTGCCTGCTAGGTAACCTAGATAGTCCAAGTGCCCGCTAGTTAACCTACATAGTCCAAGTGCCCGCTGAGGAACCTACATAGTCCAAGTGTCCGAAAGGGAACCTACGTATTCCAAGTGCCCATTAGGGCACCTAGATAGTCCAAGTGCCCATAGGGAACCTATATGGTCCAAGTGCCCTCTAGGGAAGCTACATATTCATAGTGCCCGCAAGGGAACCTGCATTGTCCAAGTGCCCGCTAGTTATCCTAGATCGTCCAAGGGTCTGCTAGTAATCCTACATAGTCCAAGTTCCCGTTAGGTAACCTAGATAGGCCAAGTGCCCGCTAGTTAACCTACATAGTACAATGGCCCGCTAGTTGACCTAGATAGTCCAAGTGCCCGCTAGTTAACCTAGCTAGTCAAAGTGCCCTCTAGTTAACCTAAGTAGTACAAATGTCCAATAGGGATCCTACATAATCCAAGTGCCCGCTAGGTAACCTAGATATTCCAAGTTCCGGTTTGCTAACCTAGATAGTCCAAGTGCCCGCTAGGTAACCTATACTGTCCAAGTGCCCGCTAGGTTACTTACATAGTCCAAGTGCACGTTCGTTAACTTAGATAGTCCAAGTCGCGTTAGGTAACCAACATAATCTAAGGGCCGCTAGGTAACCTATATAGTCCAAGTGCCCGCTAGTTAACCTATAGTCCAAGTGCCCTCAAGGTAACTTAAACAGTCCAAGTGCCCGCTAGGTTACCTGCATAGTCCAAGTGCCCGCTAGGTAACCTAGACAGTCCAAGTGCCTGCTAGTTAACCTACATAGTCCAAGTGCCCGTTTGCTAACCTAGATCGTCAAAGGGCCCGCTAGTTAACCTACATAGTCCAAGGGCCCTCTAGTTAACCTAGATAGTCCAAGTGCCAGCTAGTTAACCTACATTGTCCAAGTCCCTGATGGGGAGCCTACATAGTCCAAGTATCCGCTAGGTAACCTACATAGTCCAAATGCCCACTAGTAACGTACGTAGTCCAAATGCCCGTTAGGTAACCTAGATAGTCCAAATGCCCGCTAGGGAACCTACATAGCCCAAGTGCCCGCTAGGTAACCTACATAGTCCAAATGCCCGCTAGAAACCTACATAGTCCAAGTGCAAGAAGGGAACCTACATAATCCAAGTGCCCGCTAGGGAACCTACATAGTCCAAATGCCCGTTAGGTAACCTAGATAGTCCAAATGCCCGCTAGGGTACCCACATAGTCTAAGTGCCCGCGAGGTAACCTACATAGTCCAAGTGCCCATTCATTAACCTAGATTTTCCAAGTGCCCTCTAGGTAACCTAGACTGTCCAAGTGCCCGCTTGGTTACCTACATAGTCCACGTGCCCGTTCGTTAACCTAGAAAGTACAAGAGCCCGCTAGTTAACCTACATAGTCCAAGGGCCCGCTAGTTAACCTAGATAGTCCAAGTGCCCGCTAGTTAACCTACATTGTCCATGTCCCTGATGGGGAACCTACATAGTCCAAGTATCCGCTAGGTAACCTACATAGTCCAAATGCCCGCTAGTAACGTACATAGTCCAAGTGCCCGTTAGGTAACCTAGATAGTCCAAATGCCCGCTAGGGAACCCACATAGTCCAAGTGCCCGTTAGAGAACTTAGATAGTCAAAGCCCTGCTAGGGAATCTACATAGTCCAAGTGCCCGTTAGGGAACCTAGATAGTCCAAGTACCCGTTAGCTAACCTAGATAGTCCAAGTGCCCGCTAGGTAACCTACATAGTCCAAGTGCCCCTTCGTTAACCTAGATAGTCCAAGTTCCTGTTAGCTAACCTACATAGTCCAAGTGCCCGTTCGTTAACCTAGATAGTTCAAGTGTCCGCTAGGTAACCTAGACAGTCCAAGTGCCTGCTAGGTAACCTACATAGTCCAAGTGCCCGCTAGGGAACCTACATAGTCCAAGGGCCCGCTAGTTAACCTAGATAGTCCAAGTGCCCGCTAGTTAACCTACATTGTCCAAGTCCCTGATGGGGAACCTACATAGTCCAAGTATCCGCTAGGTAACCTACATAGTCCAAATGCCCGCTAGTAACGTACATAGTCCAAGTGCCCGTTAGGTAACCTAGATAGTCCAAATGCCCGCTAGGGAACCCACATAGTCCAAGTGCCCGTTAGAGAACTTACATAGTCAAAGCCCTGCTAGGGAACTTACATAGTCCAAGTGCCCGCTAGGGAACCTAGATAGTCCAAGTACCCGTTAGCTAACCTAGATAGTCCAAGTGCCCGCTAGGTAACCTCCATAGTCCAAGTGCCCGTTCGTTAACCTAGATAGTCCAAGTTCCTGTTAGCTAACCTACATAGTCCAAGTGCGCGTTCGTTAACCTAGATAGTTCAAGTGCCCGCTAGGTAACCTAGACAGTCCAAGTGCCTGCTAGGTAACCTACATAGTCCAAGTGCCCGCTAGGGAACCTACATAGTCCAAGTGCCCGTTAGTTAACCTAGATAGTCAAAGTGCCTTCTAGGTAACCTAGATAGTCCAAATGCCCGCTAGGATACCCACATAGTCCAACTGCCCGATAGGGAACCAACATAGTCCAAGTGCCCGCTAAGGGACCTACATAGTCCAAGTGCCCGTTAGGGAACCTACATAGTCCAAGTGCCCTCTAGGGAACCTGCATCGTCCATGTGCCCGCCAGTTAACATAGATAGTCTAAGTTCCCGCTAGTTAACCTAGATAGTCCAAGTGCCCGCTAGTTAACATAGATCGTCCAAGTGCCCGCTAGTTAACCTACATAGTCCAAGGTCCGTTAGTTAACCTAGATAGTCCAAGTGCCCGCTAGGTAACCTAGATAGTCGAAGGGCCCAATGAGGAACCTACATATTCCAAGTGCCCGATAGGGAATCTTCATATTCCAAGTGCCCGTTAGGGAACCCAGATAGTCCAAGTGCCCATAGGGAACCTATATGGTCCAAGTGCCCTCTAGGGAAGCTACATATTCATAGTGCCCGCTAGGGAACCTGCATTGACCAAGTGCCCGCTAGTTAACCAAGATTGTCCAAGTGTCCGCTAGTAAACCTACATAGTCCAAGTTCCCGTTAGGTAACCTAGATAGGCCAAGTGCCCGCAAGATAACCTACATAGTCCAAGTGCCCGCTAGGTAACCTAGATATTCCAAGTTCCGGTTTACTAACCTAGATAGTCCAAGTGCCCGGTAGGTAACCTACATAGTCCAAGTGCCCATTCGTTAACCTAGATAGTCCAAGTGCCCGCTAGGTAACCTATACTGTCCAAGTGCCCGCTAGGTTACCTACATAGTCCATGTGCACGTTCGTTAACTTAGATAGTCCAAGTTGCGCTAGGTAACATACATAGACCAAGGGCCCGCTAGGTAACCTATCTAGTCCAAGTGCCCGCTAGTTAAACTATAGTCCAAGTGCCCGCTAGGTAACCTACATATTCCAAGTTCCCGCGAGGTAACCTAGATAGTCCAAGTGCCCGTTACCTAACCTAGATAGTCCAAGTGCCCATTAGGTTACCTACATAGTCCACGTGCCGGTTCGTTAACCTAGATAGTCCAAGTGCCCGCTAATTAACCTACATAGTCCAAGTGCCCGCTAATTAACCTACATAGTCCAAGTGCCCGTTAGGTAACCTAGACAATCCAAGTGCCCGCTAGGTAACCTCCATAGTCCAAGTGCCCGCTAATTAACCTATATAGTCCAAGTGCCCGCTAGGGAACCTTCATCATCCAAGTGCCCGCTAGTTAATCTAGATAGTCCAAGTGCCCGCTAGTTAACCTACATAGTCCAAGGGCCCTCTATTTAACCTAGATAGTCCAAGTGCCCGCTAGGGGACGTACATAGTCCAAGTGCCCGCTAGGTAACCTAGATATTCTAAGGGCCCGCTAGTTAACCTACATAGTCCAACTGCCCGATAGGGAACCTACATAGTCCAAGATCCCGCTAAGGGACGAACATAGTCCAAGTGCCCGCTAGGGAACCTACATAGTCCAAGTGCCCGCTAGGTAACCTAGATAGTCCAAGTGCCCGCTAGTTAACCTACATAGTCCAAGTGCCCGCTGAGGAACCTACATAGTCCAAGTGTCCGAAAGGGAACCTACGTATTCCAAGTGCCCATTAGGGCACCTAGATAGTCCAAGTGCCCATAGGGAACCTATATGGTCCAAGTGCCCTCTAGGGAAGCTACATATTCATAGTGCCCGCAAGGGAACCTGCATTGTCCAAGTGCCCGCTAGTTATCCTAGATCGTCCAAGGGTCTGCTAGTAATCCTACATAGTCCAAGTTCCCGTTAGGTAACCTAGATAGGCCAAGTGCCCGCTAGTTAACCTACATAGTACAATGGCCCGCTAGTTGACCTAGATAGTCCAAGTGCCCGCTAGTTAACCTAGCTAGTCAAAGTGCCCTCTAGTTAACCTAAGTAGTACAAATGTCCAATAGGGATCCTACATAATCCAAGTGCCCGCTAGGTAACCTAGATATTCCAAGTTCCGGTTTGCTAACCTAGATAGTCCAAGTGCCCGCTAGGTAACCTATACTGTCCAAGTGCCCGCTAGGTTACTTACATAGTCCAAGTGCACGTTCGTTAACTTAGATAGTCCAAGTCGCGTTAGGTAACCAACATAATCTAAGGGCCGCTAGGTAACCTATATAGTCCAAGTGCCCGCTAGTTAACCTATAGTCCAAGTGCCCTCAAGGTAACTTAAACAGTCCAAGTGCCCGCTAGGTTACCTGCATAGTCCAAGTGCCCGCTAGGTAACCTAGACAGTCCAAGTGCCTGCTAGTTAACCTACATAGTCCAAGTGCCCGTTTGCTAACCTAGATCGTCAAAGGGCCCGCTAGTTAACCTACATAGTCCAAGGGCCCTCTAGTTAACCTAGATAGTCCAAGTGCCAGCTAGTTAACCTACATTGTCCAAGTCCCTGATGGGGAGCCTACATAGTCCAAGTATCCGCTAGGTAACCTACATAGTCCAAATGCCCACTAGTAACGTACGTAGTCCAAATGCCCGTTAGGTAACCTAGATAGTCCAAATGCCCGCTAGGGAACCTACATAGCCCAAGTGCCCGCTAGGTAACCTACATAGTCCAAATGCCCGCTAGAAACCTACATAGTCCAAGTGCAAGAAGGGAACCTACATAATCCAAGTGCCCGCTAGGGAACCTACATAGTCCAAATGCCCGTTAGGTAACCTAGATAGTCCAAATGCCCGCTAGGGTACCCACATAGTCTAAGTGCCCGCGAGGTAACCTACATAGTCCAAGTGCCCATTCATTAACCTAGATTTTCCAAGTGCCCTCTAGGTAACCTAGACTGTCCAAGTGCCCGCTTGGTTACCTACATAGTCCACGTGCCCGTTCGTTAACCTAGAAAGTACAAGAGCCCACTAGTTAACCTACATAGTCCAAGAGCCCGCTAGTTAACCTAGATAGTCCAAGTGCCCGCTAGTTAACCTACATTGTCCATGTCCCTGATGGGGAACCTACATAGTCCAAGTATCCGCTAGGTAACCTACATAGTCCAAATGCCCGCTAGTAACGTACATAGTCCAAGTGCCCGTTAGGTAACCTAGATAGTCCAAATGCCCGCTAGGGAACCCACATAGTCCAAGTGCCCGTTAGAGAACTTAGATAGTCAAAGCCCTGCTAGGGAACCTACATAGTCCAAGTGCTCGCTAGGGAACCTACATAGTCCAAGTGCCCGTTAGTTAACCTAGATAGTCAAAGTGCCTTCTAGGTAACCTAGATAGTCCAAATGCCCGCTAGGATACCCACATAGTCCAACTGCCCGATAGGGAACCAACATAGTCCAAGTGCCCGCTAAGGGACCTACATAGTCCAAGTGCCCGTTAGGGAACCTACATAGTCCAAGTGCCCTCTAGGGAACCTGCATCGTCCATGTGCCCGCCAGTTAACATTGATAGTCTAAGTTCCCGCTAGTTAACCTAGATAGTCCAAGTGCCCGCTAGTTAACATAGATCGTCCAAGTGCCCGCTGGTTAACCTACATAGTCCAAGGTCCGTTAGTTAACCTAGATAGTCCAAGTGCCCTCTAGTTAACCTACATAGTCCAAGGGCCCTCTAGTTAACCTCGATATTCCAAGTGCCCGCTAGGGGACGTACATAGTCCAAGTGCCCGCTGGGCAACCTAGATAGTCCAAGTGCCCGCTAGTTGACCTACATAGTCCAAGTGCCCGCTTGTTAACCTACATAGTCCAAGTGTCCGAAAGGGAACCTACGTATTCCAAGTGCCCGTTAGGGCACCTAGATAGTCCAAGTAACCATAGGGAACCTATATAGTCCAAGTGCCCTCTAGGGAAGCTACATAGTCAAAGTGCCCGCTAGGGAACCTGCATTGTACAAGTGCCCGCTAGTTAACCTAGATAGTCCAAGTGCCCGCTAGGTAACCTAGATAGTCGAAGGGCCCGCTAGTTAACCTACATAGTCCAAGTGCCCGATAGGGAACCTACATAGTCCAAGTGCCCAATGAGGAACCTACATAGTCCAAGTGCCCGATAGGGAATCTTCATATTCCAATTGCCCGTTAGGGAACCCAGATAGTCCAAGTGCCCATAGGGAACCTATATGGTCCAAGTGCCCTCTAGGGAAGCTACATATTCATAGTGCCCGCTAGGGAACCTGCATCGTCCAAGTGCCCGCTAGTTAACCAAGATCGTCCAAGTGTCCGCTAGTAAACCTACATAGTCCAAGTTCCCGTTAGGTAACCTAGATAGGCCAAGTGCCCGCAAGGTAACCTACATAGTCCAAGTGCCCGCTAGGTAACCTAGATATTCCAAGTTCCGGTTTACTAATCTAGATAGTCCAAGTGCCCGCTAGGTAACCTACATAGTCCAAGTGCCCATTCGTTAACCTAGATAGTCCAAGTGCACGCTAGGTAACCTACATAGTCCATGTGCACGTTCGTTAACTTAGATAGTCCAAGTCGCGCTAGGTAACCTACATAGTCCAAAGGCCCGCTATGTAACCTATATAGTCCAAGTGCCCGCTAGTTAAACTATAGTCCAAGTGCCCGCTAGGTAACCTACATATTCCAAGTTCCCGCTATGTATCCAAGATAGTCCAAGTGCCCGTTACCTAACCTAGATAGTCCAAGTGCCCGTTAGGTTACCTACATAGTCCAAGTGCCCGCTAATTAACCTACATAGTCCAAGTGCCCGTTAGGTAACCTAGACAGTCCAAGTGCCCGATAGTTAACCTCCATAGTCCAAGTGC
Organism: Tenrec ecaudatus; assembly: GCF_050624435.1. Lineage (NCBI taxonomy): Eukaryota > Metazoa > Chordata > Mammalia > Afrosoricida > Tenrecidae > Tenrec > Tenrec ecaudatus. Next base: position 641,744 of record NW_027457597.1, on the reverse strand, counting down.
CCGCTAATTAACCTATATAGTCCAAGTGCCCGCTAGGGAACCTGCATCATCCATGTGCCCGCTAGTTAATCTAGATAGTCCAAGTGCCCGCTAGTTAAGCTAGATAGTCCAAGTGGCCGATAGTTAACCTAGATCGCCCAAGTGCCCGCTAGTTAACCTACATAGTCCAAGGTCCGCTAGTTAACCTAGATTTTCCAAGTGCCCGCTAGTTAACCTACATAGTCCAAGGGCCCTCTAGTTAACCTAGATAGTCCAAGTGCCCACTAGGGGAAGTACATAGTCCAAGTGCCCGCTAGGTAACCTAGATAGTCTAAGGGCCCGCTAGTTAACCTACATAGTCCAACTGCCCGATAGGAAACCTACATAGTCCAAGCGCTCGCTAAGGGACGAACATAGTCCAAGTGCCCGCTAGGGAACCTACATAGTCCAAGTGCCCGCTAGGGAACCTACATAGTCCAAGTGCCCGCTAGGTAACCTAGATAGTCCAAGTGCCCGCTAGTTAACCTACATAGTCCAAGTGCCCGCTGAGGAACCTACATAGTCCAAGTGTCCGAAAGGGAACCTACGTATTCCATGTGCCCATTAGGGCACCTAGATAGTCCAAGTGCCCATAGGGAACCTATATAGTCCAAGTGCCCTCTAGGGAACTTACATAGTCAAAGTGCCCGCTAGGGTACCTGCATTGTACAAGTGCCCTCTAGTTAACCTAGATAGTCCAAGTGCCCGCTAGGTAACCTAGATAGTCCAAGGGCCTGCTAGTTAACCTACATAGTCCAACGGCCCTCTAGTTAACCTAGATAGTCCAAGTGCCCGCTGGAGGACGTACATAGTCCAAGGGCCCTCTATTTAACCTAGATAGTACAAGTGCCCGCTAGGGGACGTACATAGTCCAAGTGCCCGCTAGGTAACCTAGATATTCTAAGGGCCCGCTAGTTAACCTACATAGTCCAACTGCCCGATAGGGAACCTACGTAGTCCAAGTGCCCGCTAAGGGACGAACATAGTCTAAGTGCCCGCTAGGGAACCTGCATAGTCAAAGTGCCCGATAGGTAACCTAGATAGTCCAAGTGCCCGCTAGTAAACCTACATAGTCCAAGTGCCCACTGAGGAACCTTCATAGTACAAGTGTCCGAAAGGGAACCTACGTATTCCAAGTGCCCATTAGGGCACCTAGATAGTCCAAGTGCCCATAGGGAACCTATATCGTCCAAGTGCCCTCTAGGGAACCTACATAGTCAAAGTGCCCGCTAGGGAACCTGCATTGTACAAGTGTCTGCTAGTAAACCTACATAGTCCAAGTTCCCGTTAGGTAACCTAGATAGGCCAAGTGCCCGCTAGTTAACCTACATAGTACAATGGCCCGCTAGTTGACCTAGATAGTCCAAGTGCCCGCTAGTTAACCTAGATAGTCAAAGTGCCCGCTAGTTAACCTCAGTAGTACAAATGTCCAATAGGGATCCTACATAATCCAAGTGCCCGCTAGGTAACCTAGATATTCCATGTTCCGGTTTGCTAACCTAGATAGTCCAAGTGCCCGCTATGTAACCTGTACTGTCCAAGTGCCCGCTAGGTTACTTACATAGTCCAAGTGCACGTTCGTTAACTTAGATAGTCCAAGTCGCGGTAGGTAACCAACATAGTCTAAGGGCCGCTAGGTAACCTATATAGTCCAAGTGCCCGCTAATTAACCTATATAGTCCAAGTGCCCGCTAGGGAACCTTCATCGTCCAAGTGCCCGCTAGTTAATCTAGATAGTCCAAGTGCCCGCTAGATAACCTACATAGTCCAAGGGCCCTCTATTTAACCTAGATAGTCCAAGTGCCCGCTAGGGGACGTACATAGTCCAAGTGCCCGCTAGGTAACCTAGATATTCTAAGGGCCCGCTAGTTAACCTACATAGTCCAACTGCCCGATAGGGAACCTAAGTAGTCCAAGATCCCGCTAAGGGACGAACATAGTCCAAGTGCCCGCTAGGGAACTTGCATAGTCCAAGTGCCCGCTAGGTAACCTAGATAGTCCAAGTGCCCGCTAGTTAACCTACATAGTCCAAGTGCCCGCTGAGGAACCTACATAGTCCAAGTGTCCGAAAGGGAACCTACGTATTCCAAGTGCCCATTAGGGCACCTAGATAGTCCAAGTGCCCATAGGGAACCTATATGGTCCAAGTGCCCTCTAGGGAAGCTACATATTCATAGTGCCCGCAAGGGAACATGCATTGTCCAAGTGCCCGCTAGTTATCCTAGATCGTCCAAGGGTCCGCTAGTAAACCTACATAGTCCAAGTTCCCGTTAGGTAACCTAGATAGGCCAAGTGCCCTCTAGTTAACCTACATAGTACAATGGCCCGCTAGTTGACCTAGATAGTTCAAGTGCCCGCTAGTTAACCTAAGTAGTACAAATGTCCGATAGGGATCCTACATAGTCCAAGTGCCCGCTAGGTAACCTAGATATTCCAAGTTCCGGTTTGCTAACCTAGATAGTCCAAGTGCCCGCTAGGTAACCTACATAGTCCAAGTGCCCATTCGTTAACCTAGATAGTCCAAGTGCCCGCTAGGTAACCTATACTGTCCAAGTGCCTGCTAGGTTACCTACATAGTCCAAGTGCACGTTCGTTAACTTAGATAGTCCAAGTCGCGCTAGGTAACCTACATAGTCCAAGGGCCACTAGGTAACCTATAGTCCAAGTGCCCTCTAGGTAACCTACATATTCCAAGTTCCCGCTAGGTAACCTAGATAGTCAAAGTGCCCGTTACCTAACCTAGATAGTCCAAGTGCCCGTGAGATTACCTACAAGATCCACGTGCCCGTTCGTTAACCTAGATAGTACAATTGCCAGCTAGGTAACCTACATAATCCAAGAGCCGGCAGGTAACTTAGACAGTTCAAGTGCCCGCTAGGTTACCTGCATAGTCCAAGTGCCCGTTAGGTAACCTAGATAGTCCAAGTGCCTGCTAGGTAACCTACATAGTCCAAGTGCCCGCTAGGTAACCTAGATAGTCCAAGTACCCGTTAGCTAACCTAGATAGTCCAAGTGCCCGCTAGGTAACCTCCATAGTCCAATTGCCTTCTAGGTAACCTCCATAGTCCAAGTGCCCACTAATTTACCTATATAGTCCAAGTGCCCGCTAGGGAAACTGCATCGTTCAAGTGCCCGCTAGTTAATCTAGATAATCCAAGTGCCCGCTAGTTAACCTAGATAGTCCAAGTGCCCGCTACTTAACCTAGATCGTCCAAGTGCCCGCTAGTTAACCTACATAGTCCAAGGTCCGCTAGTTAACCTAGATATTCCAAGTGCCCCTTAGTTAACCTACATAGTCAAAGGGCCCTCTAGTTAACCTAGATAGTCCAAGTGCCCGCTAGGGGACATACATAGTCCAAGTGCCCGCTATGTAACCTAGATAGTCTAAGGGCCCGCTAGATAACCTACATAGTCCAACTGCCTGATAGGGAACCTACATAGTCCAAGTGCCCGCTAAGGGACGAACATAGTCCAAGTGCCCGCTAGGGAACCTACAAAATCCAAGTGCCCGCTAGGTAACCTAGATAGTCCAAGTGCCCGCTAGTCAACCTACATAGTCCAAGTGCCCGCTGAGGAACCTACATAGTCCAAGTGTCCGAAAGGGAACCTACGTATTCCAAGTGCCCGTTAGGGCACCTAGATAGTCCCAGTAACCATAGGGAACCTATATAGTCCAAGTGCCCTCTAGGGAAGCTACATAGTCAAAGTGCCCGCTAGGGAACCTGCATTGTACAAGTGCCCGCTAGTTAACCTAGATAGTCCAAGTGCCCGCTAGGTAACCTAGATAGTCGAAGGGCCCGCCAGTTAATCTACATAGTCCAAGTGCCCGATAGGGAACCTACATAGTCCAAGTGCCCAATGAGGAACCTACATAGTCCAAGTGCCCGATAGGGAATCTTCATATTCCAAGTGCCCGTTAGGGAACCCAGATAGTCCAAGTGCCCATAGGGAACCTATATGGTCCAAGTGCCCTCTAGGGAAGCTACATATTCATAGTGCCCGCTAGGGAACCTGCATCGTCCAAGTGCCCGCTAGTTAACCAAGATCGTCCAAGTGTCCGCTAGTAAACCTACATAGTCCAAGTTCCCGTTAGGTAACCTAGATAGGCCAAGTGCCCGCAAGGTGACCTACATAGTCCAAGTGCCCGCTAGGTAACCTAGATATTCCAAGTTCCGGTTTACTAATCTAGATAGTCCAAGTACCCGCTAGGTAACCTACATAGTCCAAGTGCCCATTCGTTAACCTAGATAGTCCAAGTGCCCGCTAGGTAACCTATACTGTCCAAGTGCCCGCTAGGTTACCTATATAGTCCATGTGCACGTTCTTTAACTTAGATAGTCCAAGTCGCGCTAGGTAACCTATATAGTCCAAGTGCCCGCTAGTTAAACTATAGTCCAAGTGCCCGCTAGGTTACCTACATAGTCCATGTGCACGTTCGTTAACTTAGATAGTCCAAGTCGCGCTAGGTAACCTACATAGTCCAAAGGCCCGCTAGGTAACCTATATAGTCCAAGTGCCCGCTAGTTAAACTATCGTCCAAGTGCCCGCTAGGTAACCTACATATTCCAAGTTCCCGCTATGTATCCAAGATAGTCCAAGTGCCCGTTACCTAACCTAGATAGTCCAAGTGCCCGTTAGGTTACCTACATAGTCCAAGTGCCCGCTAATTAACCTACATAGTCCAAGTGCCCGTTAGGTAACCTAGACAGTCCAAGTGCCCGATAGTTAACCTCCATAGTCCAAGTGCCCGCTAATTAACCTATATAGTCCAAGTGCCCGCTAGGGAACCTGCATCATCCATGTGCCCGCTAGTTAATCTAGATAGTCCAAGTGCCCGCTAGTTAAGCTAGATAGTCCAAGTGGCCGATAGTTAACCTAGATCGCCCAAGTGCCCGCTAGTTAACCTACATAGTCCAAGGTCCGCTAGTTAACCTAGATATTCCAAGTGCCCGCTAGTTAACCTACATAGTCCAAGGGCCCTCTAGTTAACCTAGATAGTCCAAGTGCCCACTAGGGGAAGTACATAGTCCAAGTGCCCGCTAGGTAACCTAGATAGTCTAAGGGCCCGCTAGTTAACCTACATAGTCCAACTGCCCGATAGGAAACCTACATAGTCCAAGCGCTCGCTAAGGGACGAACATAGTCCAAGTGCCCGCTAGGGAACCTACATAGTCCAAGTGCCCACTAGGGAACCTACATAGTCCAAGTGCCCGCTAGGTAACCTAGATAGTCCAAGTGCCCGCTAGTTAACCTACATAGTCCAAGTGCCCGCTGAGGAACCTACATAGTCCAAGTGTCCGAAAGGGAACCTACGTATTCCATGTGCCCATTAGGGCACCTAGATAGTCCAAGTGCCCATAGGGAACCTATATAGTCCAAGTGCCCTCTAGGGAACTTACATAGTCAAAGTGCCCGCTAGGGTACCTGCATTGTACAAGTGCCCTCTAGTTAACCTAGATAGTCCAAGTGCCCGCTAGGTAACCTAGATAGTCCAAGGGCCTGCTAGTTAACCTACATAGTCCAACGGCCCTCTAGTTAACCTAGATAGTCCAAGTCCCCGCTGGAGGACGTACATAGTCCAAGTGCCCGCTAGGTAACCTAGATAGTCTACGGGCCCGCTAGTTAACCTACATAGTCCAACTGCCCGATAGGGAACCTACGTAGTCCAAGTGCCCGCTAAGGGACGAACATAGTCTAAGTGCCCGCTAGGGAACCTGCATAGTCAAAGTGCCCGATAGGTAACCTAGATAGTCCAAGTGCCCGCTAGTAAACCTACATAGTCCAAGTGCCCACTGAGGAACCTGCATAGTCCAAGTGCCCGAAAGGGAACCTACGTATTCCAAGTGCCCATTAGGGCACCTAGATAGTCCAAGTGCCCATAGGGAACCTATATCGTCCAAGTGCCCTCTAGGGAACCTACATAGTCAAAGTGCCCGCTAGGGAACCTGCATTGTACAAGTGACCTCTAGTTAACCTAGATAGTCCAAGTGCCCGCTAGGTAACCTAGATAGTCCAAGGGCCCGCTAGTTAACCTACAAAGTCCAAGTGCCCGATAGGAACCTACATAGTCCAAGTGCCCAATGAGGAACCTACATAGTCCAAGTGCCAGATAGGGAATCTTCATATTCCAAGTGCCCGTTAGGGAACCCAGATAGTCCAAGTGCCCATAGGGAACCTACATAATCCAAGTGCCCTCTAGGGAAGCTACATATTCATAGTGCCCGCTAGGGAACCTGCATTGTCCAAGTGCCCGCTAGTTAACCTAGATCGTCCAAGTGTCTGCTAGTAAACCTACATAGTCCAAGTTCCCGTTAGGTAACCTAGATAGGCCAAGTGCCCGCTAGTTAACCTACATAGTACAATGGCCCGCTAGTTGACCTAGATAGTCCAAGTGCCCGCTAGTTAACCTAGATAGTCAAAGTGCCCGCTAGTTAACCTCAGTAGTACAAATGTCCAATAGGGATCCTACATAATCCAAGTGCCCGCTAGGTAACCTAGATATTCCATGTTCCGGTTTGCTAACCTAGATAGTCCAAGTGCCCGCTATGTAACCTGTACTGTCCAAGTGCCCGCTAGGTTACTTACATAGTCCAAGTGCACGTTCGTTAACTTAGATAGTCCACGTCGCGGTAGGTAACCAACATAGTCTAAGGGCCGCTAGGTAACCTATATAGTCCAAGTGCCCGCTAATTAACCTATATAGTCCAAGTGCCCGCTAGGGAACCTTCATCGTCCAAGTGCCCGCTAGTTAATCTAGATAGTCCAAGTGCCCGCTAGTTAACCTACATAGTCCAAGGGCCCTCTATTTCACCTAGATAGTCCAAGTGCCCGCTAGGTAACCTATACTGTCCAAGTGCCTGCTAGGTTACCTACATAGTCCAAGTGCACGTTCGTTAACTTAGATAGTCCAAGTCGCGCTAGGTAACCTACATAGTCCAAGGGCCACTAGGTAACCTATAGTCCAAGTGCCCTCTAGGTAACCTACATATTCCAAGTTCCCGCTAGGTAACCTAGATAGTCAAAGTGCCCGTTACCTAACCTAGATAGTCCAAGTGCCCGTGAGGTTACCTACATAGTCCACGTGCCCGTTCGTTAACCTAGATAGTACAATTGCCCGCTAGGTAACCTACATAGTCCAAGAGCCGGCAGGTAACTTAGACAGTTCAAGTGCCCGCTAGGTTACCTGCATAGTCCAAGTGCCCGTTAGGTAACCTAGATAGTCCAAGTGCCTCCTAGGTAACCTACATAGTCCAAGTGCCCGCTAGGTAACCTAGATAGTCCAAGTACCCGTTAGCTAACCTAGATAGTCCAAGTGCCCGCTAGGTAACCTCCATAGTCCAATTGCCTTCTAGGTAACCTCCATAGTCCAAGTGCCCACTAATTTACCTATATAGTCCAAGTGCCCGCTAGGGAAACTGCATCGTTCAAGTGCCCGCTAGTTAATCTAGATAGTCCAAGTGCCCGCTAGTTAACCTAGATAGTCCAAGTGCCCGCTACTTAACCTAGATCGTCCAAGTGCCCGCTAGTTAACCTACATAGTCCAAGGTCCGCTAGTTAACCTAGATATTCCAAGTGCCCCTTAGTTAACCTACATAGTCAAAGGGCCCTCTAGTTAACCTAGATAGTCCAAGTGCCCGCTAGGGGACATACGTAGTCCAAGTGCCCGCTATGTAACCTAGATAGTCTAAGGGCCCGCTAGATAACCTACATAGTCCAACTGCCCGATAGGGAACCTACATAGTCCAAGTGCCCGCTAAGGGACGAACATAGTCCAAGTGCCCGCTAGGGAACCTACAAAATCCAAGTACCCGCTAGGTAACCTAGATAGTCCAAGTGCCCGCTAGTTAACCTACATAGTCCAAGTGCCCGCTGAGGAACCTACATAGTCCAAGTGTCCGAAAGGGAACCTACGTATTCCAAGTGCCCGTTAGGGCACCTAGATAGTCCCAGTAACCATAGGGAACCTATATAGTCCAAGTGCCCTCTAGGGAAGCTACATAGTCAAAGTGCCCGCTAGGGAACCTGCATTGTACAAGTGCCCGCTAGTTAACCTAGATAGTCCAAGTGCCCGCTAGGTAACCTAGATAGTCGAAGGGCCCGCCAGTTAACCTACATAGTCCAAGTGCCCGATAGGGAACCTACATAGTCCAAGTGCCCAATGAGGAACCTACATAGTCCAAGTGCCCGATAGGGAATCTTCATATTCCAAGTGCCCGTTAGGGAACCCAGATAGTCCAAGTGCCCATAGGGAACCTATATGGTCCAAGTGCCCTCTAGGGAAGCTACATATTCATAGTGCCCGCTAGGGAACCTGCATCGTCCAAGTGCCCGCTAGTTAACCAAGATCGTCCAAGTGTCCGCTAGTAAACCTACATAGTCCAAGTTCCCGTTAGGTAACCTAGATAGGCCAAGTGCCCGCAAGGTGACCTACATAGTCCAAGTGCCCGCTAGGTAACCTAGATATTCCAAGTTCCGGTTTACTAATCTAGATAGTCCAAGTACCCGCTAGGTAACCTACATAGTCCAAGTGCCCATTCGTTAACCTAGATAGTCCAAGTGCCCGCTAGGTAACCTATACTGTCCAAGTGCCCGCTAGGTTACCTATATAGTCCATGTGCACGTTCTTTAACTTAGATAGTCCAAGTCGCGCTAGGTAACCTATATAGTCCAAGTGCCCGCTAGTTAAACTATAGTCCAAGTGCCCGCTAGGTAACCTACATATTCCAAGTTCCCGCTAGGTAACCAAGATTGTCCAAGTGCCCGTTACCTAACCTAGATAGTCCAAGTGCCCGTTAGGTTACCTACATAGTCCAAGTGCCCGCTAATTAACCTACATAGTCCAAGTGCCCGTTAGGTAACCTAGACAGTCCAAGTGCCCGATAGTTAACCTCCATAGTCCAAGTGCCCGCTAATTAACCTATATAGTCCAAGTGCCCGCTAGGGAACCTGCATCATCCAAGTGCCCGCTAGTTAATCTAGATAGTCAATGTGCCCGCTAGTTAAGCTAGATAGTCCAAGTGGCCGCTAGTTAACCTAGATCGTCCAAGTGCCCGCTAGTTAACCTAGATGGCCCAAGTGTCCGCTAGTTAACCTACATAGTCCAAGGTCCGCTAGTTAACCTAGATATTCCAAGTGCCCGCTAGTTAACCTACATAGTCCAAGGGCCCTCTAGTTAACCTAGATAGTCCAAGTGCCCACTAGGGGAAGTACATAGTCCAAGTGCACGCTAGGTAACCTAGATAGTCTAAGGGCCCGCTAGTTAACCTACATAGTCCAACTGCCCGATAGGGAACCTACATAGTCCAAGCGCTCGCTAAGTGACGAACATAGTCCAAGTGCCCGCTAGGGAACCTACATAGTCCAAGTGCCCGCTAGGTAACCTAGATAGTCCAAGTGCCCGCTAGTTAACCTACATAGTCCAAGTGCCCAATGAGGAACCTACATAGTCCAAGTGCCCGATAGGGAATCTTCATATTCCAAGTGCCCGTTAGGGTACCCAGATAGTCCAAGTGCCCGCTAGGTAACCTCCATAGTCCAAGTGCCCGCTAGGTAACCTCCATAGTCCAAGTGCCCGTTCGTTAACCTAGATAGTCCAAGTTCCTGTTAGCTAACCTACATAGTCCAAGTGCCCGCTAGTTAACCTATATAGTCCAAGTGCCCGCTAGTTAACCTTCATTGTCCAAGTCCCTGATGGGGAACCTACATAGTCCAAGTATCCGCTAGGTAACCTACATAGTCCAAATGCCCGCTAGTAACGTACATAGTCCAAGTGCCCGTTAGGTAACCTAGATAGTCCAAATGCCCGCTAGGGAACCCACATAGCCCAAGTGCCCATTAAAGAACTTACATAATCAAAGCCCTGCTAGGGAACCTACATAGTCCAAGTGCCCGCTAGGGAACCTAGATAGTCCAAGTACCCGTTAGCTAACCTAGATAGTCCAAGTGCCCGCTAGGTAACCTCCATAGTCCAAGTGCCCGCTAGGTAACCTCCATAGTCCAAGTGCCCGTTCGTTAACCTAGATAGTCCAAGTTCCTGTTAGCTAACCTACATAATCCAAGTGTCCGTTCGTTAACCTAGATAGTTCAAGTGCCCGCTAGGTAACCTAGACAGTCCAAGTGCCTGCTAGGTAACCTACATAGTCTAAGTGCCCGCTAGGGACCTACATAGTCCAAGTGCCCGCTAGGTAACCTACATAGTCCAAGTGCCCGTTAGTTAACCTAGATAGTCAAAGTGCCTGCTAGGTAACCTAGATAGTCCAAATGCCTGCTAGGGTACCCACATAGTCCGACTGCCCGATAGGGAACCAACATAGTCCAAGTGCCCGCTAAGGGACCGACATAGTCCAAGTGACCGCTAGGGAACCTACATAGACCAAATGCCCGTTAGGGTACCCACAGGGTCCAACTGCCCGAAAGGGAACCAACATAGTCCAAGTGCCCGCTAAGGGACCTACGTAGTCCAAGTGCCCGTTAGGGAACCTACATAGTCCAAGTGCCCTCTAGGGAACCTGCATCGTCCAAGTGCCCGCCAGTTAACATAGAGAGTCTAAGTTCCCGCTAGTTAACCTAGATAGTCCAAGTGCCCGCTAGTTAACCTAGATCATCCAAGTGCCCGCTAGTTAACCTACATAGTCCAAGGTCCGTTAGATAACCTAGAGAGTCCAAGTGCCCTCTAGATAACCTACATAGTCCAAGGGCCCTCTAGTTAACCTCGATAGTCCAAGTGCCCGCTAGGGGACGTACATAGTCCAAGTGCCCGCTGGACAACCTAGATAGTCCAAGTGCCCGCTAGTTGACCTACATAGTCCAAGTGCCCGCTTGTTAACCTAGATAGTCCAAGTGTCCGAAAGGGAACCTACGTATTCCAAGTGCCCGTTAGGGCACCTAGATAGTCCAAGTAACCATAGTGAACCTATATAGTCCAAGTGCCCTCTAGGGAAGCTACATAGTCAAAGTGCCCGCTAGGGAACCTGCATTGTACAAGTGCCCGCTAGTTAACCTAGATATTCCAAGTGCCCGCTAGGTAACCTAGATAGTCGAAGGGCCCCCTAGTTAACCTACATAGTCCAAGTGCCCGATAGGGAACCTACATAGTCCAAGTGCCCTCTAGGGAAGCTACATATTCATAGTGCCCGCTAGGGAACCTGCATTTTCCAAGTGCCCGCTAGTTAACCAAGATTGTCCAAGTGTCCGCTAGTAAACCTACATAGTCCAAGTCCCCGTTAGGTAACCTAGATAGGCCAAGTGCCCGCAAGATAACCTACATAGTCCAAGTGCCCGCTAGGTAACCTAGATATTCCAAGTTCCGGTTTACTAACCTAGATAGTCCAAGTGCCCGCTAGGTAACCTACATAGTCCAAGTGCCCATTCGTTAACCTAGGTAGTCCAAGTGCCCCCTAGGTAACATATACTGTCCAAGTGCCCGCTAGGTTACCTACATAGTCCAAGTGCACGTTCGTTAACTTAGATAGTCCAAGTTGCGCTAGGTAACATACATAGTCCAAGGGCCCGCTAGGTAACCTATATAGTCCAAGTGCCCGCTAGTTAAACTATAGTCCAAGTGCCCGCTAGGTAACCTACATATTCCAAGTTCCCGCTAGGTAACCTAGATAGTCCAAGTGCCCGTTACCTAACCTAGATAGTCCAAGTGCCCATTAGGTTACCTACATAGTCCACGTGCCGGTTCGTTAACCTAGATAGTCCAAGTGCCCGCTAGGTAACCTACATAGTCCAAGTGCCCGCTAATTAACCTACATAGTCCAAGTGCCCGTTAGGTAACCTAGACAGTCCAAGTGCCCGCTAGGTAACCTCCATAGTCCACGTGCCCGCTAATTAACCTATATAGTCCAAGTGCCCGCTAGGGAACCTGCATCGGCCAAGTGCCCGCTAGTTAATCTAGATAGTCCAAGTGCCCGCTAGTTAACCTACATAGTCCAAGGGCCCTCTATTTAAACTAGATAGTCCAAGTGCCCGCTAGGGGACGTACATAGTCCAAGTGCCCGCTAGGTAACCTAGATAGTCTAAGGGCCCGCTAGTTAACCTACATAGTCCAACTGCCCGATATGGAACTTACATAGTCCAAGATCCCGCTAAGGGACGAACATAGTCCAAGTGCCCGCTAGGGAACCTACATAGTCCAAGTGCCCGCTAGGTAACCTAGATCGTCCAAGTGCCCGCTAGTTAACCTACATAGTCCAAGTGCCCGCTGAGGAACCTACATAGTCCAAGTGTCCGAAAGGGAACCTACACATTCCAAGTGCCCATTAGGGCACCTAGATAGTCCAAATAACCATAGGGAACCTATATAGTCCAAGTGCCCTCTAGGGAAGCTACATAGTCAAAGTGCCCGCTAGGTAACCTGCATTGTACAAGTGCCCGCTAGTTAACCTAGATAGTCCAAGTGCCCGCTAGGTAACCTAGATAGTCGAAGGGCCCGCTAGTTAACCTACATAGTCCAAGTGCCCGATAGGGAACCTACATAGTCCAAGTGCCCAATGAGGAACCTACATAGTCCAAGTGCCCGATAGGGAATCTTCATATTCCAAGTGCCCGTTAGGGTACCCAGATAGTCCAAGTGCCCATAGGGAACCTATATGGTCCAAGTGCCCTCTAGGGAAGCTACATATTCATAGTGCCCCCTAGGGAACCTGCATTTTCCAAGTGCCCGCTAGTTAACCAAGATTGTCCAAGTGTCCGCTAGTAAACCTACATAGTCCAAGTTCCCGTTAGGTAACCTAGATAGGCCAAGTGCCCGTTACCTAACCTAGATAGTCCAAGTGCCCGTTAGGTTACCTACATAGTCCACGTGCCGGTTCGTTAACCTAGATAGTCCAAGTGCCCGCTAGGTAACCTACATAGTCCAAGTGCCCGCTAATTAACCTACATAGTCCAAGTGCCCGTTAGGTAACCGAGACAGTCCAAGTGCCCGCTAGGTAACCTCCATAGTCCAAGTGCCCGCTAATAAACCTATATAGTCCAAGTGCCCGCTAGGGAACCTGCATCGTCCAAGTGCCCGCTAGTTAATCTAGATAGTCCAAGTGCCCGCTAGTTAAGCTAGATAGTACAAGTGGCCGCTAGTTAACCTAGATCGTCCAAGTGCCCGCTAGTTAACCTCCATAGTCCAAGGTCCGCTAGTTAACCTAGATATTCCAAGTGCCTGCTAGTTAACCTACATAGTCCAAGGGCCCTCTATTTAACCTAGATAGTCCAAGTGCCCGCTAAGGGACGTACATAGTCCAAGTGCCCGCTAGGTAACCTAGATAGTCTAAGGGCCCGCTAGTTAACCTACATAGTCCAACTGCCTGATCGGGAACCTACATAGTCCAAGTGCCCGCTAAGGTACGAACATAGTCCAAGGGCCCGCTAGGGAACCTACATAGTCCAAGTGCCTGCTAGGTAACCTAGATAGTCCAAGTGCCCGCTAGGGAACCTACATAGTCCAAGTGCCCGCTAGGTAAGCTAGATAGTCCAAGTGCCCGCTAGTTAACCTACATAGTCCAAGTGCCCGCTGAGGAACCTACATAGTCCAAGTGTCCAAAAGGGAACCTACGTATTCCAACTGCCCATTAGGGCACCTAGATAGTCCAAGTGCCCTCTAGGGAACCTACATAGTCAAAGTGCCCGCTAGGGAACCTGCATTGTACAAGTGCCCTCTAGTTAACCTAGATAGTCCAAGTGCCCGCTAGGTAACCTAGATAGTCCAAGGGCCCGCTAGTTAACCTACATAGTCCAAGTGCCCAATGAGGAACCTACATAGTCCAAGTGCCCAATAGGGAATCTTCATATTCCAAGTGCCCGTTAGGGAACCCAGATTGTCCAAGTGCCCATAGGGAACCTATATAGTCCAAGTTCCCTCTGGGGAAGCTACATATTCATAGTGCCCGCTAGGGAACCTGCATTGTCCATGTGCCCGCTAGTTAACCTAGATCGTCCAAGTGTCCGCTAGTAAACCTACTTAGTCCAAGTTCCCGTTAGGTAAAGTAGATAGGCCAAGTGCCCGCTAGTTAACCTACATAGTACAATGGCCCGCTAGTTGACCTAGATAGTCCAAGTGCCCGCTAGTTAACCTACATAGTCAAAGGGCCCGCTAGTTAACCTAAGTAGTACAAATGTCCGATAGGGATCCTACATAGTCCAAGTGCCCGCTAGGTAACCTAGATATTCCAAGTTCCGGTTTGCTAACCTAGATAGTCCAAGTGCCCGCTAGGTAACCTACGTAGTTCAAGTGCCCATTCGTTAACTTAGATAGTCCAAGTCGCGGTAGGTAACCAACATAGTCCAAGGGCCGCTAGGTAACCTATATAGTCCAAGTGCCCGCTAATTAAACTATAGTCCAAGTGCCCTCTAGGTAACCTACATATTCCAAGTTCCCGCTAGGTAACCTAGATAGTCCAAGTGCCCGTTACCTAACCTAGATAGTCCAAGTGCCCGATAGGTTAACTACATAGTCCACGTGCCCGTTCGTTAACCTAGATCGTCCAATTGCCCGCTAGGTAACCTACATAGTCCAAGGGCAGGCTAGGTAACCTTTAGAATCCAAGTGCCCGCTAGGTAATCTAGATAGTCCAGGTGCCCGTTATGTAACCTAGATAGTCCAAGTGCCCGCTAGTTAACCTACATAGTCCAAGTGCCCCCTAGTTAACTTAAACCATCCAAGTGCCCGCTAGGTTACCTGCATAGTCCAAGTGCCCGTTAGGTAACCTAGATTGTCCAAGTGCCCGCTACGTAACCTACATAGTCCAAGTGCCCGCTAGGTAACCTAGATAGTCCAAGTACCCGTTAGCTAACCTAGATAGTCCAAGTGCCCGCTAGGTAACCTCCATAGTCCAAGTGCCCGCTAGGTAACCTCCATAGTCCAAGTGCCCGTTCGTTAACCTAGATAGTCCAAGTTCCTGTTAGCTAACCTACATAGTCCAAGTGCCATTTCGTTAACCTAGATAGTTCAAGTGCCCGCTAGGTAACCAAGACAGTCCAAGTGCCTGCTAGGTAACCTACATAGTCCAAGTGCCCGTTTGCTAACCTAGATCGTCAAAGGGCCCACTAGTTAACCTACATAGTCCAAGGGCTCTCTAGTTAACCTAGATAGTCCAAGTGCCCGCTAGTTAACCTACATTGTCCATATCCCTGATGGGGAACCTACATAGTCCAAGTATCCGCTAGGTAACCTACATAGTCCAAATGCCCGCTAGTAACGTACATAGTCGAAGTGCCCTTTAGGTAAACTAGATAGTCCAAATGCCCGCTAGGGAACACACATAGTCCAAGTGCCCGTTAGAGAACTTACATAGTCAAAGCCCTGCTAGGGAACCTACATAGTCCAAGTGCCCGCTAGGGAACCTAGATAGTCCACGTACACGTTAGCTAACCTAGATAGTCCAAGTGCCCGCTAGGTAACCTCCATAGTCCAAGTGCCCGCTAGGTAACCTCCATAGTCCAAGTGCCCGTTCTTTAACCTATATAGTCCAAGTTCCTGTTAGCTAACCTACATAGTCCAAGTGCCCGTTCGTTAACCTAGATAGTTCAAGTGCCCGCTAGGTAACCTAGACAGTCCAAGTGCCTGCTAGGTAACCTACATAGTCCAAGTGCCCAATGAGGAACCTACATAGTCCACGTGCCCGATAGGGAAACTTCATATTCCAAGTGCCCGTTAGGGAACCCAGATAGTCCAAGTGCCCATAGGGAACCTATATGGTCCAAGTGCCCTCTAGGGAAGCTACATATTCATAGTGCCCGCTAGGGAACCTGCATTGTCCAAGTGCCCGCTAGTTAACCAAGATTGTCCAAGTGTCCGCTAGTAAACCTACATAGTCCAAGTTCCCGTTAGGTAACCTAGATAGGCCAAGTGCCCGCAAGGTAACCTACATAGTCCAAGTGCCCGCTAGGTAACCTAGATATTCCAAGTTCCAGTTTACTAACCTAGATAGGCCAAGTGCCCGCTAGGTAACCTACATAGTCCAAGTGCCCATTCGTTAACCTAGATAATCCAAGTGCCCGCTAGGTAACCTATACTGTCCAAGTGCCCGCTAGGTTACCTACATAGTCCAAGTGCACGTTCGTTAACTTAGATAGTCCAAGTCGCGCTAGGTAACCTATATAGTCCAAGGGCCCGCTAGGTAACCTATATAGTCCAAGTGCCCGCTAGTTAAACTATAGTCCAAGTGCCCGCTAGGTAACCTACATATTCCAAGTTCCCGCTAGGTAACCTAGATAGTCCAAGTGCCCGTTACCTAACCTACATAGTCCAAGTGCCCGTTAGGTTACCTACATAGTCCACGTGCCGGTTCGTTAACCTAGATAGTCCAAGTGCCCGCTAGGTAACCTACATAATCCAAGTGCCCGCTAATTAACCTACATAGTCCAAGTGCCCGTTAGGTAACCTAGACAGTCCAAGTGCCCGCTAGGTAACCTCCATAGTCCAAGTGCCCGCTAATAAACCTATATAGTCCAAGTGCCCGCTAGGGAACCTGCATCGTCCAAGTGCCCGCTAGTTAATCTAGATAGTCCAAGTGCCCGCTAGTTAAGCTAGATAGTCCAAGTGGCCGCTAGTTAACCTAGATCGTCCAAGTGCCCGCTAGTTAACCTACATAGTCCAAGGTCCGCTAGTTAACCTAGATATTCCAAGTGCCCGCTGGTTAACCTACATAGTCCAAGGGCCCTCTATTTAACCTAGATAGTCCAAGTGCCCGCTAGGGGACGTACATAGTCCAAGTGCCCGCTAGGTAACCTAGATAGTCTAAGGGCCCGCTAGTTAACCTACATAGTCCAACTGCCCGATAGGGAACCTACATAGTCCAAGTGTCCGCTAAGGTACGAACATAGTCCAAGTGCCCGCTAGTTAACCTACATAGTCCAAGTGCCCGCTGAGGAACCTACATAGTCCACGTGTCCGAAAGGGAACCTACGTATTCCAAGTGCCCATTAGGGCACCTAGATAGTCCAAGTGCCCATAGGGAACCTATATAGTCCAAGTGCCCTCTAGGGAACCTACATAATCAAAGTGCCCGCTAGGGAATCTGCATTGTGCAAGTGCCCTCTAGTTAACCTAGATAGTCCAAGTGCCCGCTAGGTAACCTAGATAGTCCAAGGGCCCGCTAGTTAACCTACATAGTCCAAGTGCCCAATGAGGAACCTACATAGTCCAAGTGCCCGATAGGGAATCTTCATATTCCAAGTGCCCGTTAGGGAACCCAGATTGTCCAAGTGCCCATAGGGAACCTATATAGTCCAAGTTCCCTCTAGGGAAGCTACATATTCATAGTGCCCGCTAGGGAACCTGCATTGTCCAAGTGACCGCTAGTTAACCTAGATCGTCCAAGGGTCCGCTAGTAAACCTACATAGTCCAAGTTCCCGTTAGATAACCTAGATAGGCCAAGTGCCCGCTAGTTAACCTACATAGTACAATGGCCCGCTAGTTGACCTTGATAGTCCAAGTGCCCGCTAGTTAACCTAGATAGTCAAAGTGCCCGCTAGTTAACCTAAGTAGTACAAATGTCCAATAGGGATCCTACATAATCCAAGTGCCCGCTAGGTAACCTAGATATTCCAAGTTCCGGTTTGCTAACCTAGATAGTCAAGTGCCCGCTATGTAACCTATACTGTCCAAGTGCCCGCTAGGTTACTTACATAGTCCAAGTGCACGTTCGTTAACTTAGATAGTCTAAGTCGCGGTAGGTAACCAACATAGTCTAAGGGCCGCTAGGTAACCTATATAGTCCAAGTGCCCGCTAGTTAACCTATAGTCCAAGTGCCCTCTAGGTAACTTAAACAGTCCAAGTGCCCGCTAGGTTACCTGCATAGTCCAAGTGCCCGTTAGGTAACCTAGATAGTCCAAGTGCCCGCTAGGTAACCTCCATAGACCAAGTGCCCGCTAGGTAACATCCATAGTCCAAGTGCCCGTTCGTTAACCTAGAGAGTCCAAGTTCCTGTTAGCTAACCTACATAGTCCAAGTGCCCGTTCGTTAACCTAGATAGTTCAAGTGCCCGCTAGGTAACCTAGACAGTCCAAGTGCCTGCTAGGTAACCTACATAGTCCAAGTGCCCGTTTGCTCACCTAGATCGTCAAAGGGCCCGCTAGTTAACCTACAGAGTCCAAGGGCCCTCTAGTTAACCTAGATAGTCCAAGTGCCCGCTAGTTAACCTACATTGTCCAAGTCCCTGATGGGGAACGTACATAGTCCAAGTATCCGCTAGGTAACCTACATAGTCCAAATGCCCACTAGTAACTTACGTAGTCCGAATGCCCGTTAGGTAACCTAGATAGTCCAAATGCCCGCTAGGGAACCTACATAGCCCAAGTGCCCGCTAGGTAACCTACATAGCCCAAATGCCCGCTAGAAACCTACATAGTCCAAGTGCAAGAAGGGAACCTACGTAATCCAAGTTCCCGCTAGGGAACCTACATATACCAAATGCCCGTTAGGTAACCTAGATAGTCCAAATGCCCGCTAGGGTACCCACATAGTCTAAGTGCCCGCGAGGTAACCTACATTGTCCAAGTGCCCATTCATTAACCTAGATTTTCCAAGTGCCCTCTAGGTAACCTAGACTGTCCAAGTGCCCGCTTGGTTACCTACATAGTCCACGTGCCCGTTCGTTAACCTAGATAGTACAAGAGCCCGCTAGTTAACCTACATAGTCCAAGGGCCCGCTAGTTAACCTAGATAGTCCAAGTGCCCGCTAGTTAACCTACATTGTCCAAGTCCCTGATGGGGAACCTACATAGTCCAAGTATCCGCTAGGTAACCTACATAGTCCAAATGCCCGCAAGTAACGTACATAGTCCAAGTGCCCGTTAGGTAACCTAGATAGTCCAAATGCCCGCTAGGGAACCCACATAGTCCAAGTGCCCGTTAGAGAACTTACATAGTCAAAGTCCTGCTAGGGAACCTACATAGTCCAAGTGCCCGCTAGGTAACCTAGATAGTCCAAGTACCCGTTAGCTAACCTAGATAGTCCAAGTGCCCGCTAGGTAACCTCCATAGTCCAAGTGCCCGCTAGGTAACCTCCATAGTCCAAGTGCCTGTTCGTTAACCTAGATAGTCCAAGTTCCTGTTAGCTAACCTACATAGTCCAAGTGCCCGTTCGTTAACCTAGATAGTTCAAGTGCCCGCTAGGTAACCTAGACAGTCCAAGTGCCTGCTAGGTAACCTACATAGTCCACGTGCCCGTTCGTTAACCTAGATAGTACAAGAGCCCGCTAGTTAACCTACATAGTCCAAGGGCCCGCTAGTTAACCTAGATAGTCCAAGTGCCCGCTAGTTAACCTACATTGTCCAAGTCCCTGATGGGGAACCTACATAGTCCAAGTATCCGCTAGGTAACCTACATAGTCCAAATGCCCGCAAGTAACGTACATATTCCAAGTGCCCGTTAGGTAACCTAGATAGTCCAAATGCCCGCTAGGGAACCCACATAGTCCAAGTGCCCGTTAGAGAACTTACATAGTCAAAGTCCTGCTAGGGAACCTACATAGTCCAAGTGCCCGCTAGGTAACCTAGATAGTCCAAGTACCCGTTAGCTAACCTAGATAGTCCAAGTGCCCGCTAGGTAACCTCCATAGTCCAAGTGCCCGCTAGGTAACCTCCATAGTCCAAGTGCCTGTTCGTTAACCTAGATAGTCCAAGTTCCTGTTAGCTAACCTACATAGTCCAAGTGCCCGTTCGTTAACCTAGATAGTTCAAGTGCCCGCTAGGTAACCTAGACAGTCCAAGTGCCTGCTAGGTAACCTACATAGTCCAAGTGCCCGTTTGCTAACCTAGATCGTCAAAGGGCCCGCTAGTTAACCTACATAGTCCAAGTGCCCGATAGGTAACCTACATAGTCCAAGTGCCCAATGAGGAACCTACATAGTCCACGTGCCCGATAGGGAAACTTTATATTCCAAGTGCCCGTTAGGGAAACCAGATAGTCCAAGTGCCCATAGGGAACCTATATGGTCCACGTGCCCTCTAGGGAAGCTACATATTCATAGTGCCCGCTAGGGAACCTGCATTGTCCAAGTGCCCGCTAGTTAACCAAGATTGTCCAAGTGTCCGCTAGTAAACCTACATAGTCCAAGTTCCCGTTAGGTAACCTAGATAGGCCAAGTGCCCGCTAGGTAACCTAGATATTCCAAGTTCCAGTTTACTAACCTAGATAGGCCAAGTGCCCGCTAGGTAACCTACATAGTCCAAGTGCCCATTCGTTAACCTAGACAGTCCAAGTGCCCGCTAGGTAACCTATACTGTCCAAGTGCCCGCTAGGTTAACTACATAGTCCAAGTGCACGTTCGTTAACTTAGATAGTCCAAGTCGCGCTAGGTAACCTATATAGTCCAAGGGCCCGCTAGGTAACCTATATAGTCCAAGTGCCCGCTAGTTAAACTATAGTCCAAGTGCCCGCTAGGTAACCTACATATTCCAAGTTCCCGCTAGGTAACCTAGATAGTCCAAGTGACCGTTACCTAACCTACATAGTCCAAGTGCCCGTTAGGTTACCTACATAGTCCACGTGCCGGTTCGTTAACCTAGATAGTCCAAGTGCCCGCTAGGTAACCTACATAGTCCAAGTGCCCGCTAATTAACCTACATAGTCCAAGTGCCCATTAGGTAACCTAGACAGTCCAAGTGCCCGCTAGGTAACCTCCATAGTCCAAGTGCCCGCTAATAAACCTATATAGTCCAAGCGCCCGCTAGGGAACCTGCATCGTCCAAGTGCCCGCTAGTTAATCTAGATAGTCCAAGTGCCCGCTAGTTAAGCTAGATAGTCCAAGTGGCCGCTAGTTAACCTAGATCATCCAAGTGCCCGCTAGTTAACCTACATAGTCCAAGGTCCGCTAGTTAACCTGGATATTCCAAGTGCCCGCTAGTTAACCTACATAGTCCAAGGGCCCTCTATTTAACCTAGATAGTCCAAGTGCCCGCTAGGGGACGTACATAGTCCAAATGCACGCTAGGTAACCTAGATAGTCTAAGGGCCCGCTAGTTAACCTACATAGTCCAACTGCCCGATAGGGAACCTACATAGTCCAAGTGTCCGCTAAGGTACGAACATAGTCCAAGTGCCCGCTAGGGAACCTACATAGTCCAAGTGCCCGCTAGGTAACCTAGATAGTCCAAGTGCCCGCTAGTTAACCTACATAGTCCAAGGGCCCTCTATTTAACCTAGATAGTCCAAGTGCCCGCTAGGGGACGTACATAGTCCAAGTGCCCGCTAGGTAACCTAGATAGTCTAAGGGCCCGCTAGTAAACCTACATAGTCCAACTGCCCGATAGGGAACCTACATAGTCCAAGTGTCCGCTAAGGTACGAACATAGTCCAAGTGCCTGCTAGTTAACCTACATAGTCCAAGTGCCCGCTGAGGAACCTACATAGTCCAAGTGTCCGAAAGGGAACCTACGTATTCCAAGTGCCCATTAGGGCACCTAGATAGTCCAAGTGCCCATAGGGAACCTATATAGTCCAAGTGCCCTCTAGGGAATCTACATAGTCAAAGTGCCCGCTAGGGAACCTGCATTGTACAAGTGCCCTCTAGTTAACCTAGATAGTCCAAGTGCCCGCTAGGTAACCTAGATAGTCCAAGGGCCCGCTAGTTAACCTACATAGTCCAAGTGCCCAATGAGGAACCTACATAGTCCAAGTGCCCGATAGGGAATCTTCATATTCCAAGTGCCCGTTAGGGAACCCAGATTGTCCAAGTGCCCATAGGGAACCTATATAGTCCAAGTTCCCTCTAGGGAAGCTACATATTCATAGTGCCCGCTAGGGAACCTGCATTGTCCAAGTGACCGCTAGTTAACCTAGATCGTCCAAGGGTCCGCTAGTAAACCTACATAGTCCAAGTTCCCGTTAGGTAACCTAGATAGGCCAAGTGCCCGCTAGTTAACCTACATAGTACAATGGCCCGCTAGTTGACCTAGATAGTCCAAGTGCCCGCTAGTTAACCTAGATAGTCAAAGTGCCCGCTAGTTAACCTAAGTAGTACAAATGTCCAATAGGGATCCTACATAATCCAAGTGCCCGCTAGGTAACCTAGATATTCCAAGTTCCGGTTTGCTAACCTAGATAGTCAAGTGCCCGCTATGTAACCTATACTGTCCAAGTGCCCGCTAGGTTACTTACATAGTCCAAGTGCACGTTCGTTAACTTAGATAGTCCAAGTCGCGGTAGGTAACCAACATAGTCTAAGGGCCGCTAGGTAACCTATATAGTCCAAGTGCCCGCTAGTTAACCTATAGTCCAAGTGCCCTCTAGGTAACTTAAACAGTCCAAGTGACCGCTAGGTTACCTGCATAGTCCAAGTGCCCGTTAGGTAACCTAGATAGTCCAAGTGCCCGCTAGGTAACCTCCATAGTCCAAGTGCCCGCTAGGTAACATCCATAGTCCAAGTGCCCGTTCGTTAACCTAGATAGTCCAAATTCCTGTTAGCTAACCTACATAGTCCAAGTGCCCGTTCGTTAACCTAGATAGTTCAAGTGCCCGCTAGGTTACCTAGACAGTCCAAGTGCCTGCTAGGTAACCTACATAGTCCAAGTGCCCGTTTGCTAACCTAGATCGTCAAAGGGCCCGCTAGTTAACCTACATAGTCCAAGGGCCCTCTAGTTAACCTAGATAGTCCAAGTGCCCGCTAGTTAACCTACATTGTCCAAGTCCCTGATGGGGAACGTACATAGTCCAAGTATCCGCTAGGTAACCTACATAGTCCAAATGCCCACTAGTAACGTACGTAGTCCAAATGCCCGTTAGGTAACCTAGATAGTCCAAATGCCCGCTAGGGAACCTACATAGCCCAAGTGCCCGCTAGGTAACCTACATAGTCCAAATGCCCACTAGAAACCTACATAGTCCAAGTGCAAGAAGGGAACCTACGTAATCCAAGTTCCCGCTAGGGAACCTACATATTCCAAATGCCCGTTAGGTAACCTAGATAGTCCAAATGCCCGCTAGGGTACCCACATAGTCTAAGTGCCCGCGAGGTAACCTACATTGTCCAAGTGCCCATTCATTAACCTAGATTTTCCAAGTGCCCTCTAGGTAACCTAGACTGTCCAAGTGCCCGCTTGGTTACCTACATAGTCCACGTGCCCGTTCGTTAACCTAGATAGTACAAGAGCCCGCTAGTTAACCTACATAGTCCAAGGGCCCGCTAGTTAACCTAGATAGTCCAAGTGCCCGCTAGTTAACCTACATTGTCCAAGTCCCTGATGGGGAACCTACATAGTCCAAGTATCCGCTAGGTAACCTACATAGTCCAAATGCCCGCAAGTAACGTACATATTCCAAGTGCCCGTTAGGTAACCTAGATAGTCCAAATGCCCGCTAGGGAACCCACATAGTCCAAGTGCCCGTTAGAGAACTTACATAGTCAAAGCCCTGCTAGGGAACCTACATAGTCCAAGTGCCCGCTAGGTAACCTAGATAGTCCAAGTACCCATTAGCTAACCTAGATAGTCCAAGTGCCCGCTAGGTAACCTCCATAGTCCAAGTGCCCGCTAGGTAACCTCCATAGTCCAAGTGCCCGTTCGTTAACCTAGATAGTCCAAGTTCCTGTTAGCTAACCTACATAGTCCAAGTGCCCGTTCGTTAACCTAGATAGTTCAAGTGCCCGCTAGGTAACCTAGACAGTCCAAGTGCCTGCTAGGTAACCTACATAGTCCAAGTGCCCGTTTGCTAACCTAGATCGTCAAAGGGCCCGCTAGTTAACCTACATAGTCCAAGTGCCCGATAGGTAACCTACATAGTCCAAGTGCCCAATGAGGAACCTACATAGTCCACGTGCCCGATAGGGAAACTTTATATTCCAAGTGCCCGTTAGGGAAACCAGATAGTCCAAGTGCCCATAGCGAACCTATATGGTCCAAGTGCCCTCTAGGGAAGCTACATATTCATAGTGCCCGCTAGGGAACCTGCATTGTCCAAGTGCCCGCTAGTTAACCAAGATTGTCCAAGTGTCTGCTAGTAAACCTACATAGTCCAAGTTCCCGTTAGGTAACCTAGATAGGCCAAGTGCCCGCAAGGTAACCTACATAGTCCAAGTGCCCGCTAGGTAACCTAGATATTCCAAGTTCCAGTTTACTAACCTAGATAGTCCAAGTGCCCGCTAGGTAACCTACATAGTCCAAGTGCCCATTCGTTAACCTAGACAGTCCAAGTGCCCGCTAGGTAACCTATACTGTCCAAGTGCCCGATAGGTTACCTACATAGTCCAAGTGCACGTTCGTTAACTTAGATAGTCCAAGTCGCGCTAGGTAACCTATATAGTCCAAGGGCCCGCTAGGTAACCTATATAGTCCAAGTGCCCGCTAGTTAAACTATAGTCCAAGTGCCCGCTAGGTAACCTACATATTCCAAGTTCCCGCTAGGTAACCTAGATAGTCCAAGTGCACGTTACCTAACCTACATAGTCCAAGTGCCCGTTAGGTTACCTACATAGTCCACGTGCCGGTTCGTTAACCTAGATAGTCCAAGTGCCCGCTAGGTAACCTACATAGTCCAAGTGCCCGCTAATTAACCTACATAGTCCAAGTGCCCATTAGGTAACCTAGACAGTCCAAGTGCCCGCTAGGTAACCTCCATAGTCCAAGTGCCCGCTAATAAACCTATATAATCCAAGTGCCCGCTAGGGAACCTGCATCGTCCAAGTGCCCGCTAGTTAATCTAGATAGTCCAAGTGCCCGCTAGTTAAGCTAGATAGTCCAAGTGGCCGCTAGTTAACCTAGATCGTCCAAGTGCCCGCTATTTAACCTACATAGTCCAAGGTCCGCTAGTTAACCTAGATATTCCAAGTGCCCGCTAGTTAACCTACATAGTCCAAGGGCCCTCTATTTAACCTAGATAGCCCAAGTGCCCGCTAGGGGACGTACATAGTCCAAGTGCACGCTAGGTAACCTAGATAGTCTAAGGGCCCGCTAGTTAACCTACATAGTCCAACTGCCCGATAGGGAACCTACATAGTCCAAGTGTCCGCTAAGGTACGAACATAGTCCAAGTGCCCGCTATGGAACCTACATAGTCCAAGTGCTCGCTAGGTAACCTAGATAGTCCAAGTGCCCGCTAGTTAACCTACATAGTCCAAGTGCCCGCTGAGGAACCTACATAGTCCAAGTGTCCGAAAGGGAACCTACGTATTCCAAGTCCCCATTAGGGCACCTAGATAGTCCAAGTGCCCATAGGGAACCTATATAGTCCAAGTGCCCTCTAGGGAACCTACATAGTCAAAGTGCCCGCTAGGGAACCTGCATTGTACAAGTGCCCACTAGTTAACCTAGATAGTCCAAGTGCCCGCTAGGTAACCTAGATAGTCCAAGGGCCCGCTAGTTAACCTACATAGTCCAAGTGCCCAATGAGGAACCTACATAGTCCAAGTGCCCGATAGGGAATCTTCATATTCCAGGTGCCCGTTAGGGAACCCAGATTGTCCAAGTGCCCATAGGGAACCTATATAGTCCAAGTTCCCTCTAGGGAAGCTACATATTCATAGTGCCCGCTAGGGAACCTGCATTGTCCAAGTGCCCGCTAGTTAACATACATTGTCCAAGTCCCTGATGGGGAACCTACATAGTCCAAGTATCCGCTAGGTAACCTACATAGTCCAAATGCCCGCTAGTAACGTACATAGTCCAAGTGCCCGTTAGGTAACCTAGATATTCCAAATGCCCGCTAGGGAACCCACATAGTCCAAGTGCCCGTTAGAGAACTTACATAGTCAAAGCCCTGCTAGGGAACCTACATAGTCCAAGTGCCCGCTAAGTAACCTAGATAGTCCAAGTACCCGTTAGCTAACCTAGATAGTCCAAGTGTCCGCTAGGTAACCTCCATAGTCCAAGTGCCCGTTCGTTAACCTAGATAGTCCAAGTTCCTGTTAGCTAACCTCCATAGTCCAAGTGCCCGTTCGTTAACCTAGATAGTTCAAGTGCCCGCTAGGTAACCTAGACAGTCCAAGTGCCTGCTAGGTAACCTACATAGTCCAAGTGCCCGTTTGCTAACCTAGATCGTCAAAGGGCCCGCTAGTTAACCTACATAGTCCAAGGGCCCTCTAGTTAACCTAGATAGTCCAAGTGCCCGCTAGTTAACCTACATTGTCCAAGTCCCTGATGGGGAACCTACATAGTCCAAGTATCCGCTAGGTAACCTACATAGTCCAAATGCCCACTAGTAACGTACGTAGTCCAAATGCCCGTTAGGTAACCTACATAGTCCAAATGCCCGCTAGAAACCTACATAGTCCAAGTGCAAGAAGGGAACCTACATAATCCAAGTGCCCGCTAGGGAACCTACATAGTCCAAATGCTCGTTAGGTAACCTAGATAGTCCAAATGCCCGCTAGGGTACCCACATAGTCTAAGTGCCCGCGAGGTAACCTACATAGTCCAAGTGCCGATTCATTAACCTAGATTTTCCAAGTGCCCTCTAGGTAACCTAGACTGTCCAAGTGCCCGCTTGGTTACCTACATAGTCCACGTGCCCGTTCGTTAACCTAGATAGTACAAGAGCCCGCTAGTTAACCTACATAGTGCAAGGGCCCTCTAGTTAACCTAGATAGTCCAAGTGCCCGCTAGTTAACCTACATTGTCCAAGTCCCTGATGGGGAACCTACATAGTCCAAGTATCCGCTAGGTAACCTACATAGTCCAAATGCCCGCTAGTAACGTACATAGTCCAAGTGCCCGTTAGGTAACCTAGATAGTCCAAATGCCCGCTAGGGAACCCACATAGTCCAAGTGCCCGTTAGAGAACTTACATAGTCAAAGCCCTGCTAGGGAACCTACATAGTCCAAGTGCCCGCTAGGGAACCTAGATAGTCCAAGTACCCGTTAGCTAACCTAGATAGTCCAAGTGCCCGCTAGGTAACCTACATAATCCAAGTGCCCGTTCGTTAACCTAGATAGTCCAAGATCCTGTTAGCTAACCTACATAGTCCAAGTGCCCGTTCGTTAACCTAGATAGTTCAAGTGCCCGCTAGGTAACCTAGACAGTCCAAGTGCCTGCTAGGTAACCTACATAGTCCAAGTGCCCGCTAGTTAACCTAGATAGTCCAAGTGCCCGCTAGTTAACCTACATTGTCCAAGTCCCTGATGGGGAACCTACATTATCCAAGTATCCGCTAGGTAACCTACATAGTCCAAATGCCCGCTAGTAACGTACATAGTCCAAGTGCCCGTTAGGTAACCTAGATAGTCCAAATGCCCGCTAGGAACCCACATAGTCCAAGTGCCCGTTAGAGAACTTACATAGTCAAAGCCCTGCTAGGGAACCTACATAGTCCAAGTGCCCGCTAGGGAACCTAGATAGTCCAAGTACCCGTTAGCTAACCTAGATAGTCCAAGTGCCCTCTAGGTAACCTCCATAGTCCAAGTGCCCGTTCGTTAACCTAGATAGTCCAAGTTCCTGTTAGCTAACCTACATAGTCCAAGTGCCTGTTCGTTAACCTAGATAGTTCAAGTGCCCGCTAGGTAACCTAGACAGTCCAAGTGCCTGCTAGGTAACCTACATAGTCCAAGTGCCCGCTAGGGAACCTACATATTCCAAGTGCCCGTTAGTTTACCTAGATAGTCAAAGTGCCTTCTAGGTAACCTAGATAGTCCAAATGCCCGCTAGGATACCCACAGAGTCCAACTGCCCGATAGGGAACCAACATAGTCCAAGTGCCCGCTAAGGGACCTACATAGTCCAAGTGCCCGTTAGGGAACCTACATAGTCCAAGTGCCCTCTAGGGAACCTGCATCGTCCATGTGCCCGCTAGTTAACCTAGATAGTCCAAGTGCCCGCTAGTTAACCTACATAGTCCAAGGTCCGTTAGTTAACCTAGATAGTCCAAGTGCCCTTTAGTTAACCTACATAGTCCAAGGGCCTTCTAGTTAACCTCGATAGTCCAAGTGCCTGCTAGGGGACGTACATAGTCCAAGTGCCCGCTGGGCAACCTAGATAGTCCAAGTGCCCGCTAGATTACCTACATAGTCCAAGTGCCCGCTGAGGAACCTACATAGTCCAAGTGTCCGAAAAGGAACCTACGTATTCCAAGTGCCCGTTAGGGCACCTAGATAGTCCAAGTAACCATAGGGAACCTATATAGTCCAAGTGCCCTCTAGGGAAGCTACATAGTCAAAGTGCCCGCTAGGGAACCTGCATTGTACAAGTGTCCGCTAGTTAACCTAGATAGTCCAAGTGCCCACTAGGTAACCTAGATAGTCGAAGGGCCCGCTAGTTAACCTACATAGTCCAAGTGCCCGATAGGGAACCTACATAGTCCAAGTGCCCAATGAGGAACCTACATAGTCCAAGTGCCCGATAGGGAATCTTCATATTCCAAGGGCCTGTTAGGGAACCCAGATAGTCCAAGTGCCCATAGGGAACCTATATGGTCCAAGTGCCCTCTAGGGAAGCTACATATTCATAGTGCCCGCTAGGGAACCTGCATCGTCCAAGTGCCCGCTAGTTAACCTACATTGTCCAAGTCCCTGATGGGGAACCTACATAGTCCAAGTATCCGCTAGGTAACCTACATAGTCCAAATGCCCGCTAGTAACGTACATAGTCCAAGTGCGCGCTAGGTAACCTACATATTCCAAGTTCCCGCTAGGTAACCTAGATAGTCCAATTGCCCGCTAGGTAACCTACATAGTCCAAGAGCCGGCAGGTAACTTAGATAGTTCAAGTGCCCGCTAGGTTAGCTGCATAGATAGTTACCTAACCTAGATAGTCCAAGTGCCCGTGAGGTTACCTACATAGTCCACGTGCCCGTTCGTTAACCTAGATAGTACAATTGCCCGCTAGGTAACCTACATAGTCCAAGAGCCGGAAGGTAACTTAGACAGTTCAAGTGCCCGCTAGGTTACCTCCATAGTCCAAGTGCCCGTTAGGTAACCTAGATAGTCCAAGTGCCCGCTAGGTAACCTACATAGTCCAAGTGCCCGCTAGGTAACCTAGATAGTCCAAGTACCCGTTAGCTAACCTAGATAGTCCAAGTGCCCGCTAGGTAACCTCCATAGTCCAATTGCCTTCTAGGTAACCTCCATAGTCCAAGTGCCCACTAATTTACCTATATAGTCCAAGTGCCCGCTAGGGAAACTGCATCGTTCAAGTGCCCGCTAGTTAATCTAGATAGTCCAAGTGCCCGCTAGTTAACCTAGATAGTCCAAGTGCCCGCTACTTAACCTAGATCGTCCAAGTGCCCGCTAGTTAACCTACATAGTCCAAGGTCCGCTAGTTAACCTAGATATTCCAAGTGCCCCTTAGTTAACCTACATAGTCAAAGGGCCCTCTAGTTAACCTAGATAGTCCAAGTGCCCGCTAGGGGACATACATAGTCCAAGTGCCCGCTATGTAACCTAGATAGTCTAAGGGCCCGCTAGATAACCTACATAGTCCAACTGCCCGATAGGGAACCTACATAGTCCAAGTGCCCGCTAGGGAACCTACAAAATCCAAGTGCCCGCTAGGTAACCTAGATATTCCAAGTGCCCGCTAGTTAACCTACATAGTCCAAGTGCTCGCTGAGGAACCTACATAGTCCAAGTGTCCGAAAGGGAACCTACGTATTCCAAGTGCCCGTTAGGGCACCTAGATAGTCCAAGTAACCATAGGGAACCTATATAGTCCAAGTGCCCTCTAGGGAAGCTACATAGTCAAAGTGCCCGCTAGGGAACCTGCATTGTACAAGTGCCCGCTAGTTAACCTAGATAGTCCAAGTGCCCGCTAGGTAACCTAGATAGTCGAAGGGCCCGCTAGTTAACCTACATAGTCCAAGTGCCCGATAGGGAACCTACATAGTCCAAGTGCCCAATGAGGAACCTACATAGTCTAAGTGCCCGATAGGGAATCTTCATATTCCAAGTGCCCGTTAGGGAACCCAGATAGTCCAAGTGCCCATAGGGAACCTATATCGTCCAAGTGCCCTCTAGGGAAGCTACATATTCATAGTGCCCGCTAGGGAACCTGCATTGTCCAAGTGCCCGCTAGTTAACCAAGATCGTCCAAGTGTCCGCTAGTAAACCTACATAGTCCAAGTTCCCGTTAGGTAACCTAGATAGGCCAAGTGCCCGCAAGGTAACCTACATAGTCCAAGTGCCCGCTAGGTAACCTAGATATTCCAAGTTCCGGTTTACTAATCTAGATAGTCCAAGTGCCCGCTAGGTAACCTACATAGTCCAAGTGCCCATTCGTTAACCTAGATAGTCCAAGTGCCCGCTAGGTAACCTATACTGTCCAAGTGCCCGCTAGGTTACCTATATAGTCCATGTGCACGTTCTTTAACTTAGATAGTCCAAGTCGCGCTAGGTAACCTATATAGTCCAAGTGCCCGCTAGTTAAACTATAGTCCAAGTGCCCGCTAGGTAACCTACATATTCCAAGTTCCCGCTAGGTAACCAAGATTGTCCAAGTGCCCGTTACCTAACCTAGATAGTCCAAGTGCCCGTTAGGTTACCTACATAGTCCAAGTGCCCGCTAATTAAAATACATAGTCCAAGTGCCCGTTAGGTAACCTAGACAGTCCAAGTGCCCGATAGTTAACCTCCATAGTCCAAGTGCCCGCTAATTAACCTATATAGTCCAAGTGCCCGCTAGGGAACCTGCATCATCCAAGTGCCCGCTAGTTAATCTAGATAGTCCAAGTGCCCGCTAGTTAAGCTAGATAGTCCAAGTGGCCGCTAGTTAACCTAGATCGTCCAAGTGCCCGCTAGTTAACCTAGATCGCCCAAGTGCCCGCTAGTTAACCTACATAGTCCAAGGTCCGCTAGTTAACCTAGATATTCCAAGTGCCCGCTAGTTAACCTACATAGTCCAAGGGCCCTCTAGTTAACCTAGATAGTCCAAGTGCCCACTAGGGGAAGTACATAGTCCAAGTGCACGCTAGGTAACCTAGATAGTCTAAGGGCCCGCTAGTTAACCTACATAGTCCAACTGCCCGATAGGGAACCTACATAGTCCAAGCGCTCGCTAAGGGACGAACATAGTCCAAGTGCCCGCTAGGGAACCTACATAGTCCAAGTGCCCGCTGGGTAACCTAGATAGTCCAAGTGCCCGCTAGTTAACCTACATAGTCCAAGTGCCCGCTGAGGAACCTACATAGTCCAAGTGTCCGAAAGGGAACCTACGTATTCCAAGTGCCCATTAGGGCACCTAGATAGTCCAAGTGCCCATAGGGAACCTATATAGTCCAAGTGCCCTCTAGGGAACTTACATAGTCAAAGTGCCCGCTAGGGTACCTGCATTGTACAAGTGCCCTCTAGTTAACCTAGATAGTCCAAGTGCCCGCTAGGTAACATAGATAGTCCAAGGGCCTGCTAGTTAACCTACATAGTCCAACGGCCCTCTAGTTAACCTAGATAGTCCAAGTGCCCGCTGGAGGACGTACATAGTCCAAGTGCCCGCTAGGTAACCTAGATAGTCTACGGGCCCGCTAGTTAACCTACATAGTACAACTGCCCGATAGGGAACCTACATAGTCCAAGTGCCCGCTAAGGGACGAACATAGTCCAAGTGCCCGCTAGGGAACCTGCATAGTCCAAGTGCCCGATAGGTAACCTAGATAGTCCAAGTGCCCGCTAGTAAACCTACATAGTCCAAGTGCCCACTGAGGAAACTGCATAGTCCAAGTGTCCGAAAGGGAACCTACGTATTCCAAGTGCCCATTAGGGCACCTAGATAGTCCAAGTGCCCATAGGGAACCTATATCGTCCAAGTGCCCTCTAGGGAACCTACATAGTCAAAGTGCCCGCTAGGGAACCTGCATTGTACAAGTGCCCTCTAGTTAACCTACATAGTCCAAGTGCCCGCTAGGTAACCTAGATAGTCCAAGGGCCCGCTAGTTAACCTACAAAGTCCAAGTGCCCAATGAGGAACCTACATAGTCCAAGTGCCCGATAGGGAATCTTCATATTCCAAGTGCCCGTTAGGGAACCCAGATAGTCCAAGTGCCCATAGGGAACCTACATAATCCAAGTGCCCTCTAGGGAAGCTACATATTCATAGTGCCCGCTAGGGAACCTGCATTGTCCAAGTGCCCGCTAGTTAACCTAGATCGTCCAAGTGTCCGCTAGTAAACCTACATAGTCCAAGTTCCCGTTAGGTAACCTAGATAGGCCAAGTGCCCGCTAGTTAACCTACATAGTACAATGGCCCGCTAGTTGACCTAGATAGTTCAAGTGCCCGCTAGTTAACCTAGATAGTCAAAGTGCCCGCTAGTTAACCTAAGTAGTACAAATGTCCGATAGGGATCCTACATAGTCCAAGTGCCCGCTAGGTAACCTAGATATTCCAAGTTCCGGTTTGCTAACCTAGATAGTCCAAGTGCCCGCTAGGTAACCTACATAGTCCAAGTGCCCATTCGTTAACCTAGATAGTCCAAGTGCCCGCTAGGTAACCTATACTGTCCAAGTGCCTGCTAGGTTACCTACATAGTCCAAGTGCACGTTCGTTAACTTAGATAGTCCAAGTCGCGCTAGGTAACCTACATAGTCCAAGGGCCACTAGGTAACCTATAGTCCAAGTGCCCTCTAGGGAACCTACATATTCCAAGTTCCCGCTAGGTAACCTAGATAGTCAAAGTGCCCGTTACCTAACCTAGATAGTCCAAGTGCCCGTGAGGTTACCTACATAGTCCACGTGCCCGTTCGTTAACCTAGATAGTATACTTGCCCGCTAGGTAACCTACATAGTCCAAGAGCCGGCAGGTAACTTAGACAGTTCAAGTGCCCGCTAGGTTACCTGCATACTCCAAGTGCCCGTTAGGTAACCTAGATAGTCCAAGTGCCCGCTAGGTAACCTACATAGTCCAAGTGCCCGCTAGGTAACCTAGATAGTCCAAGTACCCATTAGCTAACCTAGATATTCCAAGTGCCCGCTAGGTAACCTCCATAGTCCAAGTGCCCGCTAGGTAACCTCCATAGTCCAAGTGCCCGTTCGTTAACCTTGATAGTCCAAGTTCCTGTTAGCTAACCTACATAGTCCAAGTGCCCGTTCGTTAACCTAGATAGTTCAAGTGCCCGCTAGGTAACCTAGACAGTCCAAGTGCCTGCTAGGTAACCTACATAGTCCAAGTGCCCGTTTGCTAACCTAGATCGTCAAAGGGCCCGCTAGTTAACCTACATAGTCCAAGTGCCCGATAGGTAACCTACATAGTCCAAGTGCCCAATGAGGAACCTACATAGTCCACGTGCCCGATAGGGAAACTTTATATTCCAAGTGCCCGTTAGGGAAACCAGATAGTCCAAGTGCCCATAGGGAACCTATATGGTCCAAGTGCCCTCTAGGGAAGCTACATATTTATAGTGCCCGCTAGGGAACCTGCATTGTCCAAGTGCCCGCTAGTTAACCAAGATTGTCCAAGTGTCTGCTAGTAAACCTACATAGTCCAAGTTCCCGTTAGGTAACCTAGATAGGCCAAGTGCCCGCAAGGTAACCTACATAGTCCAAGTGCCCGCTAGGTAACCTAGATATTCCAAGTTCCAGTTTACTAACCTAGATAGTCCAAGTGCCCGCTAGGTAACCTACATAGTCCTAGTGCCCATTCGTTAACCTAGACAGTCCAAGTGCCCGCTAGGTAACCTATACTGTCCAAGTGCCCGATAGGTTACCTACATAGTCCAAGTGCACGTTCGTTAACTTAGATAGTCCAAGTCGCGCTAGGTAACCTATATAGTCCAAGGGCCCGCTAGGTAACCTATATAGTCCAAGTGCCCGCTAGTTAAACTATAGTCCAAGTGCCCGCTAGGTAACCTACATATTCCAAGTTCCCGCTAGGTAACCTAGATAGTCCAAGTGCACGTTACCTAACCTACATTGTCCAAGTGCCCGTTAGGTTACCTACATAGTCCACGTCCCGGTTCGTTAACCTAGATAGTCCAAGTGCCCGCTAGGTAACCTACATAGTCCAAGTGCCCGCTAATTAACCTACATAGTCCAAGTGCCCATTAGGTAACCTAGACAGTCCAAGTGCCCGCTAGGTAACCTCCATAGTCCAAGTGCCCGCTAATAAACCTATATAGTCCAAGTGCCCGCTAGGGAACCTGCATCGTCCAAGTGCCCGCTAGTTAATCTAGATAGTCCAAGTGCCCGCTAGTTAAGCTAGATAGTCCAAGTGGCCGCTAGTTAACCTAGATCGTCCAAGTGCCCGCTAGTTAACCTACATAGTCCAAGGTCCGCTAGTTAACCTAGATATTCCAAGTGCCCGCTAGTTAACCTACATAGTCCAAGGGCCCTCTATTTAACCTAGATAACCCAAGTGCCCGCTAGGGGACGTACATAGTCCAAGTGCACGCTAGGTAACCTAGATAGTCTAAGGGCCCGCTAGTTAACCTACATAGTCCAACTGCCCGATAGGGAACCTACATAGTCCAAGTGTCCGCTAAGGTACGAACATAGTCCAAGTGCCCGCTAGGGAACCTACATAGTCCAAGTGCTCGCTAGGTAACCTAGATAGTCCAAGTGCCCGCTAGTTAACCTACATAGTCCAAGTGCCCGCTGAGGAACCTACATAGTCCAAGTGTCCGAAAGGGAACCTACGTATTCCAAGTCCCCATTAGGGCACCTAGATAGTCCAAGTGCCCATAGGGAACCTATATAGTCCAAGTGCCCTCTAGGGAACCTACATAGTCAAAGTGCCCGCTAGGGAACCTGCATTGTACAAGTGCCCACTAGTTAACCTAGATAGTCCAAGTGCCCGCTAGGTAACCTAGATAGTCCAAGGGCCCGCTAGTTAACCTACATAGTCCAAGTGCCCAGTGAGGAACCTACATAGTCCAAGTGCCCGATAGGGAATCTTCATATTCCAGGTGCCCGTTAGGGAACCCAGATTGTCCAAGTGCCCATAGGGAACCTATATAGTCCAAGTTCCCTCTAGGGAAGCTACATATTCATAGTGCCCGCTAGGGAACCTGCATTGTCCAAGTGCCCGCTAGTTAACATACATTGTCCAAGTCCCTGATGGGGAACCTACATAGTCCAAGTATCCGCTAGGTAACCTACATAGTCCAAATGCCCGCTAGTAACGTACATAGTCCAAGTGCCCGTTAGGTAACCTAGATATTCCAAATGCCCGCTAGGGAACCCACATAGTCCAAGTGCCCGTTAGAGAACTTACATAGTCAAAGCCCTGCTAGGGAACCTACATAGTCCAAGTGCCCGCTAAGTAACCTAGATAGTCCAAGTACCCGTTAGCTAACCTAGATAGTCCAAGTGTCCGCTAGGTAACCTCCATAGTCCAAGTGCCCGTTCGTTAACCTAGATAGTCCAAGTTCCTGTTAGCTAACCTCCATAGTCCAAGTGCCCGTTCGTTAACCTAGATAGTTCAAGTGCCCGCTAGGTAACCTAGACAGTCCAAGTGCCTGCTAGGTAACCTACATAGTCCAAGTGCCCGTTTGCTAACCTAGATCGTCAAAGGGCCCGCTAGTTAACCTACATAGTCCAAGGGCCCTCTAGTTAACCTAGATAGTCCAAGTGCCCGCTAGTTAACCTACATTGTCCAAGTCCCTGATGGGGAACCTACATAGTCCAAGTATCCGCTAGGTAACCTACATAGTCCAAATGCCCACTAGTAACGTACGTAGTCCAAATGCCCGTTAGGTAACCTACATAGTCCAAATGCCCGCTAGAAACCTACATAGTCCAAGTGCAAGAAGGGAACCTACATAATCCAAGTGCCCGCTAGGGAACCTACATAGTCCAAATGCCCGTTAGGTAACCTAGATAGTCCAAATGCCCGCTAGGGTACCCACATAGTCTAAGTGCCCGCGAGGTAACCTACATAGTCCAAGTGCCGATTCATTAACCTAGATTTTCCAAGTGCCCTCTAGGTAACCTAGACTGTCCAAGTGCCCGCTTGGTTACCTACATAGTCCACGTGCCCGTTCGTTAACCTAGATAGTACAAGAGCCCGCTAGTTAACCTACATAGTGCAAGGGCCCGCTAGTTAACCTAGATAGTCCAAGTGCCCGCTAGTTAACCTACATTGTCCAAGTCCCTGATGGGGAACCTACATAGTCCAAGTATCCGCTAGGTAACCTACATAGTCCAAATGCCCGCTAGTAACGTACATAGTCCAAGTGCCCGTTAGGTAACCTAGATAGTCCAAATGCCCGCTAGGGAACCCACATAGTCCAAGTGCCCGTTAGAGAACTTACATAGTCAAAGCCCTGCTAGGGAACCTACATAGTCCAAGTGCCCGCTAGGGAACCTAGATAGTCCAAGTACCCGTTAGCTAACCTAGATAGTCCAAGTGCCCGCTAGGTAACCTACATAATCCAAGTGCCCGTTCGTTAACCTAGATAGTCCAAGATCCTGTTAGCTAACCTACATAGTCCAAGTGCCCGTTCGTTAACCTAGATAGTTCAAGTGCCCGCTAGGTAACCTAGACAGTCCAAGTGCCTGCTAGGTAACCTACATAGTCCAAGTGCCCGCTAGTTAACCTAGATAGTCCAAGTGCCCGCTAGTTAACCTACATTGTCCAAGTCCCTGATGGGGAACCTACATTATCCAAGTATCCGCTAGGTAACCTACATAGTCCAAATGCCCGCTAGTAACGTACATAGTCCAAGTGCCCGTTAGGTAACCTAGATAGTCCAAATGCCCACTAGGAACCCACATAGTCCAAGTGCCCGTTAGAGAACTTACATAGTCAAAGCCCTGCTAGGGAACCTACATAGTCCAAGTGCCCGCTAGGGAACCTAGATAGTCCAAGTACCCGTTAGCTAACCTAGATAGTCCAAGTGCCCTCTAGGTAACCTCCATAGTCCAAGTGCCCGTTCGTTAACCTAGATAGTCCAAGTTCCTGTTAGCTAACCTACATAGTCCAAGTGCCTGTTCGTTAACCTAGATAGTTCAAGTGCCCGCTAGGTAACCTAGACAGTCCAAGTGCCTGCTAGGTAACCTACATAGTCCAAGTGCCCGCTAGGGAACCTACATATTCCAAGTGCCTGTTAGTTTACCTAGATAGTCAAAGTGCCTTCTAGGTAACCTAGATAGTCCAAGCGCCCGCTAGGATACCCACAGAGTCCAACTGCCCGATAGGGAACCAACATAGTCCAAGTGCACGCTAAGGGACCTACATAGTCCAAGTGCCCGTTAGGGAACCTACATAGTCCAAGTGCCCTCTAGGGAACCTGCATCGTCCATGTGCCCGCTAGTTAACCTAGATAGTCCAAGTGCCCGCTAGTTAACCTACATAGTCCAAGGTCCGTTAGTTAACCTAGATAGTCCAAGTGCCCTTTAGTTAACCTACATAGTCCAAGGGCCCTCTAGTTAACCTCGATAGTCCAAGTGCCCGCTAGGGGACGTACATAGTTCAAGTGCCCGCTGGGCAACCTAGATAGTCCAAGTGCCCGCTAGATTACCTACATAGTCCAAGTGCCCGCTGAGGAACCTACATAGTCCAAGTGTCCGAAAAGGAACCTACGTATTCCAAGTGCCCGTTAGGGCACCTAGATAGTCCAAGTAACCATAGGGAACCTATATAGTCCAAGTGCCCTCTAGGGAAGCTACATAGTCAAAGTGCCCGCTAGGGAACCTGCATTGTACAAGTGTCCGCTAGTTAACCAAGATCGTCCAAGTGTCCGCTAGTAAACCTACATAGTCCAAGTTCCCGTTAGGTAACCTAGATAGGCCAAGTGCCCGCAAGGTAACCTACATAGTCCAAGTGCCCGCTAGGTAACCTAGATATTCCAAGTTCCGGTTTACTAATCTAGATAGTCCAAGTGCCCGCTAGGTAACCTACATAGTCCAAGTGCCCATTCGTTAACCTAGATAGTCCAAGTGCCCGCTTGGTAACCTATATTGTCCAAGTGCCCGCTAGGTTACCTACATAGTCCATGTGCACGTTCGTTAACTTAGATAGTCCAAGTCGCGCTAGGTAACCTACATAGTCCAAAGGCCCGCTAGGTAACCTATATAATCCAAGTGCCCGCTAGTTAAACTATAGTCCAAGTGCCCGCTAGGTAACCTACATATTCCAAGTTCCCGCTATGTAACCAAGATAGTCCAAGTGCCCGTTACCTAACCTAGATAGTCCAAGTGCCCGTTAGGTTACCTGCATAGTCCAAGTGCCCGCTAATTAACCTACATAGTCCAAGTGCCCGTTAGGTAACCTAGACAGTCCAAGTGCCCGATAGTTAACC
This sequence comes from Tenrec ecaudatus, assembly GCF_050624435.1. NCBI lineage: Eukaryota > Metazoa > Chordata > Mammalia > Afrosoricida > Tenrecidae > Tenrec > Tenrec ecaudatus. The sequence goes on along the minus strand of NW_027457597.1, from coordinate 603,641 downwards.
TCCATAGTCCAAGTGCCCGCTAATTAACCTATATAGTCCAAGTGCCCGCTAGGGAACCTGCATCATCCATGTGCCCGCTAGTTAATCTAGATAGTCCAAGTGCCCGCTAGTTAAGCTAGATAGTCCAAGTGGCCGATAGTTAACCTAGATCGTCCAAGTGCCCGCTAGTTAACCTAGATCGCCCAAGTGCCCGCTAGTTAACCTACATAGTCCAAGGTCCGCTAGTTAACCTAGATATTCCAAGTGCCCGCTAGTTAACCTACATAGTCCAAGGGCCCTCTAGTTAACCTAGATAGTCCAAGTGCCCACTAGGGGAAGTACATAGTCCAAGTGCCCGCTAGGTAACCTAGATAGTCTAAGGGCCCGCTAGTTAACCTACATAGTCCAACTGCCCGATAGGGAACCTACATAGTCCAAGCGCTCGCTAAGGGACGAACATAGTCCAAGTGCTCGCTAGGGAACCTACATAGTCCAAGTGCCCGCTAGGGAACCTACATAGTCCAAGTGCCCGCTAGGTAACCTAGATAGTCCAAGTGCCCGCTAGTTAACCTACATAGTCCAAGTGCCCGCTGAGGAACCTACATAGTCCAAATGTCCGAAAGGGAACCTACGTATTCCAAGTGCCCATTAGGGCACCTAGATAGTCCAAGTGCCCATAGGGAACCTATATAGTCCAAGTGCCCTCTAGGGAACTTACATAGTCAAAGTGCCCGCTAGGGTACCTGCATTGTACAAGTGCCCTCTAGTTAACCTAGATAGTCCAAGTGCCCGCTAGGTAACCTAGATAGTCCAAGGGCCTGCTAGTTAACCTACATAGTCCAACGCCCCTCTAGTTAACCTAGATAGTCCAAGTCCCCGCTGGAGGACGTACATAGTTCAAGTGCCCGCTAGGTAACCTAGATAGTCTACGGGCCCGCTAGTTAACCTACATAGTACAACTGCCCGATAGGGAACCTACATAGTCCAAGTGCCCACTAAGGGACGAACATAGTCCAAGTGCCCGCTAGGGAACCTGCATAGTCAATGTGCCCGATAGGTAACCTAGATAGTCCAAGTGCCCGCTAGTAAACCTACATAGTCCAAGTGCCCACTGAGGAACCTGCATAGTCCAAGTGTCCGAAAGGGAACCTACGTATTCCAAGTGCCCGTTAGGGCACCTAGATAGTCCAAGTGCCCATAGGGAACCTATATCGTCCAAGTGCCCTCTAGGGAACCTACATAGTCAAAGTGCCCGCTAGGGAACCTGCATTGTACAAGTGACCTCTAGTTAACCTAGATAGTCCAAGTGCCCGCTAGTTAACCTACAAAGTCCAAGTGCCCGATAGGGAACCTACATAGTCCAAGTGCCCAATGAGAAACCTACATAGTCCAAGTGCCCGATAGGGAATCTTCATATTCCAAGTGCCCGTTAGGGAACCCAGATAGTCCAAGTGCCCATAGGGAACCTACATAGTCCAAGTGCCCTCTAGGGAAGCTACATATTCATAGTGCCCGCTAGGGAACCTGCATTGTCCAAGTGCCCGCTAGTTAACCTAGATCGTCCAAGTGTCCGCTGGTAAACCTACATAGTCCAAGTTCCCGTTAGGTAACCTAGATAGGCCAAGTGCCCGCTAGTTAACCTACATAGTACAATGACCCGCTAGTTGACCTAGATAGTTCAAGTGCCCGCTAGTTAACCTAGATAGTCAAAGTGCCCGCTAGTTAACCTAAGTAGTACAATGTCCGATAGGGATGCTACATAGTCCATGTGCCCGCTTGGTAACCTAGATATTCCAAGTTCCGGTTTGCTAACCTAGATAGTCCAAGTGCCCGCTAGGTAACCTACATATTCCAAGTGCCCATTCGTTAACCTAGATAGTCCAAGTGCCCGCTAGGTAACCTATACTGTAAAAGTGCCTGCTAGGTTACCTACATAGTCCAAGTGCACGTTCGTTAACTTAGATAGTCCAAGTCGCGCTAGGTAACCTACATAGTCCAAGGGCCACTAGGTAACCTATAGTCCAAGTGCCCTCTAGGGAACCTACATATTCCAAGTTCCCGCTAGGTAACCTAGATAGTCAAAGTGCCCGTTACCTAACCTAGATAGTCCAAGTGCCCGTGAGGTTACCTACATAGTCCACGTGCCCGTTCGTTAACCTAGATAGTACAATTGCCCGCTAGGTAACCTACATAGTCCAAGAGCCGGCAGGTAACTTAGACAGTTCAAGTGCCCGCTAGGTTACCTGCATACTCCAAGTGCCCGTTAGGTAACCTAGATAGTCCAAGTGCCCGCTAGGTAACCTACATAGTCCAAGTGCCCGCTAGGTAACATCCATAGTCCAAGTACCCGTTAGCTAACCTAGATAGTCCAAGTGCCCGCTAGGTAACCTCCATAGTCCAATTGCCTTCTAGGTAACCTCCATAGTCCAAGTGCCCACTAATTTACCTATATAGTCCAAGTGCCCGCTAGGGAAACTGCATCGTTCAAGTGCCCGCTAGTTAATCTAGATAGTCCAAGTGCCCGCTAGTTAACCTAGATAGTCCAAGTGCCCGCTACTTAACCTAGATCGTCCAAGTGCCCGCTAGTTAACCTACATAGTCCAAGGTCCGCTAGTTAACCTAGATATTCCAAGTGCCCATTAGTTAACCTACATAGTCAAAGGGCCCTCTAGTTAACCTAGATAGTCCAAGTGCCCGCTAGGGGACATACATAGTCCAAGTGCCCGCTATGTAACCTAGATAGTCTAAGGGCCCGCTAGATAACCTACATAGTCCAACTGCCCGATAGGGAACCTACATAGTCCAAGTGCCCCCTAGGGAACCTACAAAATCCAAGTGCCCGCTAGGTAACCTAGATATTCCAAGTGCCCGCTAGTTAACCTACATAGTCCAAGTGCCCGCTGAGGAACCTACATAGTCCAAGTGTCCGAAAGGGAACCTACGTATTCCAAGTGCCCGTTAGGGCACCTAGATAGTCCAAGTAACCATAGGGAACCTATATAGTCCAAGTGCCCTCTAGGGAAGCTACATAGTCAAAGTGCCCGCTAGGGAACCTGCATTGTACAAGTGCCCGCTAGTTAACCTAGATAGTCCAAGTGCCCGCTAGGTAACCTAGATAGTCGAAGGGCCCGCTAGTTAACCTACATAGTCCAAGTGCCCGATAGGGAACCTACATAGTCCAAGTGCCCAATGAGGAACCTACATAGTCTAAGTGCCCGATAGGGAATCTTCATATTCCAAGTGCCCGTTAGGGAACCCAGATAGTCCAAGTGCCCATAGGGAACCTATATCGTCCAAGTGCCCTCTAGGGAAGCTACATATTCATAGTGCCCGCTAGGGAACCTGCATTGTCCAAGTGCCCGCTAGTTAACCAAGATCGTCCAAGTGTCCGCTAGTAAACCTACATAGTCCAAGTTCCCGTTAGGTAACCTAGATAGGCCAAGTGCCCGCAAGGTAACCTACATAGTCCAAGTGCCCGCTAGGTAACCTAGATATTCCAAGTTCCGGTTTACTAATCTAGATAGTCCAAGTGCCCGCTAGGTAACCTACATAGTCCAAGTGCCCATTCGTTAACCTAGATAGTCCAAGTGCCCGCTAGGTAACCTATACTGTCCAAGTGCCCGCTAGGTTACCTATATAGTCCATGTGCACGTTCTTTAACTTAGATAGTCCAAGTCGCGCTAGGTAACCTATATTGTCCAAGTGCCCGCTAGTTAAACTATAGTCCAAGTGCCCGCTAGGTAACCTACATATTCCAAGTTCCCGCTAGGTAACCAAGATTGTCCAAGTGCCCGTTACCTAACCTAGATAGTCCAAGTGACCGTTAGGTTACCTACATAGTCCAAGTGCCCGCTAATTAACCTACATAGTCCAAGTGCCCGTTAGGTAACCTAGACAGTCCAAGTGCCCGATAGTTAACCTCCATAGTCCAAGTGCCCGCTAATTAACCTATATAGTCCAAGTGCCCGCTAGGGAACCTGCATCATCCAAGTGCCCGCTAGTTAATCTAGATAGTCCAAGTGCCCGCTAGTTAAGCTAGATAGTCCAAGTGGCCGCTAGTTAACCTAGATCGTCCAAGTGCCCGCTAGTTAACCTAGATCGCCCAAGTGCCCGCTAGTTAACCTACATAGTCCAAGGTCCGCTAGTTAACCTAGATATTCCAAGTGCCCGCTAGTTAACCTACATAGTCCAAGGGCCCTCTAGTTAACCTAGATAGTCCAAGTGCCCACTAGGGGAAGTACATAGTCCAAGTGCACGCTAGGTAACCTAGATAGTCTAAGGGCCCGCTAGTTAACCTACATAGTCCAACTGCCCGATAGGGAACCTACATAGTCCAAGCGCTCGCTAAGGGACGAACATAGTCCAAGTGCCCGCTAGGGAACCTACATAGTCCAAGTGCCCGCTGGGTAACCTAGATAGTCCAAGTGCCCGCTAGTTAACCTACATAGTCCAAGTGCCCGCTGAGGAACCTACATAGTCCAAGTGTCCGAAAGGGAACCTACGTATTCCAAGTGCCCATTAGGGCACCTAGATAGTCCAAGTGCCCATAGGGAACCTATATAGTCCAAGTGCCCTCTAGGGAACTTACATAGTCAAAGTGCCCGCTAGGGTACCTGCATTGTACAAGTGCCCTCTAGTTAACCTAGATAGTCCAAGTGCCCGCTAGGTAACATAGATAGTCCAAGGGCCTGCTAGTTAACCTACATAGTCCAACGGCCCTCTAGTTAACCTAGATAGTCCAAGTGCCCGCTGGAGGACGTACATAGTCCAAGTGCCCGCTAGGTAACCTAGATAGTCTACGGGCCCGCTAGTTAACCTACATAGTACAACTGCCCGATAGGGAACCTACATAGTCCAAGTGCCCGCTAAGGGACGAACATAGTCCAAGTGCCCGCTAGGGAACCTGCATAGTCCAAGTGCCCGATAGGTAACCTAGATAGTCCAAGTGCCCGCTAGTAAAGCTACATAGTCCAAGTGCCCACTGAGGAAACTGCATAGTCCAAGTGTCCGAAAGGGAACCTACGTATTCCAAGTGCCCATTAGGGCACCTAGATAGTCCAAGTGCCCATAGGGAACCTATATCGTCCAAGTGCCCTCTAGGGAACCTACATAGTCAAAGTGCCCGCTAGGGAACCTGCATTGTACAAGTGCCCTCTAGTTAACCTTGATAGTCCAAGTGCCCGCTAGGTAACCTAGATAGTCCAAGGGCCCGCTAGTTAACCTACAAAGTCCAAGTGCCCGATAGGGAACCTACATAGTCCAAGTGCCCAATGAGGAACCTACATAGTCCAAGTGCCCGATAGGGAATCTTCATATACCAAGTGCCCGTTAGGGAACCCAGATAGTCCAAGTGCCCATAGGGAACCTACATAGTCCAAGTGCCCTCTAGGGAAGCTACATATTCATAGTGCCCGCTAGGGAACCTGCATTGTCCAAGTGCCCGCTAGTTAACCTAGATCGTCCAAGTGTCCGCTAGTAAACCTACATAGTCCAAGTTCCCGTTACGTAACCTAGATAGGCCAAGTGCCCACTAGTTAACCTACATAGTACAATGGCCCGCTAGTTGACCTAGATAGTTCAAGTGCCCGCTAGTTAACCTAGATAGTGAAAGTGCCCGCTAGTTAACCTAAGTAGTACAAATGTCCGATAGGGATCCTACATAGTCCATGTGCCCGCTAGGTAACCTAGATATTCCAAGTTCCGGTTTGCTAACCTAGATAGTCCAAGTGCCCGCTAGGTAACCTACATAGTCCAAGTGCCCATTCGTTAACCTAGATAGTCCAAGTGCCCGCTAGGTAACCTATACTGTCCAAGTGCCTGCTAGGTTACCTACATAGTCCAAGTGCACGTTCGTTAACTTAGATAGTCCAAGTCGCGCTAGGTAACCTACATAGTCCAAGGGCCACTAGGTAACCTATAGTCCAAGTGCCCTCTAGGTAACCTACATATTCCAAGTTCCCGCTAGGTAACCTATATAGTCAAAGTGCCCGTTACCTAACCTAGATAGTCCAAGTGCCCTTGAGGTTACCTACATAGTCCACGTGCCCGTTCGTTAACCTAGGTAGTACAATTGCCCGCTAGGTAACCTACATAGTCCAATAGCCGGCAGGTAACATAGACAGTTCAAGTGCCCGCTAGGTTACCTGCATAGTCCAAGTGCCCGTTAGGTAACCTAGATAGTCCAAGTGCCCGCTAGGTAACCTACATAGTCCAAGTGCCCGCTAGGTAACCTAGATAGTCCAAGTACCCGTTAGCTAACCTAGATAGTCCAAGTGCCCGCTAGGTAACCTCCATAGTCCAATTGCCTTCTAGGTAACCTCCATAGTCCAAGTGCCCAATAATTTACCTATATAGTCCAAGTGCCCGCTAGGGAAACTGCATCGTTCAAGTGCCCGCTAGTTAATCTAGATAGTCCAAGTGCCCGCTAGTTAACCTAGATAGTCCAAGTGCCCGCTACTTAACCTAGATCGTCCAAGTGCCCGCTAGTTAACCTACATAGTCCAAGGTCCGCTAGTTAACCTAGATATTCCAAGTGCCCCTTAGTTAACCTATATAGTCAAAGGGCCCTCTAGTTAACCTAGATAGTCCAAGTGCCCGCTAGGTGACATACATAGTCCAAGTGCCCACTATGTAACCTAGATAGTCTAAGGGCCCGCTAGATAACCTACATAGTACAACTGCCCGATAGGGAACCTACATATCCAAGTGCCCGCTAAGGGACGAACATAGTCCAAGTGCCCGCTAGGGAACCTACAAAATCCAAGTGCCCGCTAGGTAACCTAGATAGTCCAAGTGCCCGCTAGTTAACCTACATAGTCCAAGTGCCCGCTGAGGAACCTACATAGTCCAAGTGTCCGAAAGGGAACCTACGTATTCCAAGTGCCCGTTAGGGCACCTAGATAGTCCAAGTAACCATAGGGAACCTATATAGTCCAAGTGCCCTCCAGGGAAGCTACATAGTCAAAGTGCCCGCTAGGGAACCTGCATTGTACAAGTGCCCGCTAGTTAACCTAGATAGTCCAAGTGCCCGCTAGGTAACCTAGATAGTCGAAGGGCCCGCTAGTTAACCTACATAGTCCAAGTGCCCGATAGGGAACCTACATAGTCCAAATGCCCAATGAGGAACCTACATAGTCCAAGTGCCCGAGAGGGAATCTTCATATTCCAAGTGCCCGTTAGGGAACCCAGATAGTCCAAGTGCCCATAGGGAACCTATATGGTCCAAGTGCCCTCTAGGGAAGCTACATATTCATAGTGCCCGCTAGGGAACCTGCATTGTCCAAGTGCCCGCTAGTTAACCAAGATCGTCCAAGTGTCCGCTAGTAAACCTACATAGTCCAAGTTCCCGTTAGGTAACCTAGATAGGCCAAGTGCCCGCAAGGTAACCTACATAGTCCAAGTGCCCGCAAGGTAACCTAGATATTCCAAGTTCCGGTTTACTAATCTAGATAGTCCAAGTGCCCGCTAGGTAACCTACATAGTCCAAGTGCCCATTCGTTAACCTAGATAGTCCAAGTGCCCGCTAGGTAACCTATACTGTCCAAGTGCCCGCTAGGTTACCTATATAGTCCATGTGCACGTTCTTTAACTTAGATAGTCCAAGTCGCGCTAGGTAACCTATATAGTCCAAGTGCCCGCTAGTTAAACTATAGTCCAAGTGCCCGCTAGGTAACCTACATATTCCAAGTTCCCGCTAGGTAACCAAGATTGTCCAAGTGCCCGTTACCTAACCTAGATAGTCCAAGTGCCCGTTAGGTTACCTACATAGTCCAAGTGCCCGCTAATTAACCTACATAGTCCAAGTGCCCGTTACGTAACCTAGACAGTCCAAGTGCCCGATAGTTAACCTCCATAGTCCAAGTGCCCGCTAATTAACCTATATAGTCCAAGTGCCCGCTAGGGAACCTGCATCATCCAAGTGCCCGCTAGTTAATCTAGATAGTCCAAGTGCCCGCTAGTTAAGCTAGATAGTCCAAGTGGCCGCTAGTTAACCTAGATCGTCCAAGTGCCCGCTAGTTAACCTAGATCGCCCAAGTGCCCGCTAGTTAACCTACATAGTCCAAGGTCCGCTAGTTAACCTAGATATTCCAAGTGCCCGCTAGTTAACCTACATAGTCCAAGGGCCCTCTAGTTAACCTAGATAGTCCAAGTGCCCACTAGGGGAAGTACATAGTCCAAGTGCACGCTAGGTAACCTAGATAGTCTAAGGGCCCGCTAGTTAACCTACATAGTCCAACTGCCCGATAGGGAACCTACATAGTCCAAGCGCTCGCTAAGGGACGAACATAGTCCAAGTGCCCGCTAGGGAACCTACATAGTCCAAGTGCCCGCTGGGTAACCTAGATAGTCCAAGTGCCCGCTAGTTAACCTACATAGTCCAAGTGCCCGCTGAGGAACCTACATAGTCCAAGTGTCCGAAAGGGAACCTACGTATTCCAAGTGCCCATTAGGGCACCTAGATAGTCCAAGTGCCCATAGGGAACCTATATAGTCCAAGTGCCCTCTAGGGAACTTACATAGTCAAAGTGCCCGCTAGGGTACCTGCATTGTACAAGTGCCCTCTAGTTAACCTAGATAGTCCAAGTGCCCGCTAGGTAACATAGATAGTCCAAGGGCCTGCTAGTTAACCTACATAGTCCAACGGCCCTCTAGTTAACCTAGATAGTCCAAGCGCCCGCTGGAGGACGTACATAGTCCAAGTGCCCGCTAGGTAACCTAGATAGTCTACGGGCCCGCTAGTTAACCTACATAGTACAACTGCCCGATAGGGAACCTACATAGTCCAAGTGCCCGCTAAGGGACGAACATAGTCCAAGTGCCCGCTAGGGAACCTGCATAGTCCAAGTGCCCGATAGGTAACCTAGATAGTCCAAGTGCCCGCTAGTAAACCTACATAGTCCAAGTGCCCACTGAGGAAACTGCATAGTCCAAGTGTCCGAAAGGGAACCTACGTATTCCAAGTACCCGTTAGCTAACCTAGATAGTCCAAGTGCCCATAGGGAACCTATATCGTCCAAGTGCCCTCTAGGGAACCTACATAGTCAAAGTGCCCGCTAGGGAACCTGCATTGTACAAGTGCCCTCTAGTTAACCTTGATAGTCCAAGTGCCCGCTACTTAACCTAGATCGTCCAAGTGCCCGCTAGTTAACCTACATAGTCCAAGGTCCGCTAGTTAACCTAGATATTCCAAGTGCCCCTTAGTTAACCTACATAGTCAAAGGGCCCTCTAGTTAACCTAGATAGTCCAAGTGCCCGCTAGGTGACATACATAGTCCAAGTGCCCACTATGTAACCTAGATAGTCTAAGGGCCCGCTAGATAACCTACATAGTACAACTGCCCGATAGGGAACCTACATAGTCCAAGTGCCCGCTAAGGGACGAACATAGTCCAAGTGCCCGCTAGGGAACCTACAAAATCCAAGTGCCCGCTAGGTAACCTAGATAGTCCAAGTGCCCGCTAGTTAGCCTACATAGTCCAAGTGCCCGCTGAGGAACCTACATAGTCCAAGTGTCCGAAAGGGAACCTACGTATTCCAAGTGCCCGTTAGGGCACCTAGATAGTCCAAGTAACCATAGGGAACCTATATAGTCCAAGTGCCCTCCAGGGAAGCTACATAGTCAAAGTGCCCGCTAGGGAACCTGCATTGTACAAGTGCCCGCTAGTTAACCTAGATAGTCCAAGTGCCCGCTAGGTAACCTAGATAGTCGAAGGGCCCGCTAGTTAACCTACATAGTCCAAGTGCCCGATAGGGAACCTACATAGTCCAAGTGCCCAATGAGGAACCTACATAGTCCAAGTGCCCGAGAGGGAATCTTCATATTCCAAGTGCCCGTTAGGGAACCCAGATAGTCCAAGTGCCCATAGGGAACCTATATGGTCCAAGTGCCCTCTAGGGAAGCTACATATTCATAGTGCCCGCTAGGGAACCTGCATTGTCCAAGTGCCCGCTAGTTAACCAAGATCGTCCAAGTGTCCGCTAGTAAACCTACATAGTCCAAGTTCCCGTTAGGTAACCTAGATAGGCCAAGTGCCCGCAAGGTAACCTACATAGTCCAAGTGCCCGCTAGGTAACCTAGATATTCCAAGTTCCGGTTTACTAATCTAGATAGTCCAAGTGCCCTCTAGGTAACCTACATAGTCCAAGTGCCCATTCGTTAACCTACATAGTCCAAGTGCCCGCTAGGTAACCTATACTGTCCAAGTGCCCGCTAGGTTACCTATATAGTCCATGTGCACGTTCTTTAACTTAGATAGTCCAAGTCGCGCTAGGTAACCTATATAGTCCAAGTGCCCGCTAGTTAAACTATAGTCCAAGTGCCCGCTAGGTAACCTACATATTCCAAGTTCCCGCTAGGTAACCAAGATTGTCCAAGTGCCCGTTACCTAACCTAGATAGTCCAAGTGCCCGTTAGGTTACCTACATAGTCCAAGTGCCCGCTAATTAACCTACATAGTCCAAGTGCCCGTTACGTAACCTAGACAGTCCAAGTGCCCGATATTAACCTCCATAGTCCAAGTGCCCGCTAATTAACCTATATAGTCCAAGTGCCCGCTAGGGAACCTGCATCATCCAAGTGCCCGCTAGTTAATCTAGATAGTCCAAGTGCCCGCTAGTTAAGCTAGATAGTCCAAGTGGCCGCTAGTTAACCTAGATCGTCCAAGTGCCCGCTAGTTAACCTAGATCGCCCAAGTGCCCGCTAGTTAACCTACATAGTCCAAGGTCCGCTAGTTAACCTAGATATTTCAAGTGCCCGCTAGTTAACCTACATAGTCCAAGGGCCCTCTAATTAACCTAGATAGTCCAAGTGCCCACTAGGGGAAGTACATAGTCCAAGTGCCCGCTAGGTAACCTAGATAGTCTAAGGGCCCGCTAGTTAACCTACATAGTCCAACTGCCCGATAGGGAACCTACATAGTCCAAGCGCTCGCTAAGGGACGAACATAGTCCAAGTGCCCGCTAGGGAACCTACATAGTCCAAGTGCCCGCTAGGTAACCTAGATAGTCCAAGTGCCCGCTAGTTAACCTACATAGTCCAAGTGCCCGCTGAGGAACCTACATAGTCCAAGTGTCCGAAAGGGAACCTACGTATTCCAAGTGCCCATTAGGGCACCTAGATAGTCCAAGTGCCCATAGGGAACCTATATAGTCCAAGTGCCCTCTAGGGAACTTACATAGTCAAAGTGCCCGCTAGGGTACCTGCATTGTACAAGTGCCCTCTAGTTAACCTAGATAGTCCAAGTGCACGCTAGGTAACCTAGATAGTCCAAGGGCCTGCTAGTTAACCTACATAGTCCAACGGCCCTCTAGTTAACCTAGATAGTCCAAGTGCCCGCTGGAGGACGTACATAGTCCAAGTGCCCGCTAGGTAACCTAGATAGTCTACGGGCCCGCTAGTTAACCTACATAGTCCAACTGCCCGATAGGGAACCTACATAGTCCAAGTGCCCGCTAAGGGACGAACATAGTCCAAGTGCCCGCTAGGGAACCTGCATAGTCCAAGTGCCCGATAGGTAACCTAGATAGTCCAAGTGCCCGCTAGTAAACCTACATAGTCCAAGTGCCCACTGAGGAACCTGCATAGTCCAAGTGTCCGAAAGGGAACCTACGTATTCCAAGTGCCCATTAGGGCACCTAGATAGTCCAAGTGCCCATAGGGAACCTATATCGTCCAAGTGCCCTCTAGGGAACCTACATAGTCAAAGTGCCCGCTAGGGAACCTGCATTGTACAAGTGCCCTCTAGTTAACCTACATAGTCCAAGTGCCCGCTAGGTAACCTAGATAGTCCAAGTGCCCGCTAGTTAACCTACATAGTCCAAGGGCCCGCTAGTTAACCTACAAAGTCCAAGTGCCCGATAGGGAACCTACATAGTCCAAGTGCCCAATGAGGAACCTACATAGTCCAAGTGCCCGATAGGGAATCTTCATATTCCAAGTGCCCGTTAGGGAACCCAGATAGTCCAAGTGCCCATAGGGAACCTACATAATCCAAGTGCCCTCTAGGGAAGCTACATATTCATAGTGCCCGCTAGGGAACCTGCATTGTCCAAGTGCCCGCTAGTTAACCTAGATCGTCCAAGTGTCCGCTAGTAAACCTACATAGTCCAAGTTCCCGTTAGGTAACCTAGATAGGCCAAGTGCCCGCTAGTTAACCTACATAGTACAATGGCCCGCTAGTTGACCTAGATAGTTCAAGTGCCCGCTAGTTAACCTAGATAGTCAAAGTGCCCGCTAGTTAACCTAAGTAGTACAAATGTCCGATAGGGATCCTACATAGTCCAAGTGCCCGCTAGGTAACCTAGATATTCCAAGTTCCGGTTTGCTAACCTAGATAGTCCAAGTGCCCGCTAGGTAACCTACATAGTCCAAGGGCCCATTCGTTAACCTAGATAGTCCAAGTGCCCGCTAGGTAACCTATACTGTCCAAGTGCCTGCTAGGTTACCTACATAGTCCAAGTGCACGTTCGTTAACTTAGATAGTCCAAGTCGCGCTAGGTAACCTACATAGTCCAAGGGCCACTAGGTAACCTATAGTCCAAGTGCCCTCTAGGGAACCTACATATTCCAAGTTCCCGCTAGGTAACCTAGATAGTCAAAGTGCCCGTTACCTAACCTAGATAGTCCAAGTGCCCGTGAGGTTACCTACATAGTCCACGTGCCCGTTCGTTAATCTAGATAGTATACTTGCCCGCTAGGTAACCTACATAGTCCAAGAGCCGGCAGGTAACTTAGACAGTTCAAGTGCCCGCTAGGTTACCTGCATACTCCAAGTGCCCGTTAGGTAACCTAGATAGTCCAAGTGCCCGCTAGGTAACCTACATAGTCCAAGTGCCCGCTAGGTAACCTAGATAGTCCAAGTACCCGTTAGCTAACCTAGATAGTCCAAGTGCCCGCTAGATAACCTCCATAGTCCAATTGCCTTCTAGGTAACCTCCATAGTCCAAGTGCCCAATAATTTACCTATATAGTCCAAGTGCCCGCTAGGGAAACTGCATCGTTCAAGTGCCCGCTAGTTAATCTAGATAGTCCAAGTGCCCGCTAGTTAACCTAGATAGTCAAAGTGCCTGCTACTTAACCTAGATCGTCCAAGTGCCCGCTAGTTAACCTACATAGTCCAAGGTCCGCTAGTTAACCTAGATATTCCAAGTGCCCCTTAGTTAACCTACATAGTCAAAGGGCCCTCTAGTTAACCTAGATAGTCCAAGTGCCCGCTAGGGGACATACATAGTCCAAGTGCCCGCTATGTAACCTAGATAGTCTAAGGGCCCGCTAGATAACCTACATAGTACAACTGCCCGATAGGGAACCTACATAGTCCAAGTGCCCGCTAAGGGACGAACATAGTCCAAGTGCCCTCTAGGGAACCTACAAAATCCAAGTGCCCGCTAGGTAACCTAGATAGTCCAAGTGCCCGCTAGTTAACCTACATAGTCCAAGTGCCCGCTGAGGAACCTACATAGTCCAAGTGTCCGAAAGGGAACCTACGTATTCCAAGTGCCCTTTGGGGCACCTAGATAGTCCAAGTGCCCATAGGGAACATATATCGTCCAAGTGCCCTCTAGGGAACCTACATAGGCAAAGTGCCCGCTAGGGAACCTGCATTGTACAAGTGCCCTCTAGTTAACCTAGATAGTCCAAGTGCCCGCTAGTTAACCTAGATAGTCCAAGGGCCCGCTAGTTAACCTACATAGTCCAACTGCCCGATAGGGAACCTACATAGTCCAAGCGCTCGCTAAGGGACGAACATAGTCCAAGTGCCCGCTTGGGAACCTACATAGTCCAAGTGCCCGCTGGGTAACCTAGATAGTCCAAGTGCCCGCTAGTTAACCTACATAGTCCAAGTGCCCGCTGAGGAACCTACATAGTCCAAGTGTCCGAAAGGGAACCTACGTATTCCAAGTGCCCATTAGGGCACCTAGATAGTCCAAGTGCCCATAGGGAACCTATATAGTCCAAGTGCCCTCTAGGGAACTTACATAGTCAAAGTGCCCGCTAGGGTACCTGCATTGTACAAGTGCCCTCTAGTTAACCTAGATAGTCCAAGTGCCCGCTAGGTAACCTAGATAGTCCAAGGGCCTGCTAGTTTACCTACATAGTCCAACGGCCCTCTAGTTAACCTAGATAGTCCAAGTGCTCGCTGGAGGACGTACATAGTCCAAGTGCCCGCTAGGTAACCTAGATAGTCTACGGGCCCGCTAGTTAACCTACATAGTACAACTGCCCGATAGGGAACCTACATAGTCCAAGTGCCCGCTAAGGGACGAACATAGTCCAAGTGCCCGCTAAGGAACCTGCATAGTCCAAGTGCCCGATAGGTAACCTAGATAGTCCAAGTGCCCGCTAGTTAACCTACATAGTCCAAGTGCCCGCTGAGGAACCTACATAGTCCAAGTGTCCGAAAGGGAACCTACGTATTCCAAGTGCCCATTAGGGCACCTAGATAGTCCAAGTGCCCATAGGGAACCTATATAGTCCAAGTGCCCTCTAGGGAACTTACATAGTCAAAGTGCCCGCTAGGGTACCTGCATTGTACAAGTGCCCTCTAGTTAACCTTGATAGTCCAAGTGCCCGCTAGGTAACCTAGATAGTCCAAGGGCCCGCTAGTTAACCTACAAAGTCCAAGTGCCCGATAGGGAACCTACATAGTCCAAGTGCCCAATGAGGAACCTACATAGTCCAAGTGCCCGATAGGGAATCTTCATATTCCAAGTGCCCATTAGGGAACCCAGATAGTCCAAGTGCCCATAGGGAACCTACATAGTCCAAGTGCCCTCTAGGGAAGCTACATATTCATAGTGCCCGCTAGGGAACCTGCATTGTCCAAGTGCCCGCTAGTTAACCTAGATCGTCCAAGTGTCCGCTAGTAAACCTACATAGTCCAAGTTCCCGTTAGGTAACCTAGATAGGCCAAGTGCCCGCTAGTTAACCTACATAGTACAATGGCCCGCTAGTTGACCTAGATAGTTCAAGTGCCCGCTAGTTAACCTAGATAGTCAAAGTGCCCGCTAGTTAACCTAAGTAGTACAAATGTCCGATAGGGATCCTACATAGTCCAAGTGCCCGCTAGGTAACCTAGATATTCCAAGTTCCGGTTTGCTAACCTAGATAGTCCAAGTGCCCGCTAGGTAACCTACATAGTCCAAGGGCCCATTCGTTAACCTAGATAGTCCAAGTGCCCGCTAGGTAACCTATACTGTCCAAGTGCCTGCTAGGTTACCTACATAGTCCAAGTGCACGTTCGTTAACTTAGATAGTCCAAGTCGCGCTAGGTAACCTACATAGTCCAAGGGCCACTAGGTAACCTATAGTCCAAGTGCCCTCTAGGGAACCTACATATTCCAAGTTCCCGCTAGGTAACCTAGATAGTCAAAGTGCCCGTTACCTAACCTAGATAGTCCAAGTGCCCGTGAGGTTACCTACATAGTCCACGTGCCCGTTCGTTAATCTAGATAGTATACTTGCCCGCTAGGTAACCTACATAGTCCAAGAGCCGGCAGGTAACTTAGACAGTTCAAGTGCCCGCTAGGTTACCTGCATACTCCAAGTGCCCGTTAGGTAACCTAGATAGTCCAAGTGCCCGCTAGGTAACCTACATAGTCCAAGTGCCCGCTAGGTAACCTAGATAGTCCAAGTACCCGTTAGCTAACCTAGATAGTCCAAGTGCCCGCTAGGTAACCTCCATAGTCCAATTGCCTTCTAGGTAACCTCCATAGTCCAAGTGCCCAATAATTTACCTATATAGTCCAAGTGCCCGCTAGGGAAACTGCATCGTTCAAGTGCCCGCTAGTTAATCTAGATAGTCCAAGTGCCCGCTAGTTAACCTAGATAGTCCAAGTGCCCGCTACTTAACCTAGATCGTCCAAGTGCCCGCTAGTTAACCTACATAGTCCAAGGTCCGCTAGTTAACCTAGATATTCCAAGTGCCCCTTAGTTAACCTACATAGTCAAAGGGCCCTCTAGTTAACCTAGATAGTCCAAGTGCCCGCTAGGGGACATACATAGTCCAAGTGCCCGCTATGTAACCTAGATAGTCTAAGGGCCCGCTAGATAACCTACATAGTACAACTGCCCGATAGGGAACCTACATAGTCCAAGTGCCCGCTAAGGGACGAACATAGTCCAAGTGCCCTCTAGGGAACCTACAAAATCCAAGTGCCCGCTAGGTAACCTAGATAGTCCAAGTGCCCGCTAGTTAACCTACATAGTCCAAGTGCCCGCTGAGGAACCTACATAGTCCAAGTGTCCGAAAGGGAACCTACGTATTCCAAGTGCCCTTTGGGGCACCTAGATAGTCCAAGTGCCCATAGGGAACATATATCGTCCAAGTGCCCTCTAGGGAACCTACATAGGCAAAGTGCCCGCTAGGGAACCTGCATTGTACAAGTGCCCTCTAGTTAACCTAGATAGTCCAAGTGCCCGCTAGTTAACCTACATAGTCCAACTGCCCGATAGGGAACCTACATAGTCCAAGCGCTCGCTAAGGGACGAACATAGTCCAAGTGCCCGCTTGGGAACCTACATAGTCCAAGTGCCCGCTGGGTAACCTAGATAGTCCAAGTGCCCGCTAGTTAACCTACATAGTCCAAGTGCCCGCTGAGGAACCTACATAGTCCAAGTGTCCGAAAGGGAACCTACGTATTCCAAGTGCCCATTAGGGCACCTAGATAGTCCAAGTGCCCATAGGGAACCTATATAGTCCAAGTGCCCTCTAGGGAACTTACATAGTCAAAGTGCCCGCTAGGGTACCTGCATTGTACAAGTGCCCTCTAGTTAACCTAGATAGTCCAAGTGCCCGCTAGGTAACCTAGATAGTCCAAGGGCCTGCTAGTTTACCTACATAGTCCAACGGCCCTCTAGTTAACCTAGATAGTCCAAGTGCTCGCTGGAGGACGTACATAGTCCAAGTGCCCGCTAGGTAACCTAGATAGTCTACGGGCCCGCTAGTTAACCTACATAGTACAACTGCCCGATAGGGAACCTACATAGTCCAAGTGCCCGCTAAGGGACGAACATAGTCCAAGTGCCCGCTAAGGAACCTGCATAGTCCAAGTGCCCGATAGGTAACCTAGATAGTCCAAGTGCCCGCTAGTTAACCTACATAGTCCAAGTGCCCGCTGAGGAACCTACATAGTCCAAGTGTCCGAAAGGGAACCTACGTATTCCAAGTGCCCATTAGGGCACCTAGATAGTCCAAGTGCCCATAGGGAACCTATATAGTCCAAGTGCCCTCTAGGGAACTTACATAGTCAAAGTGCCCGCTAGGGTACCTGCATTGTACAAGTGCCCTCTAGTTAACCTTGATAGTCCAAGTGCCCGCTAGGTAACCTAGATAGTCCAAGGGCCCGCTAGTTAACCTACAAAGTCCAAGTGCCCGATAGGGAACCTACATAGTCCAAGTGCCCAATGAGGAACCTACATAGTCCAAGTGCCCGATAGGGAATCTTCATATTCCAAGTGCCCATTAGGGAACCCAGATAGTCCAAGTGCCCATAGGGAACCTACATAGTCCAAGTGCCCTCTAGGGAAGCTACATATTCATAGTGCCCGCTAGGGAACCTGCATTGTCCAAGTGCCCGCTAGTTAACCTAGATCGTCCAAGTGTCCGCTAGTAAACCTACATAGTCCAAGTTCCCGTTACGTAACCTAGATAGGCCAAGTGCCCACTAGTTAACCTACATAGTACAATGGCCCGCTAGTTGACCTAGATAGTTCAAGTGCCCGCTAGTTAACCTAGATAGTGAAAGTGCCCGCTAGTTAACCTAAGTAGTACAAATGTCCGATAGGGATCCTACATAGTCCAAGTGCCCGCTAGGTAACCTAGATATTCCAAGTTCCGGTTTGCTAACCTAAATAGTCCAAGTGCCCATTCGTTAACCTAGATAGTCCTAGTGCCCGCTAGGTAACCTATACTGTCCAAGTGCCTGCTAGGTTACCTACATAGTCCAAGTGCACGTTCGTTAACTTAGATAGTCCAAGTCGCGCTAGGTAACCTACATAGTCCAAGGGCCACTAGGTAACCTATAGTCCAAGTGCCCTCTAGGTAACCTACATATTCCAAGTTCCCGCTAGGTAACCTAGATAGTCAAAGTGCCCGTTACCTAACCTAGATAGTCCAAGTGCCCGTGAGGTTACCTACATAGTCCACGTGCCCGTTCGTTAACCTAGATAGTACACTTGCCCGCTAGGTAACCTACATAGTCCAATAGCCGGCATGTAACTTAGACATTTCAAGTGCCCGCTAGGTTACCTGCATAGTCCAAGTGCCCGTAAGGTAACCTAGATAGTCCAAGTGCCCGCTAGGTAACCTACATAGTCCAAGTGCCCGCTAGGTAACCTAGATAGTCCAAGTACCCGTTAGCTAACCTAGATGGTCCAAGTGCCCGCTAGGTAACCTCCATAGTCCAATTGCCTTCTAGGTAACCTCCATAGTCCAAGTGCCCAATAATTTACCTATATAGTCCAAGTGCCCGCTAGGGAAACTGCATCGTTCAAGTGCCCGCTAGTTAATCTAGATAGTCCAAGTGCCCGCTAGTTAACCTAGATAGTCCAAGTGCCCGCTACTTAACCTAGATCGTCCAAGTGCCCGCTAGTTAACCTACATAGTCCAAGGTCCGCTAGTTAACCTAGATATTCCAAGTGCCCCTTAGTTAACCTACATAGTCAAAGGACCCTCTAGTTAACCTAGATAGTCCAAGTGCCCGCTAGGGGACATACATAGTCCACATGCCCACTATGTAACCTAGATAGTCTAAGGGCCCGCTAGATAACCTACATAGTACAACTGCCCGATAGGGAACCTACATAGTCCAAGTGCCCGCTAAGGGACGAACATAGTCCAAGTGCCCGCTAGGGAACCTACAAAATCCAAGTGCCCGCTAGGTAACCTAGATAGTCCAAGTGCCCGCTAGTTAACCTACATAGTCCAAGTGCCCGCTGAGGAACCTACATAGTCCAAGTGTCCGAAAGGGAACCTACGTATTCCAAGTGCCCGTTAGGGCACCTAGATAGTCCAAGTAACCATAGGGAACCTATATAGTCCAAGTGCCCTCCAGGGAAGCTACATAGTCAAAGTGCCCGCTAGGGAACCTGCATTGTACAAGTGCCCGCTAGTTAACCTAGATAGTCCAAGTGCCCGCTAGGTAACCTAGATAGTCGAAGGGCCCGCTAGTTAACCTACATAGTCCAAGTGCCCGATAGGGAACCTACATAGTCCAAGTGCCCAATGAGGAACCTACATAGTCCAAGTGCCTGAGAGGGAATCTTCATATTCCAAGTGCCCGTTAGGGAACCCAGATAGTCCAAGTGCCCATAGGGAACCTATATGGTCCAAGTGCCCTCTAGGGAAGCTACATATTCATAGTGCCCGCTAGGGAACCTGCATTGTCCAAGTGCCCGCTAGTTAACCAAGATCGTCCAAGTGTCCGCTAGTAAACCTACATAGTCCAAGTTCCCGTTAGGTAACCTAGATAGGCCAAGTGCCCGCAAGGTAACCTACATAGTCCAAGTGCCCGCTAGGTAACCTAGATATTCCAAGTTCCGGTTTACTAATCTAGATAGTCCAAGTGCCCTCTAGGTAACCTACATAGTCCAAGTGCCCATTCGTTAACCTAGATAGTCCAAGTGCCCGCTAGGTAACCTATACTGTCCAAGTGCCCGCTAGGTTACCTATATAGTCCATGTGCACGTTCTTTAACTTAGATAGTCCAAGTCGCGTTAGGTAACCTATATAGTCCAAGTGCCCGCTAGTTAAACTATAGTCCAAGTGCCCGCTAGGTAACCTACATATTCCAAGTTCCCGCTAGGTAACCAAGATTGTCCAAGTGCCCGTTACCTAACCTAGATAGTCCAAGTGCCCGTTAGGTTACCTACATAGTCCAAGTGCCCGCTAATTAACCTACATAGTCCAAGTGCCCGTTAGGTAACCTAGACAGTCCAAGTGCCCGGTAGTTAACCTCCATAGTCCAAGTGCCCGCTAATTAACCTATATAGTCCAAGTGCCCGCTAGGGAACCTGCATCATCCAAGTGCCCGCTAGTTAATCTAGATAGTCCAAGTGCCCGCTAGTTAAGCTAGATAGTCCAAGTGGCCGCTAGTTAACCTAGATCGTCCAAGTGCCCGCTAGTTAACCTAGATCGCCCAAGTGCCCGCTAGTTAACCTACATAGTCCAAGGTCCGCTAGTTAACCTAGATATTTCAAGTGCCCGCTAGTTAACCTACATAGTCCAAGGGCCCTCTAGTTAACCGAGATAGTCCAAGTGCCCACTAGGGGAAGTACATAGTCCAAGTGCACGCCAGGTAACCTAGATAGTCTAAGGGCCCGCTAGTTAACCTACATAGTCCAACTGCCCGATAGGGAACCTACATAGTTCAAGCGCTCGCTAAGGGACGAACATAGTCCAAGTGCCCGCTAGGGAACCTACATAGTCCAAGTGCCCGCTAGGTAACCTAGATAGTCCAAGTGCCCGCTAGTTAACCTACATAGTCCAAGTGCCCGCTGAGGAACCTACATAGTCCAAGTGTCCGAAAGGGAACCTACGTATTCCAAGTGCCCATTAGGGCACCTAGATAGTCCAAGTGCCCATAGGGAACCTATATAGTCCAAGTGCCCTCTAGGGAACTTACATAATCAAAGTGCCCGCTAGGGTACCTGCATTGTACAAGTGCCCTCTAGTTAACCTAGATAGTCCAAGTGCCCGCTAGGTAACCTAGATAGTCCAAGGGCCTGCTAGTTAACCTACATAGTCCAACGGCCCTCTAGTTAACCTAGATAGTCCAAGTGCCCGCTGGAGGACGTACATAGTCCAAGTGCCCGCTAGGTAACCTAGATAGTCTACGGGCCCGCTAGTTAACCTACATAGTCCAACTGCCCGATTGGGAACCTACATAGTCCAAGTGCCCGCTAAGGGACGAACATAGTCCAAGTGCCCGCTAGGGAACCTGCATAGTCCAAGTGCCCGATAGGTAACCTAGATAGTCCAAGTGCCCGCTAGTAAACCTACATAGTCCAAGTGCCCACTGAGGAACCTGCATAATCCAAGTGTCCGAAAGGGAACCTACGTATTCCAAGTGCCCTTTAGGGCACCTAGATAGTCCAAGTGCCCATAGAGAACATATATCGTCCAAGTGCCCTCTAGGAACTAACATAGTCAAAGTGCCCGCTAGGGAACCTGCATTGTACAAGTGCCCTCTAGTTAACCTACATAGTCCAAGTGCCCGCTAGGTAACCTAGATAGTCCAAGGGCCCGCTAGTTAACCTACAAAGTCCAAGTGCCCAATGAGGAACCTACATAGTCCAAGTGCCCGATAGGGAATCTTCATATTCCAAGTGCCCGTTAGGGAACCCAGATAGTCCAAGTGCCCATAGGGAACCTACATAATCCAAGTGCCCTCTAGGGAAGCTACATATTCATAGTGCCCGCTAGGGAACCTGCATTGTCCAAGTGCCCGCTAGTTAACCTAGATCGTCCAAGTGTCCGCTAGTAAACCTACATAGTCCAAGTTCCCGTTAGGTAACCTAGATAGGCCAAGTGCCCGCTAGTTAACCTACATAGTACAATGGCCCGCTAGTTGACCTAGATAGTTCAAGTGCCCGCTAGGTAACCTAGATAGTCCAAGTGCCCGCTAGTTAACCTACATAGTCCAAGTGCCCGCTGAGGAACCTACATAGTCCAAGTGTCCGAAAGGGAACCTACGTATTCCAAGTGCCCTTTGGGGCACCTAGATAGTCCAAGTGCCCATAGGGAACATATATCGTCCAAGTGCCCTCTAGGGAACCTACATAGTCAAAGTGCCCGCTAGGGAACCAGCATTGTACAAGTGCCCTCTAGTTAACCTAGATAGTCCAAGTGTCCGCTAGTTAACCTAGATAGTCCAAGGGCCCGCTAGTTAACCTACAAAGTCCAAGTGCCCGATAGGGAACCTACATAGTCCAAGTGCCCAATGAGGAACCTACATAGTCCAAGTGCCCGATAGGGAATCTTCATATTCCAAGTGCCCGTTAGGGAACCCAGATAGTCCAAGTGCCCATAGGGAACCTACATAGTCCAAGTGCCCTCTAGGGAAGCTACATATTCATAGTGCCCGCTAGGGAACCTGCATTGTCCAAGTGCCCGCTAGTTAACCTAGATCGTCCAAGTGTCCGCTAGTAAACCTACATAGTCCAAGTTCCCGTTAGGTAACCTAGATAGGCCAAGTGCCCGCTAGTTAACCTACATAGTACAATGGCCCGCTAGTTGACCTAGATAGTTCAAGTGCCCGCTAGGTAACCTAGATAGTCCAAGTGCCCGCTAGTTAACCTACATAGTCCAAGTGACCGCTAGAAGACGTACATAGTCCAAGTGCCCGCTAGGTAATCTAGATAGTCTAAGGGCCCGCTAGTTAACCTACATAGTCCAACTGCCCGATAGGGAACCTCCATAGTCCATGTGCCCGCTAAGGGACGAACATAGTCCAAGTGCCCGCTAGGGAACCTGCATAGTCCAAGTGCCCGCTAGGTAACCTAGATAGTCCAAGTGCCCGCTAGTTAACCTACATAGTCCAAGTGCCCGATGAGGAACCTACATAGTCCAAGTGTCCGAAAGGGAACCTACGTATTCCAAGTGCCCATTAGTGCACCTAGATAGTCCAAGTGCCCATAGGGAACATATATCGTCCAAGTGCCCTCTAGTGAACCTACATAGTCAAAGTGCCCGCTAGGGAACCTGCATTGTACAAGTGCCCTCTAGTTAACCTAGATAGTCCAAGTGCCCGCTAGGTAACCTAGATAGTCCAAGGGCCCGCTAGTTAACCTACAAAGTCCAAGTGCCCGATAGGGAACCTACATAGTCCAAGTGCCCAATGAGGAACCTACATAGTCCAAGTGCCCGATAGGGAATCTTCATATTCCAAGTGCCCGTTAGGGAACCCAGATAGTCCAAGTGCCCATAGGGAACCTACATAGTCCAAGTGCCCTCTAGGGAAGCTACATATTAATAGTGCCCGCTAGGGAACCTGCATTGTCCAAGTGCCCGCTAGTTAACCTAGATCGTCCAAGTGTCCGCTAGTAAACCTACATAGTCCAAGTTCCCGTTAGGTAACCTAGATAGGCCAAGTGCCCGCTAGTTAACCTACATAGTACAATGGCCCGCTAGTTGACCTAGATAGTTCAAGTGCCCGCTAGTTAACCTAGATAGTCAAAGTGCCCGCTAGTTAACCTAAGTAGTACAAATGTCCAATAGGGATCCTACATAGTCCAAGTGCCCGCTAGGTAACCTAGATATTTCAAGTTCCGGTTTGCTAACCTAGATAGTCCAAGTGCCCGCTAGGTAACCTACATAGTCCAAGTGCCCATTCGTTAACCTAGATAGTCCAAGTGCCCGCTAGGTAACCTATACTGTCCAAGTGCCCGCTAGGTTACTTACATAGTCCAAGTGCACGTTCGTTAACTTAGATAGTCCAAGTCGCGGTAGGTAACCAACATAGTCCAAGGGCCGCAAGGTAACCTATATAGTCCAAGTGCCCGCTAGTTAACCTATAGTCCAAGTGCCCTCTAGGTAACCTACATATTCCAAGTTCCCGCTAGGTAACCTATAGTCCAAGTGCCCGTTACCTAAGCTAGATAGTCCAAGTGCCCGTTAGGTTACCTATATTGTCCAAGTGCCCGCTAGTTAACCTACATAGTCCAAGGTCCGCTAGTTAACCTAGATATTCCAAGTGCCCGCTAGTTAACCTACATAGTCCATGGGCCCTCTATTTAACCTAGATAGTCCAAGTGCCCGCTAGGGGACGTACATAGTCCAAGTGCCCGCTAGGTAACCTAGATAGTCTAAGGGCCCGCTAGTTAACCTACATAGTCCAACTGCCCGATAGGGAACCTACATAGTCCAAGTGCCCGTTAAGGGACAAACATAGTCCAAGTGCCCTCTAGGGAACCTGCATAGTCCAAGTGCCCGCTAGTTAACCTACATAGTCCAAGTGACCGATCAGGAACCTACATAGTCCAAGTGTCCGAAAGGGAACCTACCTATTCCAAGTGCCCATTAGGGCACCTAGATAGTCCAAGTGCCCATAGGGAACCTATATCGTCCAAGTGCCCTCTAGGGAACCAACATAGTCAAAGTGCCCGCTAGGGAACCTGCATTGTACAAGTGCCCTCTAGTTAACCTAGATAGTCCAAGTGCCCGCTAGGTAACCTAGATAGTCCAAGGGCCCGCTAGTTAACCTACATAGTCCAAGTGCCCGATAGGGAACCTACATAGTCCAAGTGCCCAATGAGGAACCTACATAGTCCAAGTGCCCGATAGGGAATCTTCATATTCCAAGTGCCCGTTAGGGAACCCAGATATTCCAAGTGCCCGCTAGGTAACCGCCATAGTCCAAGTGCCCGTTCGTTAACCTAGATAGTCCAAGTTCCTGTTAGCTAACCTACATAGTCCAAGTGCCCGTTCGTTAACCTAGATAATTCAAGTGCCCGCTAGGTAACCTAGACAGTCCAAGTGCCTGCTAGGTAACCTACATAGTCCAAGTGCCCGTTTGCTAACCAAGATCGTCAAAGGGCCCGGTAGTTAACCTACATAGTCCAAGGGCCCGCTAGTTAACCTAGATAGTCCAAGTGCCCGCTAGTTAACCTACATTGTCCAAGTCCCTGATGGGGAACCTACGTAGTCCAAGTATCCGCTAGGTAACCTACATAGTCCAAATGCCCGATAGTAACGTACATAGTCCAAGTGCCCGTTAGGTAACCTAGATAGTCCAAATGCCCGCTAGGGATCCCACATAGCCCAAGTGCCCATTAGAGAACTTACATAATCAAAGCCCTGCTAGGGAACCTACATAGTCCAAGTGCCCGTTAGCTAACCTAGATAGTCCAAGTGCCCGCTAGGTAACCTCCATAGTCCAAGTGCCCGCTAGGTAACCTCCATAGTCCAAGTGCCCGTTCGTTAACCTAGATAGTCCAAGTTCCTGTTAGCTAACCTACATAGTCCAAGTGTCCGTTCGTTAACCTAGATAGTTCAAGTGCCCGCTAGGTAACCTAGACAGTCCAAGTGCCTGCTAGGTAACCTACATAGTCTAAGTGCCCGCTAGGGACCTACATAGTCCAAGTGCCCGCTAGGTAACCTACATAGTCCAAGTGCCCGCTAAGGGACCTACATAGTCCAAGTGCCCGTTAGGGAACCTACATAGTCCAAGTGCCCTCTAGGGAACCTGCATCGTCCAAGTGCCCGCCAGTTAACATAGAGAGTCTAAGTCCCCGCTAGTTAACCTAGATAGTCCAAGTGCCCGCTAGTTAACCTAGATCGTCCAAGTGCCCGCTAGTTAACCTACATAGTCCAAGGTCCGTTAGTTAACCTAGATAGTCCAAGTGCCCTCTAGATAACCTACATAGTCCAAGGGCCCTCTAGTTAACCTTGATAGTCCAAGTGCCCGCTAGGGGACGTACATAGTCCA
Source organism: Tenrec ecaudatus (assembly GCF_050624435.1). Lineage (NCBI taxonomy): Eukaryota > Metazoa > Chordata > Mammalia > Afrosoricida > Tenrecidae > Tenrec > Tenrec ecaudatus. The sequence continues at coordinate 578,237 of NW_027457597.1, read as the reverse complement.
AGTGCCTGCTGGACAACCTAGATAGTCCAAGTGCCCGCTAGTTAACCTACAAAATCCAAGTGCCCGCTGAGGAACCTACATAGTCCAAGTGTGCGAAAGGGAACTTACGTATTCCAAGTGCCCGTTAGGGCACCAAGATAGTCCAAGTAACCATAGGGAAACTATATAGTCCAAGGGCCCTCTAGGGAACCTACATAGTCAAAGTGCCCGCTAGGGAACCTGCATTGTACAAGTGCCCTCTAGTTAACCTAGATAGTCCAAGTGCCCGCTAGGTAACCTAGATAGTCCAAGGGCCCGCTAGTTAACCTACATAGTCCAAGTGCCCAATGAGGAACCTAAATAGTCCAAGTGCCCGATAGGGAATCTTCATACTCCAAGTGCCCGTTAGGGAACCCAGATTGTCCAAGTGCCCATAGGGAACCTATATAGTCCAAGTTCCCTCTAGGGAAGCTACATATTCATAGTGCCCGCTAGTTAACCTAGATCGTCCAAGGGTCCGCTAGTAAACCTACATAGTCCAAGTTCCCGTTAGGTAACCTAGATAGGCCAAGTGCCCGCTAGTTAACCTACATAGAAAATGGCCCGCTAGTTGACCTAGATAGTCCAAGTGCCCGCTAGTTAACCTAGATAGTCAAAGTGCCCGCTAGTTAACCTAAGTAGTACAAATGTCCGATAGGGATCCTACATAGTCCAAGTGCCCGCTAGGTAACCTAGATATTCCAAGTTCCGGTTTGCTAACCTAGATAGTCCAAGTGCCCGCTAGGTAACCTACGTAGTCCAAGTGCCCCTTCGTTAACCTAGATAGTCCAAGTGCCTGCTAGGTAACCTATACTGTCCAAGTGCCCGCTAGGTTACTTACATAGTCCAAGTGCACTTTCGTTAACTTAGATAGTCCAAGTCGCGGTAGGTAACCAGCATAGTCCAAGGGCCGCTAGGTAACCTATAAGTCCAAGTGCCCGCTAGTTAGCCTATAGTCCAAGTGCCCTCTAGGTAACCTACATATTCCAAGTTTCCGCTAGGTAACCTAGATAGTCCAAGTGCCCGTTACCTAACCTAGATAGTCCAAGTGCCCGTTAGGTTACCTACATAGTCCACGTGCCCGTTCGTTAACCTAGATAGTCCAATTGCCCGCTAGGTAACCTACATAGTCCAAGGGCCGGCTAGGTAACCTTTAGAATCCAAGTGCCCACTAGGTAATCTAGATAGTCCAGGTGCCCGTTAGGTAACCTAGATAGTCCAAGTGACCGCTAGTTAACCTACATAGTCCAAGTGCCCGCTAGGTTACCTGCATAGTCCAAGTGCCCGTTAGGTAACCTAGATAGTACAAGTGCCCGCTAGGTAACCTACATAGTCCAAGTGCCCGCTAGGTAACCTAGATAGTCCAAGTACCCGTTAGCTAACCTAGATAGTCCAAGTGCCCGCTAGGTAACCTCCATAGTCCAAGTGCCCGCTAGGTAACCTCCATAGTCCAAGTGCCCGTTCATTAACCTAGATAGTCCAAGTTCCTGTTAGCTAACCTACATAGTCCAAGTGCCCGTTCGTTAACCTAGATAGTTCAAGTGCCCTCTAGGTAACCTAGACAGTCCAAGTGCCCGTTTGCTAACCTAGATTGTCAAAGGGCCCGCTAGTTAACCTACATAGTCCAAGGGCCCGCTAGTTAACCTAGATAGTCCAAGTGCCCGCTAGTTAACCTATATTGTCCAAGTCCCTGATGGGGAACCTACATAGTCCAAGTATCCGCTAGGTAACCTACATAGTCCAAATGCCCGCTAGTAACGTACATAGTCCAAGTGTCCGTTAGGTAACCTAGATAGTCCAAATGCCCGCTAGGGAACCCACATAGCCCAAGTGCCCATTAGAGAACTTACATAATCAAAGCCCTGCTAGGGAACCTACATAGTCCAAGTGCCCGCTAGGGAACCTAGATAGTCCAAGTACCCGTTAGCTAACCTAGATAGTCCAAGTGCCCGCTAGGTAACCTCCATAGTCCAAGTGCCCGCTAGGTAACCTCCATAGTCCAAGTGCCCGTTCGTTAACCTATATAGTCCAAGTTCCTGTTAGCTAACCTACATAGTCCAAGTGTCCGTTCGTTAACCTAGATAGTTCAAGTGCCCGCTAGGTAACCTAGACAGTCCAAGTGCCTGCTAGGTAACCTACATAGTCTAAGTGCCCGCTAGGGACCTACATAGTCCAAGTGCCCGCTAGGTAACCTTCATAGTCCAAGTGCCCGTTAGTTAACCTAGATAGTCAAAGTGCCTGCTAGGTAACCTAGATAGTCCAAATGCCTGCCAGGGTACCCACATAGTCCAACTGCCCGATAGGGAACCAACATAGTCCAAGTGCCCGCTAAGGAACCGACATAGTCCAAGTGACCGCTAGGGAACCTACATAGTCCAAATGCCCGTTAGGGTACCCACAGAGTCCAACTGCCCGATAGGGAACCTACATAGTCCAAGTGCCCGCTAGGTAACCTAGATAGTCCAAGTACCCGTTAGCTAACCTAGATAGTCCATGTGCCCGCTAGGTAACCTCCATAGTCCAAGTGCCCGCTAGGTAACCTCCATAGTCCAAGTGCCCGTTCATTAACATAGATAGTCCAAGTTCCTGTTAGCTAACCTACATAGTCCAAGTGCCCGTTCGTTAACCTAGATAGTTCAAGTGCCCTCTAGGTAACCTAGACAGTCCAAGTGCCTGCTAGGTAACCTACATAGTCCAAGTGCCCGTTTGCTAACCTAGATCGTCAAAGGCCCTGCTAGTTAACCTACATAGTCCAAGGGCCCGCTAGTTAACCTAGATAGTCCAAGTGCCCGCTATTTAACCTACATTGTCCAAGTCCCTGATGGGGAACCTACATAGTCCAAGTATCCGCTAGGTAACCTACATAGTCCAAATGCCCGCTAGTAACGTACATAGTCCAAGTGCCCGTTAGGTAACCTAGATAGTCCAAATGCCCGCTAGGGAACCCACATAGCCCAAGTGCCCATTAGAGAACTTACATAATCAAAGCCCTGCTAGGGAACCTACATAGTCCAAGTGCCCGCTAGGGAACCTAGATAGTCCAAGTACCCGTTAGCTAACCTAGATAGTCCAAGTGCCCGCTAGGTAACCTCCATAGTCCAAGTGCCCGCTAGGTAACCTCCATAGTCCAATTGCCCGTTCGTTAACGTATATAGTCCAAGTTCCTGTTGGCTAACCTACATAGTCCAAGTGTCCGTTCGTTAACCTAGATAGTTCAAGTGCCCGCTAGGTAACCTAGACAGTCCAAGTGCCTGCTAGGTAACCTACATAGTCTAAGTGCCCGCTAGGGATCTACATAGTCCAAGTGCCCGCTAGGTAACCTACATAGTCCAAGTGCCCATTAGTTAACTTAGATAGTCAAAGTGCCTGCTAGGTAACCTAGATAGTCCAAATGCCTGCTAGGGTACCCACATAGTCCAACTGCCCGATAGGGAACCAACATAGTCCAAGTGCCCGCTAAGTGATCGACATAGTCCAAGTGACCGCTAGGGAACCTACATAGTCCAAATGCCCGTTAGGGTACCCACAGAGTCCAACTGCCCGATAGGGAACCAACATAGTCCAAGTGCCCGCTAAGGGACCTACATAGTCCAAGTGCCCGTTAGGGAACCTACATATTCCAAGTGCCCTCTAGGGAACCTGCATCGTCCAAGTGCCCGCCAGTTAACATAGAGAGTCTAAGGTCCCGCTAGTTAACCTAGATAGTCCAAGTGCCTGCTAGTTAACCTAGATCGTCGAAGTGCCCGCTAGTTAACCTACATAGTCCAAGGTCCGTTAGTTATCCTAGATAGTCCAAGTGCCCTCTAGATAACCTAGATCGTCCAAGTGCCCGCTAGTTAATCTACATAGTCCAAGTGCCCGCTAGGGGACGTACATAGTCCAAGTGCCCGCTGGACAACCTAGATAGTCCAAGTGCCCGCTAGTTAACCTACATAGTCCAAGTGCCCGCTGAGAACCTACATAGTCCAAGTGTGCGAAAGGGAACCTACGTATTCCAAGTGCCCGTTAGGGCACCTAGATAGTCCAAGTAACCATAGGGAACCTATATAGTCCAAGTGCCCTCTATGGAACCTTCATAGTCAAAGTGCCCGCTAGGGAACCTGCATTGTACAAGTGCCCGCTAGTTAACCTAGATAGTCCAAGTGCCCGCTAGGTAACCTAGATAGTCGAAGGGCCCGCTAGTTAACCTACATAGTCCAAGTGCCCGATAGGGAACCTACATAGTCCAAGTGCCCAATGAGGAACCTACATAATCCAAGTGCCCGATAGGGAATCTTCATATTCCAAGTGCCCGTTAGGGAACCCAGATAGTCCAAGTGCCCATAGGGAACTTATATGGTCCAAGTGCCCTCTAGGGAAGCTACATATTCATAGTGCCCGCTAGGGAACCTGCATTGTCCAAGTGCCCGCTAGTTAACCAAGATTATCCAAGTGTCCGCTAGTAAACCTACATAGTCCAATTCCCGTTAGGTAACCTAGATAGGCCAAGTGCCCGCAAAGTAACCTACATAGTCCAAGTGCCCGCTAGGTAACCTACATAGTCCAAGTGCCCGTTAGTTAACCTAGATAGTCAAAGTGCCTGCTAGGTAACCTAGATAGTCCAAATGCCTGCTAGGGTACCCACATAGTCCAACTGCCCGATAGGGAACCAACATAGTCCAAGGGCCCGCTAAGGGACCGACATAGTCCAAGTGACCGCTAGGGAACCTACATAGTCCAAATGCCCGTTAGGGTACCCACAGAGTCCAACTGCCCGATAGGGAACCTACATAGTCCAAGTGCCCGCTAGGTAACCTAGATAGTCCAAGTACCCGTTAGCTAACCTAGATAGTCCAAGTGCCTGCTAGGTAACCTCCATAGTCCAAGTGCCCGCTAGGTAACCTCCATAGTCCAAGTGCCCGTTCATTAACCTAGATAGTCCAAGTTCCTGTTAGCTAACCTACATAGTCCAAGTGCCCGTTCGTTAACCTAGATAGTTCAAGTGCCCTCTAGGTAACCTAGACAGTCCAAGTGCCTGCTAGGTAACCTACATAGTCCAAGTGCCCGTTTGCTAACCTAGATCGTCAAAGGGCCCGCTAGTTAACCTACATAGTCCAAGGGCCCGCTAGTTAACCTAGATAGTCCAAGTGCCCGCTATTTAACCTACATTGTCCAAGTCCCTGATGGGGAACCTACATAGTCCAAGTATCCGCTAGGTAACCTACATAGTCCAAATGCCCGCTAGTAACGTACATAGTCCAAGTGTCCGTTAGGTAACCTAGATAGTCCAAATGCCCGCTAGGGAACCCACATAGCCCAAGTGCCCATTAGAGAACTTACATAATCAAAGCCCTGCTAGGGAACCTACATAGTCCAAGTGCCCGCTAGGGAACCAACATAGTCCAAGTGCCCGCTAAGGGTCTACATAGTCCAAGTGCCCGTTAGGGAACCTACATAGTCCAAGTGCCCTCTAGGGAACCTGCATCGTCCAAGTGCCCGCCAGTTAACATAGAGAGTCTAAGTTCCCACTAGTTAACCTAGATAGTCCAAGTGCCTGCTAGTTAACCTAGATCGTCCAAGTGCCCGCTAGTTAACCTACATAGTCCAAGGTCCGTTAGTTAACCTAGATAGTCCAAGTGCCCTCTAGATAACCTAGATCGTCCAAGTGCCCGCTAGTTAACCTACATAGTCCAAGTGCCCGCTAGGGGACGTACATAGTCCAAGTGCCTGCTGGACAACCTAGATAGTCCAAGTGCCCGCTAGTTAGCCTACATAGTCCAAGTGCCCGCTGAGGAACCTACATAGTCCAAGTGCCCGATAGGGAATCTTCATATTCCAAGTGCCCGTTAGGGAACCCAGATAGTCCAAGTGCCCATAGGGAACTTATATGGTCCAAGTGTCCTCTAGGGAAGCTACATATTCATAGTGCCCGCTAGGGAACCTGCATTGTCCAAGTGCCCGCTAGTTAACCAAGATTGTCCAAGTGTCCGCTAGTAAACCTACATAGTCCAAGTTCCCATTAGGTAACCTAGATAGGCCAAGTGCCCGCAAAGTAACCTACATAGTCCAAGTGCCCGCTAGGTAACCTAGATATTCCAAGTTCCGGTTTACTAACCTAGATAGTCCAAGTGCCCGCTAGGTAACCTACATAGTCCAAGTGCCCATTCGTTAAACTAGATAGTCCAAGTGCCCGCTAGGTAACCTATACTGTCCAAGTGCCCGCTAGGTTACCTACATAGTCCAAGTGCACGTTCGTTAACTTAGATAGTCCAAGTTGCGCTAGGTAACATACATAGACCAAGGGCCCGCTAGGTAACCTATATAGTCCAAGTGCCCGCTAGTTAAACTATAGTCCAAGTGCCCGCTAGGTAACCTACATATTCCAAGTTCCCGCTAGGTAACCTAGATAGTCCAAGTGCCCGTTACCTAACCTAGATATTCCAAGTGCCCATTAGGTTACCTACATAGTCCACGTCCCTGTTCGTTAACCTAGATAGTCCAAGTGCCCGCTAAGTAACCTACATAGTCCAAGTGCCCGCTAATTAACCTACATAGTCCAAGTGCCCGTTAGGTAACCTAGACAGTCCAAGTGCCCGCTAGGTAACCTCCATAGTCCAAGTGCCTGCTAATTAACCTATATAGTCCAAGTGCCCGCTAGGGAACCTGCATCGTCCAAGTGCCCGCTAGTTAATCTAGATAGTCCAAGGGTCCGCTAGTAAACCTACATAGTCCAAGTTCCCGTTAGGTAACCTAGATAGGCCAAGTGCCCGCTAGTTAACCTACATAGTACAATGGCCCGCTAGTTGACCTAGATAGTCCAAGTGCCCGCTAGTTAACCTAGATAGTCAAAGTGCCCGCTAGGTAACCTAAGTAGTACAAATGTCCAAATGGGATCCTACATAATCCAAGTGCCCGCTAGGTAACCTAGATATTCCAAGTTCCGGTTTGCTAACCTAGATAGTCCAAGTGCCCGCTAGGTAACCTATACTGTCCAAGTGCCCGCTAGGTTACTTACATAGTCCAAGTGCACGTTCGTTAACTTAGATAGTCCAAGTCGCGGTAGGTAACCAACATAGTCTAAGGGCCGCTAGGTAACCTATATAGTCCAAGTGCCCGCTAGTTAACCTATAGTCCATGTGCCCTCTAGGTAACTTAAACAGTCCAAGTGCCCGCTAGGTTACCTGCATAGTCCAAGTGCCCGTTAGGTAACCTAGATAGTCCAAGTGCCCGCTGGGTAACCTCCATAGTCCAAGTGCCCGCTAGGTAACATCCATAGTCCAAGTGCCCGTTCGTTAACCTAGATAGTCCAAGTTCCTGTTAGCTAACCTACATAGTCCAAGTGCCCGTTCGTTAACCTAGATAGTTCAAGTGCCCGCTAGGTAACCTAGACAGTCCAAGTGCCTGATAGGTAACCTACATAGTCCAAGTGCCCGTTTGCTAACCTAGATCGTCAAAAGGCCCGCTAGTTAACCTACATAGTCCAAGGGCCCGCTAGTTAACCTAGATAGTCCAAGTGCCCGCTAGTTAACCTACATTGTCCAAGTCCCTGATGGGGAACCTACATAGTCCAAGTATCCGCTAGGTAACCTACATAGTCCAAATGCCCACTAGTAACGTACGTAGTCCAAATGCCCGTTAGGTAACCTAGATAGTCCAAATGCCCGCTAGGGAACCTACATAGCCCAAGTGCCCGCTAGGTAACCTACATAGTCCAAATGCCCGCTAGAAACCTACATAGTCCAAGTGCAAGAAGGGAACCTACATAATCCAAGTGCCCGCTAGGGAACCTACATAGTCCAAATGCCCGTTAGGTAACCTAGATAGTCCAAATGCCCGCTAGGGTACCCAAATAGTCTAAGTGCCCGCGAGGTAACCTACATAGTCCAAGTGCCGATTCATTAACCTAGATTTTCCAAGTGCCCTCTAGGTAACCTAGACTGTCCAAGTGCCCGCTTGTTTACCTACATAGTCCACGTGCCCGTTCGTCAACCTAGATAGTACAAGAGCCCGCTACTTAACCTACATAGTGCAAGGGCCCGCTAGTTAACCTAGATAGTCCAAGTGCCCGCTAGTTAACCTACATTGTCCAAGTCCCTGATGGGGAACCTACATAGTCCAAGTATCCGCTAGGTAACCTACATAGTCCAAATGCCCGCTAGTAACGTACATAGTCCAAGTGCCCGTTAGGTAACCTAGATAGTCCAAATGCCCGCTAGGGAACCCACATAGTCCAAGTGCCCGTTAGAGAACTTACATAGTCAAAGCCCTGCTAGGGAACCTACATAGTCCAAGTGCCCGCTAGGTAACCTAGATAGTCCAAGTACCCGTTATCTAACCTAGATAGTCCAAGTGCCTGCTAGGTAACCTACATAGTCCAAGTGCCCGCTAGGTAACCTCCATAGTCCAAGTGCCCGTTCGTTAACCTAGATAGTCCAAGTTCCTGTTAGCTAACCTACATAGTCCAAGTGCCCGTTCGTTAACCTAGATAGTTCAAGTGCCCGCTAGGTAACCTAGACAGTCCAAGTGCCTGCTAGGTAACCTACATAGTCCAAGTGCCCGCTAGGGAACCTACATAGTCCAAGTGCCCGTTAGTTAACCTAGATAGTCAAAGTGCCTGCTAGGTAACCTAGATAGTCCAAATGCCTGCTAGGGTACCCACATAGTCCAACTGCCCGATAGGGAACCAACATAGTCCAAGTGCCCGCTAAGGGACCGACATAGTCCAAGTGACCGCTAGGGAACCTACATAGTCCAAATGCCCGTTAGGGTACCCACAGAGTCCAACTGCCCGATAGGGAACCAACATAGTCCAAGTGCCCGCTAAGGGTCTACATAGTCCAAGTGCCCGTTAGGGAACCTACATAGTCCAAGTGCCCTCTAGGGAACCTGCATCGTCCAAGTGCCCGCCAGTTAACATAGAGAGTCTAAGTTCCCGCTAGTTAACCTAGATAGTCCAAGTGCCTGCTAGTTAACCTAGATCGTCCAAGTGCCCGCTAGTTAACCTACATAGTCCAAGGTCCGTTAGTTAACCTAGATAGTCCAAGTGCCCTCTAGATAACCTAGATCGTCCAAGTGCCCGCTAGTTAACCTACATAGTCCAAGTGCCCGCTAGGGGACGTACATAGTCCAAGTGCCTGCTGGACAACCTAGATAGTCCAAGTGCCCGCTAGTTAACCTACATAGTCCAAGTGCCCGCTGAGGAACCTACATAGTCCAAGTGTGCGAAAGGGAACCTACGTATTCCAAGTGCCCGTTAGGGCACCTAGATAGTCCAAGTAACCATAGGGAACCTATATAGTCCAAGTGCCCTATATGGAACCTTCATAGTCAAAGTGCCCGCTAGGGAACCTGCATTGTACAAGTGCCCGCTAGTTAACCTAGATAGTCCAAGTGCCCGCTAGGTAACCTAGATAGTCGAAGGGCCCGCTAGTTAACCTACATAGTCCAAGTGCCCGATAGGGAACCTACATAGTCCAAGTGCCCAATGAGGAACCTACATAGTCCAAGTGCCCGATAGGGAATCTTCATATTCCAAGTGCCCGTTAGGGAACCCAGATAGTCCAAGTGCCCATAGGGAACTTATATGGTCCAAGTGCCCTCTAGGGAAGCTACATATTCATAGTGCCCGCTAGGGAACCTGCATTGTCCAAGTGCCCGCTAATTAACCAAGATTGTCCAAGTGTCCGCTAGTAAACCTACATAGTCCAAGTTCCCGTTAGGTAACCTAGATAGGCCAAGTGCCCGCAAAGTAACCTACATAGTCCAAGTGCCCGCTAGGTAACCTAGATATTCCAAGTTCCGGTTTACTAACCTAGATAGTCCAAGTGCCCGCTAGGTAACCTACATAGTCCAAGTGCCCATTCGTTAAACTAGATAGTCCAAGTGCCCGCTAGGTAACCTATACTGTCCAAGTGCCCGCTAGGTTACCTACATAGTCCAAGTGCACGTTCGTTAACTTAGATAGTCCAAGTTGCGCTAGGTAACATACATAGACCAAGGGCCCGCTAGGTAACCTATATAGTCCAAGTGCCCGCTAGTTAAACTATAGTCCAAGTGCCCGCTAGGTAACCTACATATTCCAAGTTCCCGCTAGGTAACCTAGATAGTCCAAGTGCCCGTTACCTAACCTAGATATTCCAAGTGCCCATTAGGTTACCTACATAGTCCACGTCCCTGTTCGTTAACCTAGATAGTCCAAGTGCCCGCTAAGTAACCTACATAGTCCAAGTGCCCGCTAATTAACCTACATAGTCCAAGTGCCCGTTAGGTAACCTAGACAGTCCAAGTGCCCGCTAGGTAACCTCCATAGTCCAAGTGCCTGCTAATTAACCTATATAGTCCAAGTGCCCGCTAGGGAACCTGCATCGTCCAAGTGCCCGCTAGTTAATCTAGATAGTCCAAGGGTCCGCTAGTAAACCTACATAGTCCAAGTTCCCGTTAGGTAACCTAGATAGGCCAAGTGCCCGCTAGTTAACCTACATAGTACAATGGCCCGCTAGTTGACCTAGATAGTCCAAGTGCCCGCTAGTTAACCTAGATAGTCAAAGTGCCCGCTAGTTAACCTAAGTAGTACAAATGTCCAATAGGGATCCTACATAATCCAAGTGCCCGCTAGGTAACCTAGATATTCCAAGTTCCGGTTTGCTAACCTAGATAGTCCAAGTGCCCGCTAGGTAACCTATACTGTCCAAGTGCCCGCTAGGTTACTTACATAGTCCAAGTGCACGTTCGTTAACTTAGATAGTCCAAGTCGCGGTAGGTAACCAACATAGTCTAAGGGCCGCTAGGTAACCTATATAGTCCAAGTGCCCGCTAGTTAACCTATAGTCCATGTGCCCTCTAGGTAACTTAAACAGTCCAAGTGCCCGCTAGGTTACCTGCATAGTCCAAGTGCCCGTTAGGTAACCTAGATAGTCCAAGTGCCCGCTGGGTAACCTCCATAGTCCAAGTGCCCGCTAGGTAACATCCATAGTCCAAGTGCCCGTTCGTTAACCTAGATAGTCCAAGTTCCTGTTAGCTAACCTACATAGTCCAAGTGCCCGTTCGTTAACCTAGATAGTTCAAGTGCCCGCTAGGTAACCTAGACAGTCCAAGTGCCTGATAGGTAACCTACATAGTCCAAGTGCCCGTTTGCTAACCTAGATCGTCAAAAGGCCCGCTAGTTAACCTACATAGTCCAAGGGCCCGCTAGTTAACCTAGATAGTCCAAGTGCCCGCTAGTTAACCTACATTGTCCAAGTCCCTGATGGGGAACCTACATAGTCCAAGTATCCGCTAGGTAACCTACATAGTCCAAATGCCCGCTAGTAACGTACATAGTCCAAGTGCCCGTTAGGTAACCTAGATAGTCCAAATGCCCGCTAGGGAACCCACATAGTCCAAGTGCCCGTTAGAGAACTTACATAGTCAAAGCCCTGCTAGGGAACCTACATAGTCCAAGTGCCCGCTAGGTAACCTAGATAGTCCAAGTACCCGTTAGCTAACCTAGATAGTCCAAGTGCCTGCTAGGTAACCTACATAGTCCAAGTGCCCGCTAGGTAACCTCCATAGTCCAAGTGCCCGTTCGTTAACCTAGATAGTCCAAGTTCCTGTTAGCTAACCTACATAGTCCAAGTGCCCGTTCGTTAACCTAGATAGTTCAAGTGCCCGCTAGGTAACCTAGACAGTCCAAGTGCCTGCTAGGTAACCTACATAGTCCAAGTGCCCGCTGGGGAACCTACATAGTCCAAGTGCCCGTTAGTTAACCTAGATAGTCAAAGTGCCTGCTAGGTAACCTAGATAGTCCAAATGCCTGCTAGGGTACCCACATAGTCCAACTGCCCGATAGGGAACCAACATAGTCCAAGTGCCCGCTAAGGGACCGACATAGTCCAAGTGACCGCTAGGGAACCTACATAGTCCAAATGCCCGTTAGGGTACCCACAGAGTCCAACTGCCCGATAGGGAACCAACATAGTCCAAGTGCACGCTAAGGGACCTACATAGTCCAAGTGCCCTCTAGGGAACCTGCATCGTCCAAGTGCCCGCCAGTTAACATAGAGAGTCTAAGTTCCCGCTAGTTAACCTAGATAGTCCAAGTGCCTGCTAGTTAACCTAGATCGTCCAAGTGCCCGCTAGTTAACCTACATAGTCCAAGGTCCGTTAGTTAATCTAGATAGTCCAAGTGCCCTCTAGATAACCTAGATCGTCCAAGTGCCCGCTAGTTAACCTACATAGTCCAAGTGCCCGCTAGGGGACGTACATAGTCCAAGTGCCTGCTGGACAACCTAGATAGTCCAAGTGCCCGCTAGTTAACCTACATAGTCCAAGTGCCCGCTGAGGAACCTACATAGTCCAAGTGTGCGAAAGGGAACCTACGTATTCCAAGTGCCCGTTAGGGCACCTAGATAGTCCAAGTAACCATAGGGAACCTATATAGTCCAAGTGCCCTCTATAGAACCTTCATAGTCAAAGTGCCCGCTAGGGAACCTGCATTGTACAAGTGCCCGCTAGTTAACCTAGATAGTCCAAGTGCCCGCTAGGTAATCTAGATAGTCGAAGGGCCCGCTAGTTAACCTACATAGTCCAAGTGCCCGATAGGGAACCTACATAGTCCAAGTGCCCAATGAGGAACCTACATAGTCCAAGTGCCCGATAGGGAATCTTCATATTCCAAGTGCCCGTTAGGGAACCCAGATAGTCCAAGTGCCCATAGGGAACTTATATGGTCCAAGTGCCCTCTAGGGAAGCTACATATTCATAGTGCCCGCTAGGGAACCTGCATTGTCCAAGTGCCCGCTAATTAACCAAGATTGTCCAAGTGTCCGCTAGTAAACCTACATAGTCCAAGTTCCCGTTAGGTAACCTAGATAGGCCAAGTGCCCGCAAAGTAACCTACATAGTCCAAGTGCCCGCTAGGTAACCTAGATATTCCAAGTTCCGGTTTACTAACCTAGATAGTCCAAGTGCCCGCTAGGTAACCTACATAGTCCAAGTGCCCATTCGTTAAACTAGATAGTCCAAGTGCCCGCTAGGTAACCTATACTGTCCAAGTGCCCGCTAGGTTACCTACATAGTCCAAGTGCACGTTCGTTAACTTAGATAGTCCAAGTTGCGCTAGGTAACATACATAGACCAAGGGCCCGCTAGGTAACCTATATAGTCCAAGTGCCCGCTAGTTAAACTATAGTCCAAGTGCCCGCTAGGTAACCTACATATTCCAAGTTCCCGCTAGGTAACCTAGATAGTCCAAGTGCCCGTTACCTAACCTAGATATTCCAAGTGCCCATTAGGTTACCTACATAGTCCACGTCCCTGTTCGTTAACCTAGATAGTCCAAGTGCCCGCTAAGTAACCTACATAGTCCAAGTGCCCGCTAATTAACCTACATAGTCCAAGTGCCCGTTAGGTAACCTAGACAGTCCAAGTGCCCGCTAGGTAACCTCCATAGTACAAGTGCCTGCTAATTAACCTATATAGTCCAAGTGCCCGCTAGGGAACCTGCATCGTCCAAGTGCCCGCTAGTTAATCTAGATAGTCCAAGGGTCCGCTAGTAAACCTACATAGTCCAAGTTCCCGTTAGGTAACCTAGATAGGCCAAGTGCCCGCTAGTTAACCTACATAGTACAATGGCCCGCTAGTTGACCTAGATAGTCAAAGTGCCCGCTAGTTAACCTAGATAGTCAAAGTGCCCGCTAGTTAAGCTAAGTAGTACAAATGTCCAATAGGGATCCTACATAATCCAAGTGCCCGCTAGGTAACCTAGATATTCCAAGTTCCGGTTTGCTAACCTAGATAGTCCAAGTGCCCGCTAGGTAACCTATACTGTCCAAGTGCCCGCTAGGTTACTTACATAGTCCAAGTGCACGTTCGTTAACTTAGATAGTCCAAGTCGCGGTAGGTAACCAACATAGTCTAAGGGCCGCTAGGTAACCTATATAGTCCAAGTGCCCGCTAGTTAACCTATAGTCCATGTGCCCTCTAGGTAACTTAAACAGTCCAAGTGCCCGCTAGGTTACCTGCATAGTCCAAGTGCCCGTTAGGTAACCTAGATAGTCCAAGTGCCCGCTGGGTAACCTCCATAGTCCAAGTGCCCGCTAGGTAACATCCATAGTCCAAGTGCCCGTTCGTTAACCTAGATAGTCCAAGTTCCTGTTAGCTAACCTACATAGTCCAAGTGCCCGTTCGTTAACCTAGATAGTTCAAGTGCCCGCTAGGTAACCTAGACAGTCCAAGTGCCTGATAGGTAACCTACATAGTCCAAGTGCCCGTTTGCTAACCTAGATCGTCAAAAGGCCCGCTAGTTAACCTACATAGTCCAAGGGCCCGCTAGTTAACCTAGATAGTCCAAGTGCCCGCTAGTTAACCTACATTGTCCAAGTCCCTGATGGGGAACCTACATAGTCCAAGTATCCGCTAGGTAACCTACATAGTCCAAATGCCCACTAGTAACGTACGTAGTCCAAATGCCCGTTAGGTAACCTAGATAGTCCAAATGCCCGCTAGGGAACCTACATAGCCCAAGTGCCCGCTAGGTAACCTACATAGTCCAAATGCCCGCTAGAAACCTACATAGTCCAAGTGCAAGAAGGGAACCTACATAATCCAAGTGCCCGCTAGGGAACCTACATAGTCCAAATGCCCGTTAGGTAACCTAGATAGTCCAAATGCCCGCTAGGGTACCCAAATAGTCTAAGTGCCCGCGAGGTAACCTACATTGTCCAAGTGCCCATTCATTAACCTAGATTTTCCAAGTGCCCTCTAGGTAACCTAGACTGTCCAAGTGCCCGCTTGGTTACCTATATAGTCCACGTGCCCGTTCGTTAACCTAGATAGTACAAGAGCCCGCTACTTAACCTACATAGTGCAAGGGCCCGCTAGTTAACCTAGATAGTCCAAGTGCCCGCTAGTTAACCTACATTGTCCAAGTCCCTGATGGGGAACCTACATAGTCCAAGTATCCGCTAGGTAACCTACATAGTCCAAATGCCCGCTAGTAACGTACATAGTCCAAGTGCCCGTTAGGTAACCTAGATAGTCCAAATGCCCGCTAGGGAACCCACATAGTCCAAGTGCCCGTTAGAGAACTTACATAGTCAAAGCCCTGCTAGGGAACCTACATAGTCCAAGTGCCCGCTAGGTAACCTAGATAGTCCAAGTACCCGTTAGCTAACCTAGATAGTCCAAGTGCCTGCTAGGTAACCTACATAGTCCAAGTGCCCGCTAGGTAACCTCCATAGTCCAAGTGCCCGTTCGTTAACCTAGATAGTCCAAGTTCCTGTTAGCTAACCTACATAGTCCAAGTGCCCGTTCGTTAACCTAGATAGTTCAAGTGCCCGCTAGGTAACCTAGACAGTCCAAGTGCCTGCTAGGTAACCTACATAGTCCAAGTGCCCGCTAGGGAACCTACATAGTCCAAGTGCCCGTTAGTTAACCTAGATAGTCAAAGTGCCTGCTAGGTAACCTAGATAGTCCAAATGCCTGCTAGGGTACCCACATAGTCCAACTGCCCGATAGGGAACCAACATAGTCCAAGTGCCCGCTAAGGGACCGACATAGTCCAAGTGACCGCTAGGGAACCTACATAGTCCAAATGCCCGTTAGGGTACCCACAGAGTCCAACTGCCCGATAGGGAACCAACATAGTCCAAGTGCCCGCTAAGGGTCTACATAGTCCAAGTGCCCGTTAGGGAACCTACATAGTCCAAGTGCCCTCTAGGGAACCTGCATCGTCCAAGTGCCCGCCAGTTAACATAGAGAGTCTAAGTTCCCGCTAGTTAACCTAGATAGTCCAAGTGCCTGCTAGTTAACCTAGATCGTCCAAGTGCCCGCTAGTTAACCTACATAGTCCAAGGTCCGTTAGTTAACCTAGATAGTCCAAGTGCCCTCTAGATAACCTAGATCGTCCAAGTGCCCGCTAGTTAACCTACATAGTCCAAGTGCCCGCTAGGGGACGTACATAGTCCAAGTGCCTGCTGGACAACCTAGATAGTCCAAGTGCCCGCTAGTTAACCTACATAGTCCAAGTGCCCGCTGAGGAACCTACATAGTCCAAGTGTGCGAAAGGGAACCTACGTATTCCAAGTGCCCGTTAGGGCACCTAGATAGTCCAAGTAACCATAGGGAACCTATATAGTCCAAGTGCCCTCTATGGAACCTTCATAGTCAAAGTGCCCGCTAGGGAACCTGCATTGTACAAGTGCCCGCTAGTTAACCTAGATAGTCCAAGTGCCCGCTAGGTAACCTAGATAGTCGAAGGGCCCGCTAGTTAACCTACATAGTCCAAGTGCCCTATAGGGAACCTACATAGTCCAAGTGCCCAATGAGGAACCTACATAGTCCAAGTGCCCGATAGGGAATCTTCATATTCCAAGTGCCCGTTAGGGAACCCAGATACTCCAAGTGCCCATAGGGAACTTATATGGTCCAAGTGCCCTCTAGGGAAGCTACATATTCATAGTGCCCGCTAGGGAACCTGCATTGTCCAAGTGCCCGCTAGTTAACCAAGATTGTCCAAGTGTCCGCTAGTAAACCTACATAGTCCAAGTTCCCGTTAGGTAACCTAGATAGGCCAAGTGCCCGCAAAGTAACCTACATAGTCCAAGTGCCCGCTAGGTAACCTAGATATTCCAAGTTCCGGTTTACTAACCTAGATAGTCCAAGTGCCCGCTAGGTAACCTACATAGTCCAAGTGCCCATTCGTTAAACTAGATAGTCCAAGTGCCCGCTAGGTAACCTATACTGTCCAAGTGCCCGCTAGGTTACCTACATAGTCCAAGTGCACGTTCGTTAACTTAGATAGTCCAAGTTGCGCTAGGTAACATACATAGACCAAGGGCCCGCTAGGTAACCTATATAGTCCAAGTGCCCGCTAGTTAAACTATAGTCCAAGTGCCCGCTAGGTAACCTACATATTCCAAGTTCCCGCTAGGTAACCTAGATAGTCCAAGTGCCCGTTACCTAACCTAGATATTCCAAGTGCCCATTAGGTTACCTACATAGTCCACGTCCCTGTTCGTTAACCTAGATAGTCCAAGTGCCCGCTAAGTAACCTACATAGTCCAAGTGCCCGCTAATTAACCTACATAGTCCAAGTGCCCGTTAGGTAACCTAGACAGTCCAAGTGCCCGCTAGGTAACCTCCATAGTCCAAGTGCCTGCTAATTAACCTATATAGTCCAAGTGCCCGCTAGGGAACCTGCATCGTCCAAGTGCCCGCTAGTTAATCTAGATAGTCCAAGGGTCCGCTAGTAAACCTACATAGTCCAAGTTCCCGTTAGGTAACCTAGATAGGCCAAGTGCCCGCTAGTTAACCTACATAGTACAATGGCCCGCTAGTTGACCTAGATAGTCCAAGTGCCCGCTAGTTAACCTAGATAGTCAAAGTGCCCGCTAGTTAAGCTAAGTAGTACAAATGTCCAATAGGGATCCTACATAATCCAAGTGCCCGCTAGGTAACCTAGATATTCCAAGTTCCGGTTTGCTAACCTAGATAGTCCAAGTGCCCGCTAGGTAACCTATACTGTCCAAGTGCCCGCTAGGTTACTTACATAGTCCAAGTGCACGTTCGTTAACTTAGATAGTCCAAGTCGCGGTAGGTAACCAACATAGTCTAAGGGCCGCTAGGTAACCTATATAGTCCAAGTGCCCGCTAGTTAACCTATAGTCCATGTGCCCTCTAGGTAACTTAAACAGTCCAAGTGCCCGCTAGGTTACCTGCATAGTCCAAGTGCCCGTTAGGTAACCTAGATAGTCCAAGTGCCCGCTGGGTAACCTCCATAGTCCAAGTGCCCGCTAGGTAACATCCATAGTCCAAGTGCCCGTTCGTTAACCTAGATAGTCCAAGTTCCTGTTAGCTAACCTACATAGTCCAAGTGCCCGTTCGTTAACCTAGATAGTTCAAGTGCCCGCTAGGTAACCTAGACAGTCCAAGTGCCTGATAGGTAACCTACATAGTCCAAGTGCCCGTTTGCTAACCTAGATCGTCAAAGGGCCCGCTAGTTAACCTACATAGTCCAAGGGCCCGCTAGTTAACCTAGATAGTCCAAGTGCCCGCTAGTTAACCTACATTGTCCAAGTCCCTGATGGGGAACCTACATAGTCCAAGTATCCGCTAGGTAACCTACATAGTCCAAATGCCCACTAGTAACGTACGTAGTCCAAATGCCCGTTAGGTAACCTAGATAGTCCAAATGCCCGCTAGGGAACCTACATAGCCCAAGTGCCCGCTAGGTAACCTACATAGTCCAAATGCCCGCTAGAAACCTACATAGTCCAAGTGCAAGAAGGGAACCTACATAATCCAAGTGCCCGCTAGGGAACCTACATAGTCCAAATGCCCGTTAGGTAACCTAGATAGTCCAAATGCCCGCTAGGGTACCCAAATAGTCTAAGTGCCCGCGAGGTAACCTACATAATCCAAGTGCCGATTCATTAACCTAGATTTTCCAAGTGCCCTCTAGGTAACCTAGACTGTCCAAGTGCCCGCTTGGTTACCTACATAGTCCACGTGCCCGTTCGTTAACCTAGATAGTACAAGAGCCCGCTACTTAACCTACATAGTGCAAGGGCCCGCTAGTTAACCTAGATAGTCCAAGTGCCCGCTAGTTAACCTACATTGTCCAAGTCCCTGATGGGGAACCTACATAGTCCAAGTATCCGCTAGGTAACCTACATAGTCCAAATGCCCGCTAGTAACGTACATAGTCCAAGTGCCCGTTAGGTAACCTAGATAGTCCAAATGCCCGCTAGGGAACCCACATAGTCCAAGTGCCCGTTAGAGAACTTACATAGTCAAAGCCCTGCTAGGGAACCTACATAGTCCAAGTGCCCGCTAGGTAACCTAGATAGTCCAAGTACCCGTTAGCTAACCTAGATAGTCCAAGTGCCTGCTAGGTAACCTACATAGTCCAAGTGCCCGCTAGGTAACCTCCATAGTCCAAGTGCCCGTTCGTTAACCTAGATAGTCCAAGTTCCTGTTAGCTAACCTACATAGTCCAAGTGCCCGTTCGTTAACCTAGATAGTTCAAGTGCCCGCTAGGTAACCTAGACAGTCCAAGTGCCTGCTAGGTAACCTACATAGTCCAAGTGCCCGCTAGGGAACCTACATAGTCCAAGTGCCCGTTAGTTAACCTAGATAGTCAAAGTGCCTGCTAGGTAACCTAGATAGTCCAAATGCCTGCTAGGGTACCCACATAGTCCAACTGCCCGATAGGGAACCAACATAGTCCAAGTGCCCGCTAAGGGACCGACATAGTCCAAGTGACCGCTAGGGAACCTACATAGTCCAAATGCCCGTTAGGGTACCCACAGAGTCCAACTGCCCGATAGGGAACCAACATAGTCCAAGTGCCCGCTAAGGGACCTACATAGTCCAAGTGCCCGTTGGGGAACCTACATAGTCCAAGTGCCCTCTAGGGAACCTGCATCGTCCAAGTGCCCGCCAGTTAACATAGAGAGTCTAAGTTCCCGCTAGTTAACCTAGATAGTCCAAGTGCCTGCTAGTTAACATAGATCGTCCAAGTGCCCGCTAGTTAACCTACATAGTCCAAGGTCCGTTAGTTAACCTAGATAGTCCAAGTGCCCTCTAGATAACCTAGATCGTCCAAGTGCCCGCTAGTTAACCTACATAGTCCAAGTGCCCGCTAGGGGACGTACATAGTCCAAGTGCCTGCTGGACAACCTAGATAGTCCAAGTGCCCGCTAGTTAACCTACATAGTCCAAGTGCCCGCTGAGGAACCTACATAGTCCAAGTGTGCGAAAGGGAACCTACGTATTCCAAGTGCCCGTTAGGGCACCTAGATAGTCCAAGTAACCATAGGGAACCTATATAGTCCAAGTGCCCTCTATAGAACCTTCATAGTCAAAGTGCCCGCTAGGGAACCTGCATTGTACAAGTGCCCGCTAGTTAACCTAGATAGTCCAAGTGCCCGCTAGGTAACCTAGATAGTCGAAGGGCCCGCTAGTTAACCTACATAGTCCAAGTGCCCGATAGGGAACCTACATAGTCCAAGTGCCCAATGAGGAACCTATATAGTCCAAGTGCCCGATAGGGAATCTTCATATTCCAAGTGCCCGTTAGGGAACCCAGATAGTCCAAGTGCCCATAGGGAACTTATATGGTCCAAGTGCCCTCTAGGGAAGCTACATATTCATAGTGCCCGCTAGGGAACCTGCATTGTCCAAGTGCCCGCTAGTTAACCAAGATTGTCCAAGTGTCCGCTAGTAAACCTACATAGTCCAAGTTCCCGTTAGGTAACCTAGATAGGCCAAGTGCCCGCAAAGTAACCTACATAGTCCAAGTGCCCGCTAGGTAACCTAGATATTCCAAGTTCCAGTTTACTAACCTAGATACTCCAAGTGCCCGCTAGGTAACCTACATAGTCCAAGTGCCCATTCGTTAAACTAGATAGTCCAAGTGCCCGCTAGGTAACTAATACTGTGCAAGTGCCCGCTAGGTTACCTACATAGTCCAAGTGCACGTTCGTTAACTTAGATAGTCCAAGTTGCGCTAGGTAACATACATAGACCAAGGGCCCGCTAGGTAACCTATATGGTCCAAGTGCCCGCTAGTTAAACTATAGTCCAAGTGCCCGCTAGGTAACCTACATATTCCAAGTTCCCGCTAGGTAACCTAGATAGTCCAAGTGCCCGTTACCTAACCTAGATATTCCAAGTGCCCATTAGGTTACCTACATAGTCCACGTCCCTGTTCGTTAACCTAGATAGTCCAAGTGCCCGCTAAGTAACCTACATAGTCCAAGTGCCCGCTAATTAACCTACATAGTCCAAGTGCCCGTTAGGTAACCTAGACAGTCCAAGTGCCCGCTAGGTAACCTCCATAGTCCAAGTGCCTGCTAATTAACCTATATAGTCCAAGTGCCCGCTAGGGAACCTGCATCGTCCAAGTGCCCGCTAGTTAATCTAGATAGTCCAAGGGTCCGCTAGTAAACCTACATAGTCCAAGTTCCCGTTAGGTAACCTAGATAGGCCAAGTGCCCGCTAGTTAACCTACATAGTACAATGGCCCGCTAGTTGACCTAGATAGTCCAAGTGCCCGCTAGTTAACCTAGATAGTCAAAGTGCCCGCTAGTTAAGCTAAGTAGTACAAATGTCCAATAGGGATCCTACATAATCCAAGTGCCTGCTAGGTAACCTAGATATTCCAAGTTCCGGTTTGCTAACCTAGATAGTCCAAGTGCCCGCTAGGTAACCTATACTGTCCAAGTGCCCGCTAGGTTACTTACATATTCCAAGTGCACGTTCGTTAACTTAGATAGTCCAAGTCGCGGTAGGTAACCAACATAGTCTAAGGGCCGCTAGGTAACCTATATAGTCCAAGTGCCCGCTAGTTAACCTATAGTCCATGTGCCCTCTAGGTAACTTAAACAGTCCAAGTGCCCGCTAGGTTACCTGCATAGTCCAAGTGCCCGTTAGGTAACCTAGATAGTCCAAGTGCCCGCTGGGTAACCTCCATAGTCCAAGTGCCCGCTAGGTAACATCCATAGTCCAAGTGCCCGTTCGTTAACCTAGATAGTCCAAGTTCCTGTTAGCTAACCTACATAGTCCAAGTGCCCGTTCGTTAACCTAGATAGTTCAAGTGCCCGCTAGGTAACCTAGACAGTCCAAGTGCCTGATAGGTAACCTACATAATCCAAGTGCCCGTTTGCTAACCTAGATCGTCAAAGGGCCCGCTAGTTAACCTACATAGTCCAAGGGCCCGCTAGTTAACCTAGATAGTCCAAGTGCCCGCTAGTTAACCTACATTGTCCAAGTCCCTGATGGGGAACCTACATAGTCCAAGTATCCGCTAGGTAACCTACATAGTCCAAATGCCCACTAGTAACGTACGTAGTCCAAATGCCCGTTAGGTAACCTAGATAGTCCAAATGCCCGCTAGGGAACCTACATAGCCCAAGTGCCCGCTAGGTAACCTACATAGTCCAAATGCCCGCTAGAAACCTACATAGTCCAAGTGCAAGAAGGGAACCTACATAATCCAAGTGCCCGCTAGGGAACCTACATAGTCCAAATGCCCGTTAGGTAACCTAGATAGTCCAAATGCCCGCTAGGGTACCCAAATAGTCTAAGTGCCCGCGAGGTAACCTACATAGTCCAAGTGCCGATTCATTAACCTAGATTTTCCAAGTGCCCTCTAGGTAACCTAGACTGTCCAAGTGCCCGCTTGGTTACCTACATAGTCCACGTGCCCGTTCGTTAACCTAGATAGTACAAGAGCCCGCTACTTAACCTACATAGTGCAAGGGCCCGCTAGTTAACCTAGATAGTCCAAGTGCCCGCTAGTTAACCTACATTGTCCAAGTCCCTGATGGGGAACCTACATAGTCCAAGTATCCGCTAGGTAACCTACATAGTCCAAATGCCCGCTAGTAACGTACATAGTCCAAGTGCCCGTTAGGTAACCTAGATAGTCCAAATGCCCGCTAGGGAACCCACATAGTCCAAGTGCCCGTTAGAGAACTTACATAGTCAAAGCCCTGCTAGGGAACCTACATAGTCCAAGTGCCCGCTAGGTAACCTAGATAGTCCAAGTACCCGTTAGCTAACCTAGATAGTCCAAGTGCCTGCTAGGTAACCTACATAGTCCAAGTGCCCGCTAGGTAACCTCCATAGTCCAAGTGCCCGTTCGTTAACCTAGATAGTCCAAGTTCCTGTTAGCTAACCTACATAGTCCAAGTGCCCGTTCGTTAACCTAGATAGTTCAAGTGCCCGCTAGGTAACCTAGACAGTCCAAGTGCCTGCTAGGTAACCTACATAGTCCAAATGCCCGCTAGGGAACCTACATAGTCCAAGTGCCCGTTAGTTAACCTAGATAGTCAAAGTGCCTGCTAGGTAACCTAGATAGTCCAACTGCCTGCTAGGGTACCCACATAGTCCAACTGCCCGATAGGGAACCAACATAGTCCAAGTGCCCGCTAAGGGACCGACATAGTCCAAGTGACCGCTAGGGAACCTACATAGTCCAAATGCCCGTTAGGGTACCCACAGAGTCCAACTGCCCGATAGGGAACCAACATAGTCCAAGTGCCCGCTAAGGGACCTACATAGTCCAAGTGCCCGTTAGGGAACCTACATAGTCCAAGTGCCCTCTAGGGAACCTGCATCGTCCAAGTGCCCGCCAGTTAACATAGAGAGTCTAAGTTCCCGCTAGTTAACCTAGATAGTCCAAGTGCCTGCTAGTTAACCTAGATCGTCCAAGTGCCCGCTAGTTAACCTACATAGTCCAAGGTCCGTTAGTTAACCTAGATAGTCCAAGTGCCCTCTAGATAACCTAGATCGTCCAAGTGCCCGCTAGTTAACCTACATAGTCCAAGTGCCCGCTAGGGGACGTACATAGTCCAAGTGCCTGCTGGACAACCTAGATAGTCCAAGTGCCCGCTAGTTAACCTACATAGTCCAAGTGCCCGCTGAGGAACCTACATAGTCCAAGTGTGCGAAAGGGAACCTACGTATTCCAAGTGCCCGTTAGGGCACCTAGATAGTCCAAGTAACCATCGGGAACCTATATAGTCCAAGTGCCCTCTATGGAACCTTCATAGTCAAAGTGCCCGCTAGGGAACCTGCATTGTACAAGTGCCCGCTAGTTAACCTAGATAGTCCAAGTGCCCGCTAGGTAACCTAGATAGTCGAAGGGCCCGCTAGTTAACCTACATAGTCCAAGTGCCCGATAGGGAACCTACATAGTCCAAGTGCCCAATGAGGAACCTACATAGTCCAAGTGCCCGATAGGGAATCTTCATATTCCAAGTGCCCGTTAGGGAACCCAGATAGTCCAAGTGCCCATAGGGAACTTATATGGTCCAAGTGCCCTCTAGGGAAGCTACATATTCATAGTGCCCGCTAGGGACATGCATTGTCCAAGTGCCCGCTAGTTAACCAAGATTGTCCATGTGTCCGCTAGTAAACCTACATAGTCCAAGTTCCCGTTAGGTAACCTAGATAGGCCAAGTGCCCGCAAAGTAACCTACATAGTCCAAGTGCCCGCTAGGTAACCTAGATATTCCAAGTTCCGGTTTACTAACCTAGATAGTCCAAGTGCCCGCTAGGTAACCTACATAGTCCAAGTGCCCATTCGTTAAACTAGATAGTCCAAGTGCCCGCTAGGTAACCTATACTGTCCAAGTGCCCGCTAGGTTACCTACATAGTCCAAGTGCACGTTCGTTAACTTAGATAGTCCAAGTTGCGCTAGGTAACATACATAGACCAAGGGCCCGCTAGGTAACCTATATAGTCCAAGTGCCCGCTAGTTAAACTATAGTCCAAGTGCCCGCTAGTTAACCTACATATTCCAAGTTCCCGCTAGGTAACCTAGATAGTCCAAGTGCCCGTTACCTAACCTAGATATTCCAAGTGCCCATTAGGTTACCTACATAGTCCACGTCCCTGTTCGTTAACCTAGATAGTCCAAGTGCCCGCTAAGTAACCTACATAGTCCAAGTGCCCGCTAATTAACCTACATAGTCCAAGTGCCCGTTAGGTAACCTAGACAGTCCAAGTGCCCGCTAGGTAACCTCCATAGTCCAAGTGCCTGCTAATTAACCTATATAGTCCAAGTGCCCGCTAGGGAACCTGCATCGTCCAAG
Organism: Tenrec ecaudatus; assembly: GCF_050624435.1. Classification (NCBI taxonomy): domain Eukaryota; kingdom Metazoa; phylum Chordata; class Mammalia; order Afrosoricida; family Tenrecidae; genus Tenrec; species Tenrec ecaudatus. The sequence goes on along the minus strand of NW_027457597.1, from coordinate 553,658 downwards.
TGCCCGCTAGTTAATCTAGATAGTCCAAGGGTCCGCTAGTAAACCTACATAGTCCAAGTTCCCGTTAGGTAACCTAGATAGGCCAAGTGCCCGCTAGTTAACCTACATAGTACAATGGCCCGCTAGTTGACCTAGATAGTCCAAGTGCCCGCTAGTTAACCTAGATAGTCAAAGTGCCCGCTAGTTAACCTAAGTAGTACAAATGTACAATAGGGATCCTACATAATCCAAGTGCCCGCTAGGTAACCTAGATATTCCAAGTTCCGGTTTGCTAACCTAGATAGTCCAAGTGCCCGCTAGGTAACCTATACTGTCCAAGTGCCCGCTAGGTTACTTACATAGTCCAAGTGCACGTTCGTTAACTTAGATAGTCCAAGTCGCGGTAGGTAACCAACATAGTCTAAGGGCCGCTAGGTAACCTATATAGTCCAAGTGCCCGCTAGTTAACCTATAGTCCATGTGCCCTCTAGGTAACTTAAACAGTCCAAGTGCCCGCTAGGTTACCTGCATAGTCCAAGTGCCCGTTAGGTAACCTAGATAGTCCAAGTGCCCGCTGGGTAACCTCCATAGTCCAAGTGCCCGCTAGGTAACATCCATAGTCCAAGTGCCCGTTCGTTAACCTAGATAGTCCAAGTTCCTGTTAGCTAACCTACATAGTCCAAGTGCCCGTTCGTTAACCTAGATAGTTCAAGTGCCCGCTAGGTAACCTAGACAGTCCAAGTGCCTGATAGGTAACCTACATAGTCCAAGTGCCCGTTTGCTAACCTAGATCGTCAAAAGGCCCGCTAGTTAACCTACATAGTCCAAGGGCCCGCTAGTTAACCTAGATAGTCCAAGTGCCCGCTAGTTAACCTACATTGTCCAAGTCCCTGATGGGGAACCTACATAGTCCAAGTATCCGCTAGGTAACCTACATAGTCCAAATGCCCGCTAGTAACGTACATAGTCCAAGTGCCCGTTAGGTAACCTAGATAGTCCAAATGCCCGCTAGGGAACCCACATAGTCCAAGTGCCCGTTAGAGAACTTACATAGTCAAAGCCCTGCTAGGGAACCTACATAGTCCAAGTGCCCGCTAGGTAACCTAGATAGTCCAAGTACCCGTTAGCTAACCTAGATAGTCCAAGTGCCTGCTAGGTAACCTACATAGTCCAAGTGCCCGCTAGGTAACCTCCATAGTCCAAGTGCCCGTTCGTTAACCTAGATAGTCCAAGTTCCTGTTAGCTAACCTACATAGTCCAAGTGCCCGTTCGTTAACCTAGATAGTTCAAGTGCCCGCTAGGTAACCTAGACAGTCCAAGTGCCTGCTAGGTAACCTACATAGTCCAAGTGCCCGCTGGGGAACCTACATAGTCCAAGTGCCCGTTAGTTAACCTAGATAGTCAAAGTGCCTGCTATGTAACCTAGATAGTCCAAATGCCTGCTAAGGTACCCACATAGTCCAACTGCCCGATAGGGAACCAACATAGTCCAAGTGCCCGCTAAGGGACCGACATAGTCCAAGTGACCGCTAGGGAACCTACATAGTCCAAATGCCCGTTAGGGTACCCACAGAGTCCAACTGCCCGATAGGGAACCAACATAGTCCAAGTGCCCGCTAAGGGACCTACATAGTCCAAGTGCCCTCTAGGGAACCTGCATCGTCCAAGTGCCCGCCAGTTAACATAGAGAGTCTAAGTTCCCGCTAGTTAACCTAGATAGTCCAAGTGCCTGCTAGTTAACCTAGATCGTCCAAGTGCCCGCTAGTTAACCTACATAGTCCAAGGTCCGTTAGTTAATCTAGATAGTCCAAGTGCCCTCTAGATAACCTAGATCGTCCAAGTGCCCGCTAGTTAACCTACATAGTCCAAGTGCCCGCTAGGGGACGTACATAGTCCAAGTGCCTGCTGGACAACCTAGATAGTCCAAGTGCCCGCTAGTTAACCTACATAGTCCAAGTGCCCGCTGAGGAACCTACATAGTCCAAGTGTGCGAAAGGGAACCTACGTATTCCAAGTGCCCGTTAGGGCACCTAGATAGTCCAAGTAACCATAGGGAACCTATATAGTCCAAGTGCCCTCTATAGAACCTTCATAGTCAAAGTGCCCGCTAGGGAACCTGCATTGTACAAGTGCCCGCTAGTTAACCTAGATAGTCCAAGTGCCCGCTAGGTAACCTAGATAGTCGAAGGGTCCGCTAGTTAACCTACATAGTCCAAGTGCCCGATAGGGAACCTACATAGTCCAAGTGCCCAATGAGGAACCTACATAGTCCAAGTGCCCGATAGGGAATCTTCATATTCCAAGTGCCCGTTAGGGAACCCAGATAGTCCAAGTGCCCATAGGGAACTTATATGGTCCAAGTGCCCTCTAGGGAAGCTACATATTCATAGTGCCCGCTAGGGAACCTGCATTGTCCAAGTGCCCGCTAATTAACCAAGATTGTCCAAGTGTCCGCTAGTAAACCTACATAGTCCAAGTTCCCGTTAGGTAACCTAGATAGGCCAAGTGCCCGCAAAGTAACCTACATAGTCCAAGTGCCCGCTAGGTAACCTAGATATTCCAAGTTCCGGTTTACTAACCTAGATAGTCCAAGTGCCCGCTAGGTAACCTACATAGTCCAAGTGCCCATTCGTTAAACTAGATAGTCCAAGTGCCCGCTAGGTAACCTATACTGTCCAAGTGCCCGCTAGGTTACCTACATAGTCCAAGTGCACGTTCCTTAACTTAGATAGTCCAAGTTGCGCTAGGTAACATACATAGACCAAGGGCCCTCTAGGTAACCTATATAGTCCAAGTGCCCGCTAGTTAAACTATAGTCCAAGTGCCCGCTAGGTAACCTACATATTCCAAGTTCCCGCTAGGTAACCTAGATAGTCCAAGTGCCCGTTACCTAACCTAGATATTCCAAGTGCCCATTAGGTTACCTACATAGTCCACGTCCCTGTTCGTTAACCTAGATAGTCCAAGTGCCCGCTAAGTAACCTACATAGTCCAAGTGCCCGCTAATTAACCTACATAGTCCAAGTGCCCGTTAGGTAACCTAGATAGTCCAAGTGCCCGCTAGTTAACCTCCATAGTCCAAGTGCCTGCTAATTAACCTATACAGTCCAAGTGCCCGCTAGGGAACCTGCATCGTCCAAGTGCCCGCTAGTTAATCTAGATAGTCCAAGGGTCCGCTAGTAAACCTACATAGTCCAAGTTCCCGTTAGGTAACCTAGATAGGCCAAGTGCCCGCTAGTTAACCTACATAGTACAATGGCCCGCTAGTTGACCTAGATAGTCAAAGTGCCCGCTAGTTAACCTAGATAGTCAAAGTGCCCGCTAGTTAAGCTAAGTAGTACAAATGTCCAATAGGGATCCTACATAATCCAAGTGCCCGCTAGGTAACCTAGATATTCCAAGTTCCGGTTTGCTAACCTAGATAGTCCAAGTGCCCGCTAGGTAACCTATACTGTCCAAGTGCCCGCTAGGTTACTTACATAGTCCAAGTGCACGTTCGTTAACTTAGATAGTCCAAGTCGCGGTAGGTTACCAACATAGTCTAAGGGCCGCTAGGTAACCTATATAGTCCAAGTGCCCGCTAGTTAACCTATAGTCCATGTGCCCTCTAGGTAACTTAAACAGTCCAAGTGCCCGCTAGGTTACCTGCATAGTCCAAGTGCCCGTTAGGTAACCTAGATAGTCCAAGTGCCCGCTGGGTAACCTCCATAGTCCAAGTGCCCGCTAGGTAACATCCATAGTCCAAGTGCCCGTTCGTTAACCTAGATAGTCCAAGTTCCTGTTAGCTAACCTACATAGTCCAAGTGCCCGTTCGTTAACCTAGATAGTTCAAGTGCCCGCTAGGTAACCTAGACAGTCCAAGTGCCTGATAGGTAACCTACATAGTCCAAGTGCCCGTTTGCTAACCTAGATCGTCAAAAGGCCCGCTAGTTAACCTACATAGTCCAAGGGCCCGCTAGTTAACCTAGATAGTCCAAGTGCCCGCTAGTTAACCTACATTGTCCAAGTCCCTGATGGGGAACCTACATAGTCCAAGTATCCGCTAGGTAACCTACATAGTCCAAATGCCCACTAGTAACGTACGTAGTCCAAATGCCCGTTAGGTAACCTAGATAGTCCAAATGCCCGCTAGGGAACCTACATAGCCCAAGTGCCCGCTAGGTAACCTACATAGTCCAAATGCCCGCTAGAAACCTACATAGTCCAAGTGCAAGAAGGGAACCTACATAATCCAAGTGCCCGCTAGGGAACCTACATAGTCCAAATGCCCGTTAGGTAACCTAGATAGTCCAAATGCCCGCTAGGGTACCCAAATAGTCTAAGTGCCCGCGAGGTAACCTACATTGTCCAAGTGCCCATTCATTAACCTAGATTTTCCAAGTGCCCTCTAGGTAACCTAGACTGTCCAAGTGCCCGCTTGGTTACCTATATAGTCCACGTGCCCGTTCGTTAACCTAGATAGTACAAGAGCCCGCTACTTAACCTACATAGTGCAAGGGCCCGCTAGTTAACCTAGATAGTCCAAGTGCCCGCTAGTTAACCTACATTGTCCAAGTCCCTGATGGGGAACCTACATAGTCCAAGTATCCGCTAGGTAACCTACATAGTCCAAATGCCCGCTAGTAATGTACATAGTCCAAGTGCCCGTTAGGTAACCTAGATAGTCCAAATGCCCGCTAGGGAACCCACATAGTCCAAGTGCCCGTTAGAGAACTTACATAGTCAAAGCCCTGCTAGGGAACCTACATAGTCCAAGTGCCCGCTAGGTAACCTAGATAGTCCAAGTACCCGTTAGCTAACCTAGATAGTCCAAGTGCCTGCTAGGTAACCTACATAGTCCAAGTGCCCGCTAGGTAACCTCCATAGTCCAAGTGCCCGTTCGTTAACCTAGATAGTCCAAGTTCCTGTTAGCTAACCTACATAGTCCAAGTGCCCGTTCGTTAACCTAGATAGTTCAAGTGCCCGCTAGGTAACCTAGACAGTCCAAGTGCCTGCTAGGTAACCTACATAGTCCAAGTGCCCGCTAGGGAACCTACATAGTCCAAGTGCCCGTTAGTTAACCTAGATAGTCAAAGTGCCTGCTAGGTAACCTAGATAGTCCAAATGCCTGCTAGGGTACTCACATAGTCCAACTGCCCGATAGGGAACCAACATAGTCCAAGTGCCCGCTAAGGGACCGACATAGTCCAAGTGACCGCTAGGGAACCTACATAGTCCAAATGCCCGTTAGGGTACCCACAGAGTCCAACTGCCCGATAGGGAACCTACATAGTCCAAGTGCCCGCGAAGGGTCTACATAGTCCAAGTGCCCGTTAGGGAACCTACATAGTCCAAGTGCCCTCTAGGGAACCTGCATCGTCCAAGTGCCCGCCAGTTAACATAGAGAGTCTAAGTTCCCGCTAGTTAACCTAGATAGTCCAAGTGCCTGCTAGTTAACCTAGATCGTCCAAGTGCCCGCTAGTTAACCTACATAGTCCAAGGTCCGTTAGTTAACCTAGATAGTCCAAGTGCCCTCTAGATAACCTAGATCGTCCAAGTGCCCGCTAGTTAACCTACATAGTCCAAGTGCCCGCTGAGGAACCTCCATAGTCCAAGTGTGCGAAAGGGAACCTACGTATTCCAAGTGCCCGTTAGGGCACCTAGATAGTCCAAGTAACCATAGGGAACCTATATAGTCCAAGTGCCCTCTATGGAACCTTCATAGTCAAAGTGCCCGCTAGGGAACCTGCATTGTACAAGTGCCCGCTAGTTAACCTAGATAGTCCAAGTGCCCGCTAGGTAACCTAGATAGTCGAAGGGCCCGCTAGTTAACCTACATAGTCCAAGTGCCCGATAGGGAACCTACATAGTCCAAGTGCCCAATGAGGAACCTACATAGTCCAAGTGCCCGATAGGGAATCTTCATATTCCAAGTGCCCGTTAGGGAACCCAGATAGTCCAAGTGCCCATAGGGAACTTATATGGTCCAAGTGCCCTCTAGGGAAGCTACATATTCATAGTGCCCGCTAGGGAACCTGCATTGTCCAAGTGCCCGCTAGTTAACCAAGATTGTCCAAGTGTCCGCTAGTAAACCTACATAGTCCAAGTTCCCGTTAGGTAACCTAGATAGGCCAAGTGCCCGCAAAGTAACCTACATAGTCCAAGTGCCCGCTAGGTAACCTAGATATTCCAAGTTCCGGTTTACTAACCTAGATAGTCCAAGTGCCCGCTAGGTAACCTACATAGTCCAAGTGCCCATTCGTTAAACTAGATAGTCCAAGTGCCCGCTAGGTAACCTATACTGTCCAAGTGCCCGCTAGGTTACCTACATAGTCCAAGTGCACGTTCGTTAACTTAGATAGTCCAAGTTGCGCTAGGTAACATACATAGACCAAGGGCCCGCTAGGTAACCTATATAGTCCAAGTGCCCGCTAGTTAAACTATAGTCCAAGTGCCCGCTAGGTAACCTACATATTCCAAGTTCCCGCTAGGTAACCTAGATAGTCCAAGTGCCCGTTACCTAACCTAGATATTCCAAGTGCCCATTAGGTTACCTACATAGTCCACGTCCCTGTTCGTTAACCTAGATAGTCCAAGTGCCCGCTAAGTAACCTACATAGTCCAAGTGCCCGCTAATTAACCTACATAGTCCAAGTGCCCGTTAGGTAACCTAGACAGTCCAAGTGCCCGCTAGGTAACCTCCATAGTCCAAGTGCCTGCTAATTAACCTATATAGTCCAAGTGCCCGCTAGGGAACCTGCATCGTCCAAGTGCCCGCTAGTTAATCTAGATAGTCCAAGGGTCCGCTAGTAAACCTACATAGTCCAAGTTCCCGTTAGGTAACCTAGATAGGCCAAGTGCCCGCTAGTTAACCTACATAGTACAATGGCCCGCTAGTTGACCTAGATAGTCCAAGTGCCCGCTAGTTAACCTAGATAGTCAAAGTGCCCGCTAGTTAAGCTAAGTAGTACAAATGTCCAATAGGGATCCTACATAATCCAAGTGCCCGCTAGGTAACCTAGATATTCCAAGTTCCGGTTTGCTAACCTAGATAGTCCAAGTGCCCGCTAGGTAACCTATACTGTCCAAGTGCCCGCTAGGTTACTTACATAGTCCAAGTGCACGTTCGTTAACTTAGATAGTCCAAGTCGCGGTAGGTAACCAACATAGTCTAAGGGCCGCTAGGTAACCTATATAGTCCAAGTGCCCGCTAGTTAACCTATAGTCCATGTGCCCTCTAGGTAACTTAAACAGTCCAAGTGCCCGCTAGGTTACATGCATAGTCCAAGTGCCCGTTAGGTAACCTAGATAGTCTAAGTGCCCGCTGGGTAACCTCCATAGTCCAAGTGCCCGCTAGGTAATATCCATAGTCCAAGTGCCCGTTCGTTAACCTAGATAGTCCAAGTTCCTGTTAGCTAACCTACATAGTCCAAGTGCCCGTTCGTTAACCTAGATAGTTCAAGTGCCCGCTAGGTAACCTAGACAGTCCAAGTGCCTGATAGGTAACCTACATAGTCCAAGTGCCCGTTTGCTGACCTAGATCGTCAAAGGGCCCGCTAGTTAACCTACATAGTCCAAGGGCCCGCTAGTTAACCTAGATAGTCCAAGTGCCCGCTAGTTAACCTACATTGTCCAAGTCCCTGATGGGGAACCTACATAGTCCAAGTATCCGCTAGGTAACCTACATAGTCCAAATGCCCACTAGTAACGTACGTAGTCCAAATGCCCGTTAGGTAACCTAGATAGTCCAAATGCCCGCTAGGGAACCTACATAGCCCAAGTGCCCGCTAGGTAACCTACATAGTCCAAATGCCCGCTAGAAACCTACATAGTCCAAGTGCAAGAAGGGAACCTACATAATCCAAGTGCCCGCTAGGGAACCTACATAGTCCAAATGCCCGTTAGGTAACCTAGATAGTCCAAATGCCCGCTAGGGTACCCAAATAGTCTAAGTGCCCGCGAGGTAACCTACATAGTCCAAGTGCCGATTCATTAACCTAGATTTTCCAAGTGCCCTCTAGGTAACCTAGACTGTCCAAGTGCCCGCTTGGTTACCTACATAGTCCACGTGCCCGTTCGTTAACCTAGATAGTACAAGAGCCCGCTACTTAACCTACATAGTGCAAGGGCCCGCTAGTTAACCTAGATAGTCCAAGTGCCCGCTAGTTAACCTACATTGTCCAAGTCCCTGATGGGGAACCTACATAGTCCAAGTATCCGCTAGGTAACCTACATAGTCCAAATGCCCGCTAGTAACGTACATAGTCCAAGTGCCCATTAGGTAACCTAGATAGTCCAAATGCCCGCTAGGGAACCCACATAGTCCAAGTGCCCGTTAGAGAACTTACATAGTCAAAGCCCTGCTAGGGAACCTACATAGTCCAAGTGCCCGCTAGGTAACCTAGATAGTCCAAGTACCCGTTAGCTAACCTAGATAGTCCAAGTGCCTGCTAGGTAACCTACATAGTCCAAGTGCCCGCTAGGTAACCTCCATAGTCCAAGTGCCCGTTCGTTAACCTAGATAGTCCAAGTTCCTGTTAGCTAACCTACATAGTCCAAGTGCCCGTTCGTTAACCTAGATAGTTCAAGTGCCCGCTAGGTAACCTAGACAGTCCAAGTGCCTGCTAGGTAACCTACATAGTCCAAGTGCCCGCTAGGGAACCTACATAGTCCAAGTGCCCGTTAGTTAACCTAGATAGTCAAAGTGCCTGCTAGGTAACCTAGATAGTCCAAATGCCTGCTAGGGTACCCACATAGTCCAACTGCCCGATAGGGAACCAACATAGTCCAAGTGCCCGCTAAGGGACCGACATAGTCCAAGTGACCGCTAGGGAACCTACATAGTCCAAATGCCCGTTAGGGTACCCACAGAGTCCAACTGCCCGATAGGGAACCAACATAGTCCAAGTGCCCGCTAAGGGACCTACATAGTCCAAGTGCCCGTTGGGGAACCTACATAGTCCAAGTGCCCTCTAGGGAACCTGCATCGTCCAAGTGCCCGCCAGTTAACATAGAGAGTCTAAGTTCCCGCTAGTTAACCTAGATAGTCCAAGTGCCTGCTAGTTAACCTAGATCGTCCAAGTGCCCGCTAGTTAACCTACATAGTCCAAGGTCCGTTAGTTAACCTAGATAGTCCAAGTGCCCTCTAGATAACCTAGATCGTCCAAGTGCCCGCTAGTTAACCTACATAGTCCAAGTGCCCGCTAGGGGACGTACATAGTCCAAGTGCCTGCTGGACAACCTAGATAGTCCAAGTGCCCGCTAGTTAACCTACATAGTCCAAGTGCCCGCTGAGGAACCTACATAGTCCAAGTGTGCGAAAGGGAACTTACGTATTCCAAGTGCCCGTTAGGGCACCTAGATAGTCCAAGTAACCATAGGGAACCTATATAGTCCAAGTGCCCTCTATAGAACCTTCATAGTCAAAGTGCCCGCTAGGGAACCTGCATTGTACAAGTGCCCGCTAGTTAACCTAGATAGTCCAAGTGCCCGCTAGGTAACCTAGATAGTCGAAGGGCCCGCTAGTTAACCTACATAGTCCAAGTGCCCGATAGGGAACCTACATAGTCCAAGTGCCCAATGAGGAACCTACATAGTCCAAGTGCCCGATAGGGAATCTTCATATTCCAAGTGCCCGTTAGGGAACCCAGATAGTCCAAGTGCCCATAGGGAACTTATATGGTCCAAGTGCCCTCTAGGGAAGCTACATATTCATAGTGCCCGCTAGGGAACCTGCATTGTCCAAGTGCCCGCTAGTTAACCAAGATTGTCCAAGTGTCCGCTAGTAAACCTACATAGTCCAAGTTCCCGTTAGGTAACCTAGATAGGCCAAGTGCCCGCAAAGTAACCTACATAGTCCAAGTGCCCGCTAGGTAACCTAGATATTCCAAGTTCCGGTTTACTAACCTAGATACTCCAAGTGCCCGCTAGGTAACCTACATAGTCCAAGTGCCCATTCGTTAAACTAGATAGTCCAAGTGCCCGCTAGGTAACTAATACTGTGCAAGTGCCCGCTAGGTTACCTACATAGTCCAAGTGCACGTTCGTTAACTTAGATAGTCCAAGTTGCGCTAGGTAACATACATAGACCAAGGGCCCGCTAGGTAACCTATATGGTCCAAGTGCCCGCTAGTTAAACTATAGTCCAAGTGCCCGCTAGGTAACCTACATATTCCAAGTTCCCGCTAGGTAACCTAGATAGTCCAAGTGCCCGTTACCTAACCTAGATATTCCAAGTGCCCATTAGGTTACCTACATAGTCCACGTCCCTGTTCGTTAACCTAGATAGTCCAAGTGCCCGCTAAGTAACCTACATAGTCCAAGTGCCCGCTAATTAACCTACATAGTCCAAGTGCCCGTTAGGTAACCTAGACAGTCCAAGTGCCCGCTAGGTAACCTCCATAGTCCAAGTGCCTGCTAATTAACCTATATAGTCCAAGTGCCCGCTAGGGAACCTGCATCGTCCAAGTGCCCGCTAGTTAATCTAGATAGTCCAAGGGTCCGCTAGTAAACCTACATAGTCCAAGTTCCCGTTAGGTAACCTAGATAGGCCAAGTGCCCGCTAGTTAACCTACATAGTACAATGGCCCGCTAGTTGACCTAGATAGTCCAAGTGCCCGCTAGTTAACCTAGATAGTCAAAGTGCCCGCTAGTTAAGCTAAGTAGTACAAATGTCCAATAGGGTTCCTACATAATCCAAGTGCCCGCTAGGTAACCTAGATATTCCAAGTTCCGGTTTGCTAACCTAGATAGTCCAAGTGCCCGCTAGGTAACCTATACTGTCCAAGTGCCCGCTAGGTTACTTACATAGTCCAAGTGCACGTTCGTTAACTTAGATAGTCCAAGTCGCGGTAGGTAACCAATATAGTCTAAGGGCCGCTAGGTAACCTATATAGTCCAAGTGCCCGCTAGTTAACCTATAGTCCATGTGCCCTCTAGGTAACTTAAACAGTCCAAGTGCCCGCTAGGTTACCTGCATAGTCCAAGTGCCCGTTAGGTAACCTAGATAGTCCAAGTGCCCGCTGGGTAACCTCCATAGTCCAAGTGCCCGCTAGGTAACATCCATAGTCCAAGTGCCCGTTCGTTAACCTAGATAGTCCAAGTTCCTGTTAGCTAACCTACATAGTCCAAGTGCCCGTTCGTTAACCTAGATAGTTCAAGTGCCCGCTAGGTAACCTAGACAGTCCAAGTGCCTGATAGGTAACCTACATAGTCCAAGTGCCCGTTTGCTAACCTAGATCGTCAAAGGGCCCGCTAGTTAACCTACATAGTCCAAGGGCCCGCTAGTTAACCTAGATAGTCCAAGTGCCCGCTAGTTAACCTACATTGTCCAAGTCCCTGATGGGGAACCTACATAGTCCAAGTATCCGCTAGGTAACCTACATAGTCCAAATGCCCACTAGTAACGTACGTAGTCCAAATGCCCGTTAGGTAACCTAGATAGTCCAAATGCCCGCTAGGGAACCTACATAGCCCAAGTGCCCGCTAGGTAACCTACATAGTCCAAATGCCCGCTAGAAACCTACATAGTCCAAGTGCAAGAAGGGAACCTACATAATCCAAGTGCCCGCTAGGGAACCTACATAGTCCAAATGCCCGTTAGGTAACCTAGATAGTCCAAATGCCCGCTAGGGTACCCAAATAGTCTAAGTGCCCGCGAGGTAACCTACATAATCCAAGTGCCGATTCATTAACCTAGATTTTCCAAGTGCCCTCTAGGTAACCTAGACTGTCCAAGTGCCCGCTTGGTTACCTACATAGTCCACGTGCCCGTTCGTTAACCTAGATAGTACAAGAGCCCGCTACTTAACCTACATAGTGCAAGGGCCCGCTAGTTAACCTAGATAGTCCAAGTGCCCGCTAGTTAACCTACATTGTCCAAGTCCCTGATGGGGAACCTACATAGTCCAAGTATCCGCTAGGTAACCTACATAGTCCAAATGCCCGCTAGTAACGTACATAGTCCAAGTGCCCGTTAGGTAACCTAGATAGTCCAAATGCCCGCTAGGGAACCCACATAGTCCAAGTGCCCGTTAGAGAACTTACATAGTCAAAGCCCTGCTAGGGAACCTACATAGTCCAAGTGCCCGCTAGGTAACCTAGATAGTCCAAGTACCCGTTAGCTAACCTAGATAGTCCAAGTGCCTGCTAGGTAACCTACATAGTCCAAGTGCCCGCTAGGTAACCTCCATAGTCCAAGTGCCTGTTCGTTAACCTAGATAGTCCAAGTTCCTGTTAGCTAACCTACATAGTCCAAGTGCCCGTTCGTTAACCTAGATAGTTCAAGTGCCCGCTAGGTAACCTAGACAGTCCAAGTGCCTGCTAGGTAACCTACATAGTCCAAGTGCCCGCTAGGGAACCTACATAGTCCAAGTGCCCGTTAGTTAACCTAGATAGTCAAAGTGCCTGCTAGGTAACCTAGATAGTCCAAATGCCTGCTAGGGTACCCACATAGTCCAACTGCCCGATAGGGAACCAACATAGTCCAAGTGCCCGCTAAGGGACCGACATAGTCCAAGTGACCGCTAGGGAACCTACATAGTCCAAATGCCCGTTAGGGTACCCACAGAGTCCAACTGCCCGATAGGGAACCAACATAGTCCAAGTGCCCGCTAAGGGACCTACATAGTCCAAGTGCCCGTTAGGGAACCTACATAGTCCAAGTGCCCTCTAGGGAACCTGCATCGTCCAAGTGCCCGCCAGTTAACATAGAGAGTCTAAGTTCCCGCTAGTTAACCTAGATAGTCCAAGTGCCTGCTAGTTAACCTAGATCGTCCAAGTGCCCGCTAGTTAACCTACATAGTCCAAGGTCCGTTAGTTAACCTAGATAGTCCAAGTGCCCTCTAGATAACCTAGATCGTCCAAGTGCCCGCTAGTTAACCTACATAGTCCAAGTGCCCGCTAGGGGACGTACATAGTCCAAGTGCCTGCTGGACAACCTAGATAGTCCAAGTGCCCGCTAGTTAACCTACATAGTCCAAGTGCCCGCTGAGGAACCTACATAGTCCAAGTGTGCGAAAGGGAACCTACGTATTCCAAGTGCCCGTTAGGGCACCTAGATAGTCCAAGTAACCATAGGGAACCTATATAGTCCAAGTGCCCTCTATGGAACCTTCATAGTCAAAGTGCCCGCTAGGGAACCTGCATTGTACAAGTGCCCGCTAGTTAACCTAGATAGTCCAAGTGCCCGCTAGGTAACCTAGATAGTCGAAGGGCCCGCTAGTTAACCTACATAGTCCAAGTGCCCGATAGGGAACCTACATAGTCCAAGTGCCCAATGAGGAACCTACATAGTCCAAGTGCCCGATAGGGAATCTTCATATTCCAAGTGCCCGTTAGGGAACCCAGATAGTCCAAGTGCCCATAGGGAACTTATATGGTCCAAGTGCCCTCTAGGGAAGCTACATATTCATAGTGCCCGCTAGGGAACATGCATTGTCCAAGTGCCCGCTAGTTAACCAAGATTGTCCATGTGTCCGCTAGTAAACCTACATAGTCCAAGTTCCCGTTAGGTAACCTAGATAGGCCAAGTGCCCGCAAAGTAACCTACATAGTCCAAGTGCCCGCTAGGTAACCTAGATATTCCAAGTTCCGGTTTACTAACCTAGATAGTCCAAGTGCCCGCTAGGTAACCTACATAGTCCAAGTGCCCATTCGTTAAACTAGATAGTCCAAGTGCCTGCTAGGTAACCTATACTGTCCAAGTGCCCGCTAGGTTACCTACATAGTCCAAGTGCACGTTCGTTAACTTAGATAGTCCAAGTTGCGCTAGGTAACATACATAGACCAAGGGCCCGCTAGGTAACCTATATAGTCCAAGTGCCCGCTAGTTAAACTATAGTCCAAGTGCCCGCTAGTTAACCTACATATTCCAAGTTCCCGCTAGGTAACCTAGATAGTCCAAGTGCCCGTTACCTAACCTAGATATTCCAAGTGCCCATTAGGTTACCTACATAGTCCACGTCCCTGTTCGTTAACCTAGATAGTCCAAGTGCCCGCTAAGTAACCTACATAGTCCAAGTGCCCGCTAATTAACCTACATAGTCCAAGTGCCCGTTAGGTAACCTAGACAGTCCAAGTGCCCGCTAGGTAACCTCCATAGTCCAAGTGCCTGCTAATTAACCTATATAGTCCAAGTGCCCGCTAGGGAACCTGCATCGTCCAAGTGCCCGCTAGTTAATCTAGATAGTCCAAGGGTCCGCTAGTAAACCTACATAGTCCAAGTTCCCGTTAGGTAACCTAGATAGGCCAAGTGCCCGCTAGTTAACCTACATAGTACAATGGCCCGCTAGTTGACCTAGATAGTCCAAGTGCCCGCTAGTTAACCTAGATAGTCAAAGTGCCCGCTAGTTAACCTAAGTAGTACAAATGTACAATAGGGATCCTACATAATCCAAGTGCCCGCTAGGTAACCTAGATATTCCAAGTTCCGGTTTGCTAACCTAGATAGTCCAAGTGCCCGCTAGGTAACCTATACTGTCCAAGTGCCCGCTAGGTTACTTACATAGTCCAAGTGCACGTTCGTTAACTTAGATAGTCCAAGTCGCGGTAGGTAACCAACATAGTGTAAGGGCCGCTAGGTAACCTATATAGTCCAAGTGCCCGCTAGTTAACCTATAGTCCATGTGCCCTCTAGGTAACTTAAACAGTCCAAGTGCCCGCTAGGTTACCTGCATAGTCCAAGTGCCCGTTAGGTAACCTAGATAGTCCAAGTGCCCGCTGGGTAACCTCCATAGTCCAAGTGCCCCCTAGGTAACATCCATAGTCCAAGTGCCCGTTCGTTAACCTAGATAGTCCAAGTTCCTGTTAGCTAACCTACATAGTCCAAGTGCCCGTTCGTTAACCTAGATAGTTCAAGTGCCCGCTAGGTAACCTAGACAGTCCAAGTGCCTGATAGGTAACCTACATAGTCCAAGTGCCCGTTTGCTAACCTAGATCGTCAAAGGGCCCGCTAGTTAACCTACATAGTCCTAGGGCCCGCTAGTTAACCTAGATAGTCCAAGTGCCCGCTAGTTAACCTACATTGTCCATGTCCGTGATGGGGAACCTACATAGTCCAAGTATCCGCTAGGTAACCTACATAGTCCAAATGCCCACTAGTAACGTACGTAGTCCAAATGCCCGTTAGGTAACCTAGATAGTCCAAATGCCCGCTAGGGAACCTACATAGCCCAAGTGCCCGCTAGGTAACCTACATAGTCCAAATGCCCGCTAGAAACCTACATAGTCCAAGTGCAAGAAGGGAACCTACATAATCCAAGTGCCCGCTAGGGAACCTACATAGTCCAAATGCCCGTTAGGTAACCTAGATAGTCCAAATGCCCGCTAGGGTACCCAAATAGTCTAAGTGCCCGCGAGGTAACCTACATAGTCCAAGTGCCGATTCATTAACCTAGATTTTCCAAGTGCCCTCTAGGTAACCTAGACTGTCCAAGTGCCCGCTTGGTTACCTACATAGTCCACGTGCCCGTTCGTTAACCTAGATAGTACAAGAGCCCGCTACTGAACCTACATAGTGCAAAGGCCCGCTAGTTAACCTAGATAGTCCAAGTGCCCGCTAGTTAACCTACATTGTCCAAGTCCCTGATGGGGAACCTACATAGTCCAAGTATCCGCTAGGTAACCTACATAGTCCAAATGCCCGCTAGTAACGTACATAGTCCAAGTGCCCATTAGGTAACCTAGATAGTCCAAATGCCCGCTAGGGAACCCACATAGTCCAAGTGCCCGTTAGAGAACTTACATAGTCAAAGCCCTGCTAGGGAACCTACATAGTCCAAGTGCCCGCTAGGTAACCTAGATAGTCCAAGTACCCGTTAGCTAACCTAGATAGTCCAAGTGCCTGCTAGGTAACCTACATAGTCCAAGTGCCCGCTAGGTAACCTCCATAGTCCAAGTGCCCGTTCGTTAACCTAGATAGTCCAAGTTCCTGTTAGCTAACCTACATAGTCCAAGTGCCCGTTCGTTAACCTAGATAGTTCAAGTGCCCGCTAGGTAACCTAGACAGTCCAAGTGCCTGCTAGGTAACCTACATAGTCCAAGTACCCGCTAGGGAACCTACATAGTCCAAGTGACCGTTAGTTAACCTAGATAGTCAAAGTGCCTGCTAGGTAACCTAGATAGTCCAAATGCCCGCTAGGATACCCACATAGTCCAACTGCCCGATAGGGAACCAACATAGTCCAAGTGCCCGCTAAGGGACCTACATAGTCCAAGTGCCCGTTAGGGAACCTACATAGTCCAAGTGCCCTCTAGGGAACCTGCATCGTCCAAATGCCCGCCAGTTAACATAGATAGTCCAAGTTCCCGCTAGTTAACATAGATAGTCCAAGTGCCCGCTAGTTAACATAGATCGTCCAAGTGCCCGCTAGTTAACCTACATAGTCCAAGGTCCGTTAGTTAACCTAGATAGTCCAAGTGCCCTCTAGTTAACCTACATAGTCCAAGGGCCCTCTAGTTAACCTAGATAGTCCAAGTGCCCGCTAGGGGACGTACGTAGTCCAAGTGCCCGCTGGGCAACCTAGATAGTCCAAGTGCCCGCTAGATAACCTACATAGTCCAAGTGCCCGCTGAGGAACCTACATAGTCCAAGTGTCCGAAAGGGAACCTACGTATTCCAAGTGCCCGTTAGGGCACCTAGATAGTCCAAGTAACCATAGGGAACCTATATAGTCCAAGTGCCCTCTAGGGAAGCTACATAGTCAAAGTGCCCGCTAGGGAACCTGCATTGTACAAGTGCCCGCTACTTAACCTAGATAGTCCAAGTGCCCGCTAGGTAACCTAGATAGTTGAAGGGCCCGCTAGTTAACCTACATAGTCCAAGTGCCCGATAGGGAACCTACATAGTCCAAGTGCCCAATGAGGAACCTACATAGTCCAAGTGCCCGATAGGGAATCTTCATATTCCAAGTGCCCGTTAGGGAACCCAGATAGTCCAAGTGCCCATAGGGAACCTATATGGTCCAAGTGCCCTCTAGGGTAGCTATATATTCATAGTGCCCGCTAGGGAACCTGCATTGTCCAAGTGCCCGCTAGTTAACCAAGATCGTCCAAGTGTCCGCTAGTAAACCTACATAGTCCAAGTTCCCGTTAGGTAACCTAGATAGGCCAAGTGCCCGCAAGGTAACCGACATAGTCCAAGTGCCCGCTAGGTAACCTAGATATTCCAAGTTCCGGTTTACTAATCTAGATAGTCCAAGTGCCCGCTAGGTAACCTACATAGTCCAAGTGCCCATTCGTTAACCTAGATAGTCCAAGTACCCGCTAGGTAACCTATACTGTCCAAGTGCCCGCTAGGTTACTTACATAGTCCAAGTGCACGTTCGTTAAATTAGATAGTCCAAGTCGCGCTAGGTAACCTAGATAGTCAAAGGGCCTGCTAGTTAACCTACATAGTCCGACGGCCCTCTAGTTAACCTAGATAGTCCAAGTGCCCGCTGGAGGACGTACACTGTCCAAGTGCCCGCTAGGTAACCTAGATAGTCTACGGGCCGCTAGTTAACCTACATAGTCCAACTGCCCGATAGGGAACCTACATAGTCCAAGTGCCCGCTAAGGGACGAACATAGTCCATGTGCCCGCTAGGGAACCTGCATAGTCAAAATGCCCGATAGGTAACCTAGAAAGTCCAAGTGCCCGCTAGTAAACCTACATAGTCCAAGTGCCCACTGAGGAACCTGCATAGTCCAAGTGTCCGAAAGGGAACCTACGTAGTCAAAGTGCCCGCTAGGGAACCTGCATTGTACAAGTGCCCTCTAGTTAACCTAGATAGTCCAAGTGCCCGCTAGGTAACCTAGATAGTCCAAGGGCCCGCTAGTTAACCTACAAAGTCCAAGTGCCCGATATGGAACCTACATAGTCCAAGTGCCCAATGAGGAACCTACATAGTCCAAGTGCCAGATAGGGAATCTTCATATTCCAAGTGCCCGTTAGGGAACCCAGATAGTCCAAGTGGCCATAGGGAACCTACATAGTCCAAGTGCCCTCTAGGGAAGCTACATATTCATAGTGCCCGCTAGGGAACCTGCATTGTCCAAGTGCCCGCTAGTTAACCTAGATCGTCCAAGTGTCCGCTAGTAAACCTATATAGTCCAAGTTCCCGTTAGGTAACCTAGATAGGCCAAGTGCCCGCTAGTTAACCTACATAGTACAATGGCCCGCTAGTTGACATAGATAGTCCAAGTGCCCGCTAGTTAACCTAGATAGTCAAAGTGCCCGCTAGTTAACCTAAGTAGTACAAATGTCCGATAGGGATCCTACATAGTCCAAGTGCCCGCTAGGTAACCTAGATATTCCAAGTTCCGGTTTGCTAACCTAGATAGTCCAAGTGCCCGCTAGGTAACCTACATAGTCCAAGTGCCCATTCGTTAACCTAGATAGTCCAAATGCCCGCTAGGTAACCTATACTGTCCAAGTGCCTGCTAGGTTACCTACATAGTCCAAGTGCACGTTCGTTAACTTAGATAGTCCAAGTCGCGCTAGGTAACCTACATAGTCCAAGGGCCACTAGGTAACCTATAGTCCAAGTGCCCTCTTGGTAACCTACATATTCCAAGTTCCCGCTAGGTAACCTAGATAGTCAAAGTGCCCGTTACCTAACCTAGATAGTCCAAGTGTCCGTTAGGTTACCTACATAGTCCACGTGCCCGTTCGTTAACCTAGATAGTCCAATTGCCCGCTAGGTAACCTACATAGTCCAAGAGCCGGCAGGTAACTTAGACAGTTCAAGTGCCCGCTAGTTTACCTGCATAGTCCAAGTGCCCGTTAGGTAACCTAGATAGTCCAAGTGCCCGCTAGGTAACCTACATAGTCCAAGTGCCCGCTAGGTAACCTAGATAGTCCAAGTACCCGTTAGCTAACCTAGATAGTCCTAGTGCCCGCTAGGTAACCTCCGTAGTCCAATTGCCCTCTAGGTAACCTCCATAGTCCAAGTGCCCACTAATTTACCTATATAGTCCAAGTGCCCGCTAGGGAAACTGGATCGTTCAAGTGCCCGCTAGTTAATCTAGATAGTCCAAGTGCCCGCTAGTTAACCTAGATAGTCCAAGTGCCCGCTACTTAACCTAGATCGTCCAAGTGCCCGCTAGTTAACCTACATAGTCCAAGGTCCGCTAGTTAACCTAGATATTCCAAGTGCCCCTTAGTTAACCTACATAGTCAAAGGGCCCTCTAGTTAACCTAGATAGTCCAAGTGCCCACTAGGGGACATACATAGTCCAAGTGCCCGCTATGTAACCTAGATAGTCTAAGGGCCTGCTAGATAACCTACATAGTCCAATTGCCCGATAGGGAACCTACATAGTCCAAGTGCCCGCTAAGGGACGAACATAGTCCAAGTGCCCGCTAGGGAACCTACATAGTCCAAGTGCCCGCTAGGTAAGCTAGATAGTCAAAGTGCCCGCTAGTTAACCTACATAGTCCAAGTACCCGCTGAGGAACCTACATAGTCCAAGTGTCCGAAAGGGAACCTACGTATTCCAAGTGCCCATTAGGGCACCTAGATAGTCCAAGTAACCATAGGGAACCTATATAGTCCAAGTGCCCTCTAGGGAACCTACATAGTCAAAGTGCCCGCTAGGGAACCTGCATTGTACAAGTGCCCTCTAGTTAACCTAGATAGTCCAAGTGCCCGCTAGGTAACCTAGATAGTCCAAGGGCCCGCTAGTTAACCTACAAAGTCCAAGTGCCCGATAGGGAACCTACATAGTCCAAGTGCCCAATGAGGAACCTACATAGTCCAAGTGCCCGATAGGGAATCTTCATATTCCAAGTGCCCGTTAGGGAACCAAGATAGTCCAAGTGCCCATAGGGAACCTACATAGTCCAAGTGCCCTCTAGGGAAGCTACATATTCATACTGCCCGCTAGGGAACCTGCATTGTCCAAGTGCCCGCTAGTTAACCTAGATCGTCCAAGTGTCCGCTAGTAAACCTACATAGTCCAAGTTCCCGTTAGGTAACCTAGATAGGCCAAGTGCCCGTTACCTAACCTAGATAGTCAAAGTGCCCGCTAGTTAACCTAAGTAGTACAAATGTCCAATAGGGATCCTACATAGTCCAAGTGCCCGCTAGGTAACCTAGATATTCCAAGTTCCATTTTGCTAACCTAGATAGTCCAAGTGCCCGCTAGGTAACCTACATAGTCCAAGTGCCCATTCGTTAACCTAGATAGTCCAAGTGCCCGCTAGGTAACCTATACTATCCAAGTGCCCGCTAGGTTACTTACATAGTCCAAGTTCACGTTCGTTAACTTAGATAGTCCAAGTCGCGGTAGGTAACCAACATAGTCTAAGGGCCGCTAGGTAACCTATAGTCGAAGTGCCCTCTAGGTAACCTACATATTCCAAGTTCCCGCTAGGTAACCTATAGTCCAAGTGCCCGTTACCTAACCTAGATAGTCCAAGTGCCCGTTAGGCTACCTATATTGTCCAAGTGCCCTCTAGTTAACCTAGATAGTCCAAGTGACCGCTAGAAGACGTACATAGTCCAAGTGCCCGCTAGGTAACCTAGATAGTCTAAGGGCCCGCTAGTTAACCTACATAGTCCAACTGCCCCATAGGGAACCTACATAGTCCAAGTGCCCGCTAAGGGACGAAAATAGTCCAAGTGCCCGCTAGGGAACCTGCATAGTCCAAGTGCCCGCTAGGTAACCTAGATAGTCCAAGTGCCCGCTAGTTAACCTACATAGTCCAAGTGCCCGCTGAGGAACCTACATAGTCCAAGTGTCTGAAAGGGAACCTACGTATTCCAAGTGCCCATTAGGGCACCTAGATAGTCCAAGTGCCCATAGGGAACCTATATCGTCCAAGTGCCCTCTAGGGAACCTATATAGTCAAAGTGCCCGCTAGGGAACCTGCATTGCGCAAGTGCCCTCTAGTTAACCTAGATAGTCCAAGTGCCCGCTAGGTAACCTAGATAGTCCAAGGGCCCGCTAGTTAACCTACATAGTCCAAGTGCCCAATGAGGAACCTACATAGTCCAAGTGCCCGATAGGGAATCTTCATATTCCAAGTGCCTTTAGGGAACCCAGATAGTCCAAGTGCTCGCTAGGTAACCTCCATAGTCCAAGTGCCCGCTAGGTAACCTCCATAGTCCAAGTGCCCGTTCGTTAACCTAGATAGTCCAAGTTCCTGTTAGCTAACCTACATAGTCCAAGTGCCCGTTCGTTAACCTAGATAGTTCAAGTGCCCGCTAGGTAACCTAGACAGTCCAAGTGCCTGCTAGGTAACCTACATAGTTCAAGTGCCCGTTTGCTAACCTAGATCGTCAAAGGGCCCGCTAGTTAACCTACATAGTCCAAGGGCTCGCTAGTTAACCTATATAGTCCAAGTGCCCGCTAGTTAACCTTCATTGTCCAAGTCCCTGATGGGGAACCTACATAGTCCAAGTATCCGCTAGGTAACCTACATAGTCCAAATGCCCGCTAGTAACGTACATAGTCCAAGTGCCCGTTAGGTAACCTAGATAGTCCAAATGCCCGCTAGGGAACCCACATAGCCCAAGTGCCCATTAGAGAACTTACATAATCAAAGCCCTGCTAGGGAACCTACATAGTCCAAGTGCCCGCTAGGGAACCTAGATAGTCCAAGTACCCGTTAGCTAACCTAGATAGTCCAAGTGCCCGCTAGGTAACCTCCATAGTCCAAGTGCCCGCTAGGTAACCTCCATAGTCCAAGTGCCCGTTCGTTAACCTAGATAGTCCAAGTTCCTGTTAGCTAACCTACATAATCCAAGTGTCCGTTCGTTAACCTAGATAGTTCAAGTGCCCGCTAGGTAACCTAGACAGTCCAAGTGCCTGCTAGGTAACCTACATAGTCTAAGTGCCCGCTAGGGACCTACATAGTCCAAGTGCCCGCTAGGTAACCTACATAGTCCAAGTGCCCGTTAGTTAACCTAGATAGTCAAAGTGCCTGCTAGGTAACCTAGATAGTCCAAATGCCTGCTAGGGTACCCACATAGTCCAACTGCCCAATAGGGAACCAACATAGTCCAAGTGCCCGCTAAGGGACCGACATAGTCCAAGTGACCGCTAGGGAACCTACATAGTCTAAATGCCCGTTAGGGTACCCACAGAGTCCAACTGCCCGAAAGGGAACCAACATAGTCCAAGTGCCCGCTAAGGGACCTACATAGTCCAAGTGCCCGTTAGGGAACCTACATAGTCCAAGTGCCCTCTAGGGAACCTGCATCGTCCAAGTGCCCGCCAGTTAACATAGAGAGTCTAAGTTCCCGCTAGTTAACCTAGATAGTCCAAGTGCCCGCTAGTTAACCTAGATCATCCAAGTGCCCGCTAGTTAACCTACATAGTCCAAGGTCCGTTAGTTAACCTAGAGAGTCCAAGTGCCCTCTAGATAACCTACATAATCCAAGGGCCCTCTAGTTAACCTCGATAGTCCAAGTGCCCGCTAGGGGACGTACATAGTCCAAGTGCCCGCTGGACAACCTAGATAGTCCAAGTGCCCGCTAGTTGACCTACATAGTCCAAGTGCCCGCTTGTTAACCTACATAGTCCAAGTGTCCGAAAGGGAACCTACGTATTCCAAGTGCCCGTTAGGGCACCTAGATAGTCCAAGTAACCATAGTGAACCTATATAGTCCAAGTGCCCTCTAGGGAAGCTACATAGTCAAAGTGCCCGCTAGGGAACCTGCATTGTACAAGTGCCCGCTAGTTAACCTAGATAGTCCAAGTGCCCGCTAGGTAACCTAGATAGTCGAAGGGCCCGCTAGTTAACCTACATAGTCCAAGTGCCCGATAGGGAACCTACATAGTCCAAGTGCCCAATGAGGAACGTACATAGTCCAAGTGCCCGATAGGGAATCTTCATATTCCAAGTGCCCGTTAGGGAACCCAGATAGTCCAAGTGCCCATAGGGAACCTATATGGTCCAAGTGCCCTCTAGGGAAGCTACATATTCATAGTGCCCGCTAGGGAACCTGCATTTTCCAAGTGCCCGCTAGTTAACCAAGATTGTCCAAGTGTCCGCTAGTAAACCTACATAGTCCAAGTCCCCGTTAGGTAACCTAGATAGGCCAAGTGCCCGCAAGATAACCTACATAGTCCAAGTGCCCGCTAGGTAACCTAGATATTCCAAGTTCCGGTTTACTAACCTAGATAGTCCAAGTGCCCGCTAGGTAACCTACATAGTCCAAGTGCCCATTCGTTAACCTAGATAGTCCAAGTGCCCGCTAGGTAACCTATACTGTCCAAGTGCCCGCTAGGTTACCTACATAGTCCAAGTGCACGTTCGTTAACTTAGATAGTCCAAGTTGCGCTAGGTAACATACATAGTCCAAGGGCCCGCTAGGTAACCTATATAGTCCAAGTGCCCGCTAGTTAAACTATAGTCCAAGTGCCCGCTAGGTAACCTACATATTCCAAGTTCCCGCTAGGTAACCTAGATAGTCCAAGTGCCCGTTACCTAACCTAGATAGTCCAAGTGCCCATTAGGTTAATTACATAGTCCACGTTCCGGTTCGATAACCTAGATAGTCCAAGTGCCCGCTAGGTAACCTACATAGTCCAAGTGCGCGCTAATTAACCTACATAGTCCAAGTGCCCGTTAGGTAACCTAGACAGTCCAAGTGCCCGCTAGGTAACCTCCATAGTCCAAGTGCCCGCTAATTAACCTATATAGTCCAAGTGCCCGCTAGGGAACCTGCATCGTCCAAGTGCCCGCTAGTTAATCTAGATAGTCCAAGTGCCCGCTAGTTAACCTACATAGTCCAAGGGCCCTCTATTTAAACTAGATAGTCCAAGTGCCCACTAGGGGACGTACATAGTCCAAGTGCCCGCTAGGTAAACTAGAAGTCTAAGGGCCCGCTAGTTAACCTACATAGTCAAACTGCCCGATATGGAACTTACATAGTCCAAGATCCCGCTAAGGGACGAACATAGTCCAAGTGCCCGCTAGGGAACCTACATAGTCCAAGTGCCCGCTAGGTAACCAAGATCGTCCAAGTGCCCGCTAGTTAACCTACATAGTCCAAGTGCCCGCTGAGGAACCTACATAGTCCAAGTGTCCGAAAGGGAACCTACGTATTCCAAGTGCCCATTAGGGCACCTAGACAGTCCAAGTGCCCATAGGGAACCTATATAGTCCAAGTACCCTCTAGGGAACTTACATAGTCAAAGTGCCCGCTAGGGAACCTGCATTGTACAAGTGCCCTCTAGTTAACCTAGATCTTCCAAGTGCCCGCTAGGTAACCTAGGTAGTCCAAGGGCCCGCTAGTTAACCTACATAGTCCAAGTGCCCGATAGGGAACCTACATAGTCCAAGTGCCCAATGAGGAACCTACATAGTCCAAGTGCCCGATAGGGAATCTTCATATTCCAAGTGCCCGTTAGGGAACCCAGATTGTCCAAGTGCCCATAGGGAACCTATATAGTCCAAGTTCCCTCTAGGGAAGCTACATATTCATAGTGCCCGCTAGGGAACCTGCATTGTCCAAGTGCCCGCTAGTTAACCTAGATCGTCCAAGTGTCCGCTAGTAAACCTACATAGTCCAAGTTCCCGTTAGGTAACCTAGATAGGCCAAGTGCCCGCTAGTTAACCTACATAGTACAATGGCCCGCTAGTTGACCTAGATAGTCCAAGTGCCCGCTAGTTAACCTAGATAGTCAAAGTGCCCGCTAGTTAACCTCAGTAGTACAAATGTCCAATAGGGATCCTACATAATCCAAGTGCCCGCTAGGTAACCTAGATATTCCATGTTCCGGTTTGCTAACCTAGATAGTCCAAGTGCCCGCTATGTAACCTGTACTGTCCAAGTGCCCGCTAGGTTACTTACATAGTCCAAGTGCATGTTCGTTAACTTACATAGTCCAAGTCGCGGTAGGTAACCAACATAGTCTAAGGGCTGCTAGGTAACCTATATAGTCCAAGTGCCCGCTAGTTAACCTATAGTCCAAGTGCCCTCTAGGTAACTTAAACAGTCCAAGTGCCCGCTAGGTTACCTGCATAGTCCAAGTGTCCGTTAGGTAACCTAGATAGTCCAAGTGCCCGCTAGGTAACCTCCATAGTCCAAGTGCCCGCTATGTAACATCCATAGTCCAAGTGCCCGTTCGTTAACCTAGAGAGTCCAAGTTCCTGTTAGCTAACCTACATAGTCCAAGTGCCCGTTCGTTAACCTAGATAGTTCAAGTGCCCGCTAGGTAACCTAGACAGTCCAAGTGCCTGCTAGGTAACCTACATAGTCCAAGTGCCCGTTTGCTAACCTAGATCGTCAAAGGGCCCGCTAGTTAACCTACATAGTCCAAGGGCCCTCTAGTTAACCTAGATAGTCCAAGCGCCCGCTAGTTAACCTACATTGTCCAAGTCCCTGATGGGGAACCTACATAGTCCAAGTATCCGCTATGTAACCTACATAGTCCAAATGCCCACTAGTAACGTACGTAGTCCAAATGCCCGTTAGGTAACCTAGATAGTACAAATGCCCGCTAGGGAACCTACATAGCCACATGCCCGTTAAGTAACCTACATAGTCCAAATGCCCGCTAGAAACCTACATAGTCCAAGTGCAAGAAGGGAACCTACATAATCCAAGTGCCCGCTAGGGAACCTACATAGTCCAAGTGCCCGCTGGTTAACTTAAACAGTCCAAGTGCCTGCTAGGTTACCTGCATAGTCCAAGTGCCCATTAGGTAACCTAGATAGTCCAAGTGCCCGCTAGGTAACCTACATAGTCCAAGTGCCCGCTAGGGAACCTAGATAGTCCAAGAACCCGTTAGCTAACCTAGATAGTCAAAGTGCCCGCTAGGTAACCTCCATAGTCCAAGTGCCCGCTAGGTAACCTCCATAGTCCAAGTGCCCGTTCGTTAACCTAGATAGTCTAAGTTCCTGTTAGCTAAACTACATAGTCCAAGTGCCCGTTCGTTAACCTAGATAGTTCAAGTGCCCGCTAGGTAACCTAGACAGTGCAAGTGCCTGCTAGGTATCCTACATAGTCCAAGTGCCCGCTAGGGAACCTACATAGTGCAAGTGCCCGCTAGGTAACCTACATAGTACAAGTGCCCGTTAGTTAACCTAGATAGTCAAAGTGCCTGCTAGATAACCTAAATAGTTCAAATGCCTGCTAGGGTACCCACATAGTCCAACTGCCCGATAGGGAACCAACATAGTCCAAGTGCCCAATGAGGAACCTACATAGTCCAAGTGCCCGATAGGGAATCTTCATATTCTAAGTGCCCGTTAGGGAACCCAGATTGTCCAAGTGCCCATAGGGAACCTATATAGTCCAAGTTCCCTCTAGGGAAGCTACATATTCATAGTGCCCGCTAGGGAACCTGTATTGTCCAAGTGCCCGCTAGTTAACCTAGATCGTCCAAGTGTCCGCTAGTAAACCTACATAGTCCAAGTTCCCGTTAGGTAACCTAGATAGGCCAAGTGCCCGCTAGTTAACGTACATAGTACAATGGCCCGCTAGTTGACCTAGATAGTCCAAGTGCCCGCTACTTAACCTAGATAGTCAAAGTGCCCGCTAGTTAACCTAAGTAGTACAAATGTCCAATAGGGATCCTACATAATCCAAGTGCCCGCTAGGTAACCTAGATATTACAAGTTCCGGTTTGCTAACCTAGATAGTCCAAGTGCCCGCTATGTAACCTATACTGTCCAAGTGCCCGCTAGGTTACTTACATAGTCCAAGTGCACGTTCGTTAACTTACATAGTCCAAGTCGCGGTAGGTAACCAACATAGTCTAAGGGCCGCTAGGTAACCTATATAGTCCAAGTGCCCGCTAGTTAACCTATAGTCCAAGTGCCCTCTAGGTAACTTAAACAGTCCAAGTGCCCGCTAGGTTACCTGCATAGTCCAAGTGCCCGTTAGGTAACCTAGATAGTCCAATTGCCCGCTAGGTAACCTCCATAGTCCAAGTGCCCGCTAGGTAACATCCATAGTCCAAGTGCCCGTTCGTTAACCTAGAGAGTCCAAGTTCCTGTTAGCTAACCTACATAGTCCAAGTGCCCGTTCGTTAACCTAGATAGTTCAAGTGCCCGCTAGGTAACCTAGACAGTCCAAGTGCCTGCTAGGTAACCTACATAGTCCAAGTGCCCGTTTGCTAACCTAGATCGTCAAAGGGCCCGCTAGTTAACCTACATAGTCCAAGGGCCCTCTAGTTAACCTAGATAGTCCAAGTGCCCGCTAGTTAACCTACATTGTCCAAGTCCCTGATGGGGAACCTACATAGTCCAAGTATCCGCTAGGTAACCTACATAGTCCAAATGCCCACTAGTAACGTACATAGTCCAAATGCCCGTTAGGTAACCTAGATAGTACAAATGCCCGCTAGGGAACCTACATAGCCCAAGTGCCCGCTAGGTAAACTACATAGTCCAAATGCCCGCTAGAACCCTACATAGTCCAAGTGCAAGAAGGGAACCTACATAATCCAAGTGCCCGCTAGGGAACCTACATAGTCCAAATGCCCGTTAGGTAACCTAGATAGTCCAAGTGCCCGCTAGTTAACCTACATAGTCCAAGTGCCCGCTGATTAACTTAAACAGTCCAAGTGCCCGCTAGGTTACCTGCATAGTCCAAGTGCCCGTTAGGTAACCTAGATAGTCCAAGTGCCCGCTAGGTAACCTACATAGTCCAAGTGCCCGCTAGGTAACCTAGATAGTCCAAGTACCCGTTAGCTAACCTAGATAGTCCAAGTGCCCGCTAGGTAACCTCCATAGTCCAAGTGCCCGCTAGGTAACCGCCATAGTCCAAGTGCCCGTTCGTTAACCTAGATAGTCCAAGTTCCTGTTAGCTAACCTACATAGTCCAAGTGCCCGGTCGTTAACCTAGATAGTTCAAGTGCCCGCCAGGTAACCTAGACAGTCCAAGTGCCTGCTAGGTAACCTACATAGTCCAAGTGCCCGTTTGCTAACCTAGATCGTCAAAGGGCCCGCTAGTTAACCTACATAGTCCAAGTGCCCGCTAGTTAACCTTCATTGTGCAAGTACCTGATGGGGAACCTACATAGTCCAAGTATCCGCTAGGTAACCTACATAGTCCAAATGCCCGCTAGTAACGTACATAGTCCAAGTGCCCGTTAGGTAACCTAGATAGTCCAAATGCCCGCTAGGGAACACACATAGTGCAAGTGCCCGTTAGAGAACTTACATAGTCAAAGCCCTGCTAGGGAACCTACATAGTCCAAGTGCCCGCTAGGGAACCTAGATAGTCCAAGAACCCGTTAGCTAACCTAGATAGTCCAAGTGCCCGCTAGGTAACCTTCATAGTCCAAGTGCCCTCTAGGTAACCTGCATAGTCCAAGTGCCCGTTCGTTAACCTAGATAGTCTAAGTTCCTGTTAGCTAAACTACATAGTCCAAGTGCCCGTTCGTTAACCTAGATAGTTCAAGTGCCCGCTAGGTAACCTATACAGTCCAAGTGCCTGCTAGGTAACCTACATAGTCCAAGTGCCCGCTAGGGAACCTACATAGTCCAAGTGCCCGCTAGGTAACCTACATAGTCCAAGTGCCCGTTAGTTAACCTAGATAGTCAAAGTGCCTGCTAGGTAACCTAGATAGTCCAAATGCCCGCTAGGGTACCCACATAGTCCAACTGCCCGATAGGGAACCAACATATTCCAAGTGCCCGCTAAGGGACCTACATAGTCCAAGTGCCCGTTAGGGAACCTACATAGTCCAAGTGCGCTCTAGGGAACCTGCATCGTCCAAGTGCCCGCCAGTTAACATAGATAGTCTAAGTTCCCGCTAGTTAACCTAGATAGTCCAAGTGCCCGCTAGTTAACCTAGATCGTCCAAGTGCCCGCTAGTTAACCTACATAGTCCAAGGTCCGTTAGTTAACCTAGATAGTCCAAGTGCCCTCTAGTTAAACTACATAGTCCAAGGGCCCTCTAGTTAACCTTGATAGTACAAGTGCCCGCTAGGGGAAGTACATAGTCCATTGCCCGCTAGGCAACCTAGATAGTCCAAGTGCCCGCTAGTTAACCTACATAGTCCAAGTACCCGCTGAGGAACCTACATAGTCCAAGTGTCCGAAAGGGAACCTACGTATTCCAAGTGCCCGTTAGGGCACCTAGATAGTCCAAATAACCATAGGGAACCTATATAGTCCAAGTGCCCTCTAGGGAAGCTACATAGTCAAAGTGCCCGCTAGGGAACCTGCATTGTACAAGTGCCCGCTAGTTAACCTAGATAGTCCAAGTGCCCGCTAGGTAACCTAGATAGTCGAAGGGCCCGCTAGTTAACCTACATAGTCCAAGTGCCCGATACGGAACCTACATAGTCCAAGTGCCCAATGAGGAACCTACATAGTCCAAGTGCCCGATAGGGAATCTTCATATTCCAAGTGCCCGTTAGGGTACCCAGATAGTCCAAGTGCCCATAGGGAACCTATATGGTCCAAGTGCCCTCTAGGGAAGCTACATATTCATAGTGCCCGCTAGGGAACCTGCCTTGTCCAAGTGCACGCTAGTTAACCAAGATTGTCCAAGTGTCCGCTAGTAAACCTACATAGTCCAAGTTCCCGTTAGGTAACCTAGATAGGCCAAGTGCCCGTTACCTAACCTAGATAGTCCAAGTGCCCGTTAGGTTACCTACATAGTCCACGAGCCGGTTCGTTAACCTAGATAGTCCAAGTGCCCGCTAGGTAACCTACATAGTCCAAGTGCCCGCTAATTAACCTATATAGTCCAAGTGCCCGTTAGGTAACCTAGACAGTCCAAGTGCCCGCTAGGTAACCTCCATAGTCCAAGTGCCCGCTAATAAACCTATATAGTCCATTTCCCGCTAGGGAACCTGCATCGTCCAAGTGCCCGCTAGTTAATCTAGATAGTCCAAGTGCCCGCTAGTTAACCTACATAGTCCAAGGTCCGCTAGTTAACCTAGATATTCCAAGTGCCCGCTAGTTAACCTACATAGTCCAAGGGCCCTCTATTTAACCTAGATAGTCCAAGAGCCCGCTAGGGGACATACATAGTCCAAGTGCCCGCTAGGTAACCTAGATAGTCTAAGGGCCCGCTAGTTAACCTACATAGTCCAACTGCCTGATAGGGAACCTACATAGTCCAAGTGCCCGCTAAGGTACGAACATAGTCCAAGGGCCCGCTAGGGAACCTACATAGTCCAAGTGCCTGCTAGGTAACCTAGATAGTCCAAGTGCCCGCTAGGGAACCTACATAGTCCAAGTGCCCGCTAGGTAAGCTAGATAGTCCAAGTGCCCGCTAGTTAACCTACATAGTCCAAGTGCCCGCTGAGGAACCTACATAGTCCAAGTGTCCAAAAGGGAACCTACGTATTCCAACTGCCCATTAGGGCACCTAGATAGTCCAAGTGCCCTCTAGGGAACCTACATAGTCAAAGTGCCCGCTAGGGAACCTGCATTGTACAAGTGCCCTCTAGTTAACCTAGATAGTCCAAGTGCCCGCTAGGTAACCTAGATAGTCCAAGGGCCCGCTAGTTAACCTACATAGTCCAAGTGCCCAATGAGGAAACTACAGAGTCCAAGTGCCCGATAGGGAATCTTCATATTCCAAGTGCCCGTTAGGGAACCCAGATTGTCCAAGTGGCCATAGGGAACCTATATAGTCCAAGTTCCCTCTGGGGAAGCTACATATTCATAGTGCCCGCTAGGGAACCTGCATTGTCCAAGTGCCCGCTAGTTAACCTAGATCGTCCAAGTGTCCGCTAGTAAACCTATTTAGTCCAAGTTCCCGTTAGGTAACCTAGATAGGCCAAGTGCCCGCTAGTTAACCTACATAGTACAATGGCCCGCTAGTTGACCTAGATAGTCCAAGTGCCCGCTAGTTAACCTACATAGTCAAAGGGCCCGCTAGTTAACCTAAGTAGTACAAATGTCCGATAGGGATCCTACATAGTCCAAGTGCCCGCTAGGTAACCTAGATATTCCAAGTTCCGGTTTGCTAACCTAGATAGTCCAAGTGCCCGCTAGGTAACCTACGTAGTTCAAGTGCCCATTCGTTAACTTAGATAGTCCAAGTCGCGGTAGGTAACCAACATAGTCCAAGGGCCGCTAGGTAACCTATATAGTCCAAGTGCCCGCTAATTAACCTATAGTCCAAGTGCCCTCTAGGTAACCTACATATTCCAAGTTCCCGCTAGGTAACCTAGATAGTCCAAGTGCCCGTTACCTAACCTAGATAGTCCAAGTGACCGTTAGGTTAACTACATAGTCCACGTGCCCATTCGTTAACCTAGATAGTCCAATTGCCCGCTAGGTAACCTACATAGTCCAAGTGCCCGGTTGCTAACCTAGATCGTCAAAGGGCCCACTAGTTAACCTACATAGTCCAAGGGCCCTCTAGTTAACCTAGATAGTCCAAGTGCCCGCTAGTTAACCTACATTGTCCATGTCCCTGATGGGGAACCTACATAGTCCAAGTATCCGCTAGGTAACCTACATAGTCCAAATGCCCGCTAGTAACGTACATAGTCCAAGTGCCCGTTAGGTAACCTAGATAGTCCAAATGCCCGCTAGGGAACACACATAGTCCAAGTGCCCGTTAGAGAACTTACATAGTCAAAGCCCTGCTAGGGAACCTACATAGTCCAAGTGCCCGCTAGGGAACCTAGATAGTCCACGTACCCGTTAGCTAACCTAGATAGTCCAAGTGCCCGCTAGGTAACCTCCATAGTCCAAGTGCCCGCTAGGTAACCTCCATATTCCAAGTGCCTGTTCTTTAACCTATATAGTCCAAGTTCCTGTTAGCTAACCTACATAGTCCAAGTGCCCGTTCGTTAACCTAGATAGTTCAAGTGCCCGCTAGGTAACCTAGACAGTCCAAGTGCCTGCTAGGTAACCTACATAGTCCACGTGCCCAATGAGGAACCTACATAGTCCACGTGCCCGATAGGGAAACTTCATATTCCAAGTGCCCGTTAGGGAACCCAGATAGTCAAAGTGCCCATAGGGAACCTATATGGTCCAAGTGCCCTCTAGGGAAGCTACATATTCATAGTGCCCGCTAGGGAACCTGCATTGTCCAAGTGCCCGCTAGTTAACCAAGATTGTCCAAGTGTCCGCTAGTAAACCTACATAGTCCAAGTTCCCGTTAGGTAACCTAGATAGTCCAAGTGCCCGCTAGTAACCTACATAGTCCAAGTGCCCGCTGAGGAACCTACATAGTCCAAGTGTCCGAAAGGGAACCTACGTATTCCAAGTGCCCGTTAGGGCACCTAGATAGTCCAAATAACCATAGGGAACCTATATAGTCCAAGTGCCCTCTAGGGAAGCTACATAGTCAAAGTGCCCGCTAGGGAACCTGCATTGTACAAGTGCCCGCTAGTTAACCTAGATAGTCCAAGTGCCCGCTAGGTAACCTAGATAGTCGAAGGGCCCGCTAGTTAACCTACATAGTCCAAATGCCCGATACGGAACCTACATAGTCCAAGTGCCCAATGAGGAACCTACATAGTCCAAGTGCCCGATAGGGAATCTTCATATTCCAAGTGCCCGTTAGGGTACCTAGATAGTCCAAGTGCCCATAGGGAACCTATATGGTCCAAGTGCCCTCTAGGGAAGCTACATATTCATAGTGCCCGCTAGGGAACCTGCATTGTCCAAGTGCACGCTAGTTAACCAAGATTGTCCAAGTGTCCGCTAGTAAACCTACATAGTCCAAGTTCCCGTTAGGTAACCTAGATAGGCCAAGTGCCCGTTACCTAACCTAGATAGTCCAAGTGCCCGTTAGGTTACCTACATAGTCCATGTGCCGGTTCGTTAACCTAGATAGTCCAAGTGCCCGCTAGGTAACCTACATAGTCCAAGTGCCCGCTAATTAACCTACATAGTCCAAGTGCCCGTTAGGTAACCTAGACAGTCCAAGTGCCCGCTAGGTAACCTCCATAGTCCAAGTGCCCGCTAATAAACCTATATAGTCCAAGTGCCCGCTAGGGAACCTGCATCGTCCAAGTGCCCGCTAGTTAATCTAGATAGTCCAAGTGCCCGCTAGTTAAGCTAGATAGTACAAGTGGCCGCTAGTTAACCTAGATCGTCCAAGTGCCCGCTAGTTAACCTACATAGTCCAAGGTCCGCTAGTTAACCTAGATATTCCAAGTGCCCGCTAGTTAACCTACATAGTCCAAGGGCCCTCTATTTAACCTAGATAGTCCAAGTGCCCGCTAGGGGACGTACATAGTCCAAGTGCCCGCTAGGTAACCTAGATAGTCTAAGGGCCCGCTAGTTTACCTACATAGTCCAACTGCCTGATCGGGAACCTACATAGTCCAAGTGCCCGCTAAGGTACGAACATAGTCCAAGGGCCCGCTAGGGAACCTACATAGTCCAAGTGCCTGCTAGGTAACCTAGATAGTCCAAGTGCCCGCTAGGGAACCTACATAGTCCAAGTGCCCGCTAGGTAACCTAGATAGTCCAAGTGCCCGCTAGTTAACCTACATAGTCCAAGTGCCCGCTGAGGAACCTACATAGTCCAAGTGTCCAAAAGGGAACCTACGTATTCCAACTGCCCATTAGGGCACCTAGATAGTCCAAGTGCCCTCTAGGGAACCTACATAGTCAAAGTGCCCGCTAGGGAACCTGCATTGTACAAGTGCCCTCTAGTTAACCTAGATAGTCCAAGTGCCCGCTAGGTAACCTAGATAGTCCAAGGGCCCGCTAGTTAACCTACATAGTCCAAGTGCCCAATGAGGAACCTACATAGTCCAAGTGCCCGATAGGGAATCTTCATATTCCAAGTGCCCGTTAGGGAATCCAGATTGTCCAAGTGCCCATAGGGAACCTATATAGTCCAAGTTCCCTCTGTGGAAGCTACATATTCATAGTGCCCGCTAGGGAACCTGCATTGTCCAAGTGCCCGCTAGTTAACCTAGATCGTCCAAGTGTCCGCTAGTAAACCTACTTAGTCCAAGTTCCCGTTAGGTAACCTAGATAGGCCAAGTGCCCGCTAGTTAACCTACATAGTACAATGGCCCGCTAGTTGACCTAGATAGTCCAAGTGCCCGCTAGTTAACCTACATAGTCAAAGGGCCCGCTAGTTAACCTAAGTAGTACAAATGTCCGATAGGGATCCTACATAGTCCAAGTGCCCGCTAGGTAACCTAGATATTCCAAGTTCCGGTTTGCTAACCTAGATAGTCCAAGTGCCCGCTAGGTAACCTACGTAGTTCAAGTGCCCATTCGTTAACTTAGATAGTCCAAGTCGCGGTAGGTAACCAACATAGTCCAAGGGCCCGTTAGGTAACCTAGATAGTCCAAATGCCCGCTAGGGAACCCACATAGTCCAAGTGCCCGTTAGAGAACTTACATAGTCAAAGCCCTGCTAGGGAACCTACATAGTCCAAGTGCCCGCTAGGTAACCTAGATAGTCCAAGTGCCCGTTAGGTTAACTATATAGTCCACGTGCCCGTTCGTTAACCTAGATCGTCAAATTGCCCGCTAGGTAACCTCCATAGTCCAAGGGCCGGCTAGGTAACCTTTAGAATCCAAGTGCCCGCTAGGTAATCTAGATAGTCCAGGTGCCCATTAGGTAACCTAGATAGTCCAAGTGCCCGCTAGTTAACCTACATAGTCCAAGTGCCCCCTGGTTAACTTAAACAGTCCAAGTGCCCGCTAGGTTACCTGCATAGTCCAAGTGCCCGTTAGGTAACCTAGATAGTCCAAGTGCCCGCTAGGTAACCTCCATAGTCCAAGTGCCCGCTAGGTAACCTCCATAGTCCAAGTGC
Organism: Tenrec ecaudatus; assembly: GCF_050624435.1. Taxonomy (NCBI): domain Eukaryota; kingdom Metazoa; phylum Chordata; class Mammalia; order Afrosoricida; family Tenrecidae; genus Tenrec; species Tenrec ecaudatus. The sequence goes on along the minus strand of NW_027457597.1, from coordinate 519,053 downwards.
CCGTTCATTAACCTAGATAGTCCACGTTCCTGTTAGCTAACCTACATAGTCCAAGTGCCATTTCGTTAACCTAGATAGTTCAAGTGCCCGCTAGGTAACCTAGACAGTCCAAGTGCCTGCTAGGTAACCTACATTGTCCAAGTGCCCGTTTGCTAACCTAGATCGTCAAAGGGCCCACTAGTTAACCTACATAGTCCAAGGGCCCTCTAGTTAACCTAGATAGTCCAAGTGCCCGCTAGTTAACCTACATTGTCCAAGTCCCTGATGGGGAACCTACATAGTCCAAGTATCCGCTAGGTAACCTACATAGTCCAAATGCCCGCTAGTAACGTACATAGTCCAAGTGCCCGTTAGTTAACCTAGATAGTCCAAATGCCCGCTAGGGAACACACATAGTCCAAGTGCCCGTTAGAGAACTTACATAGTCAAAGCCCTGCTAGGGAACCTACATAGTCCAAGTGCCCGCTAGGGAACCTAGATAGTCCACGTACCCGTTAGCTAACCTAGATAGTCCAAGTGCCCGCTAGGTAACCTCCATAGTCCAAGTGCCCGCTAGGTAACCTCCATAGTCCAAGTGCCCGTTCTTTAACCTATATAGTCCAAGTTCCTGTTAGCTAACCTACATAGTCCAAGTGCCCGTTCGTTAACCTAGATAGTTCAAGTGCCCGCTAGGTAACCTAGACAGTCCAAGTGCCTGCTAGGTAACCTACATAGTCCAAGTGCCCAATGAGGAACCTACATAATCCACGTGCCCGATAGGGAAACTTCATATTCCAAGTGCCCGTTAGGGAACCCAGATAGTCCAAGTGCCCATAGGGAACCTATATGATCCAAGTGCCCTCTAGGGAAGCTACATATTCATAGTGCCCGCTAGGGAACCTGCATTGTCCAAGTGACCGCTAGTTATCCTAGATCGTCCAAGTGTCCGCTAGTAAACCTACATAGTCCAAGTTCCCGTTAGGTAACCTAGATAGGCCAAGTGCCCGCTAGTTAACCTAGATAGTCAAAGTGCCCGCTAGTTAACCTAAGTAGTACAAATGTCCAATAGGGATCCTACATAATCCAAGTGCCCGCTAGGTAACCTAGATATTCCAAGTTCCGGTTTGCTAACCTAGATAGTCCAAGTGCCCGCTATGTAACCTATACTGTCCAAGTGCCCGCTAGGTTACTTACATAGTCCAAGTGCATGTTCGTTAACTTAGATAGTCCAAGTCGCGGTAGGTAACCAACATAGTCTAAGGGCCGCTAGGTAACCTATATAGTCCAAGTGCCTGCTAGTTAACCTATAGTCCAAGTGCCCTCTAGGTAACTTAAACAGTCCAAGTGCCAGCTAGGTTACCTGCATAGTCCAAGTGCCCGTTAGGTAACCTAGATAGTCCAAATGCCCGCTAGGGAACACACATAGTCCAAGTGCCCGTTAGAGAACTTACATAGTCAAAGCCCTGCTAGGGAACCTACATAGTCCAAGTGCCCGCTAGGGAACCTAGATAGTCCACGTACCCGTTAGCTAACCTAGATAGTCCAAGTGCCCGCTAGGTAACCTCCATAGTCCAAGTGCCCGCTAGGTAACCTCCATATTCCAAGTGCCTGTTCTTTAACCTATATAGTCCAAGTTCCTGTTAGCTAACCTACATAGTCCAAGTGCCCGTTCGTTAACCTAGATAGTTCAAGTGCCCGCTAGGTAACCTAGACAGTCCAAGTGCCTGCTAGGTAACCTACATAGTCCAAGTGCCCAATGAGGAACCTACATAGTCCACGTGCCCGATAGGGAAACTTCATATTCCAAGTGCCCGTTAGGGAACCCAGATAGTCCAAGTGCCCATAGGGAACCTATATGGTCCAAGTGCCCTCTAGGGAAGGTACATATTCATAGTGCCCGCTAGGGAACCTGCATTGTCCAAGTGCCCGCTAGTTAACCAAGATTGTCCAAGTGTCCGCTAGTAAACCTACATAGTCCAAGTTCCCGTTAGGTAACCTAGATAGGCCAAGAGCCCGTTACCTAACCTAGATAGTCCAAGTGCCTGTTAGGTTACCTACATAGTCCACGTGCCGGTTCGTTAACCTAGATAGTCCAAGTGCCCGCTAGGTAACCTACATAGTCCAAGTGCCCGCTAATTAACCTACATAGTCCAAGTGCCCGTTAGGTAACCTAGACAGTCCAAGTGCCCGCTAGGTAACCTCCATAGTCCAAGTGCCCGCTAATAAACCTATATAGTCCAAGTGCCCGCTAGGGAACCTGCATCGTCCAAGTGCCCGCTAGTTAATCTAGATAGTCCAAGTGCCCGCTAGTTAAGCTAGATAATACAAGTGGCCGCTAGTTAACCTAGATCGTCCAAGTGCCCGCTAGTTAACCTACATAGTCCAAGGTCCGCTAGTTAACCTAGATATTCAAAGTGCCCGCTAGTTAACCTACATAGTCCAAGGGCCCTCTATTTAACCTAGATAGTCCAAGTGCCCGCTAGGGGACGTACATAGTCCAAGTGCCCGCTATGTAACCTAGACAGTCTAAGGGCCCGCTAGTTAACCTACATAGTCCAACTGCCTGATAGGGAACCTACATAGTTCAAGTGCCCGCTAAGGTACGAACATAGTCCAAGGGCCCGCTAGGGAACCTACATAGTCCAAGTGCCTGCTAGGTAACCTAGATAGTCCAAGTGCCCGCTAGGGAACCTACATAGTCCAAGTGCCCGCTAGGTAAGCTAGATAGTCCAAGTGCCCGCTAGTTAACCTACATGGTCCAAGTGCCCGCTGAGGAACCTACATAGTCCAAGTGTCCAAAAGGGAACCTACGTATTCCAACTGCCCATTAGGGCACCTAGATAGTCCAAGTGCCCTCTAGGGAACCTACATAGTCAAAGTGCCCGCTAGGGAACCTGCATTGTACAAGTGCCCTCTAGTTAACCTACATAGTCCAACTGCCCGATAGGGAACCTACATAGTCCAAGTGCCCGCTAGTTAACCTAGATAGTCCAAGTGCCCGCTAGGTAACCTAGATAGTCGAAGGGCCCGCTAGTTAACCTACATAGTCCAAGTGCCCGATACGGAACCTACATAGTCCAAGTGCCCAATGAGGAACCTACATATTCCAAGTGCCCGATAGGGAATCTTCATATTCCAAGTGCCCTTTAGGGTACCTAGATAGTCCAAGTGCCCATAGGGAACCTATATGGTCCAAGTGCCCTCTAGGGAAGCTACATATTCATAGTGCCCGCTAGGGAACCTGCATTGTCCAAGTGCACGCTAGTTAACCAAGATTGTCCAAGTGTCCGCTAGTAAACCTACATAGTCCAAGTTCCCGTTAGGTAACCTAGATAGGCCAAGTGCCCGTTACCTAACCTAGATAGTCCAAGTGCCCGTTAGGTTACCTACATAGTCCATGTGCCGGTTCGTTAACCTAGATAGTCCAAGTGCCCGCTAGGTAACCTACATAGTCCAAGTGCCCGCTAATTAACCTACATAGTCCAAGTGCCCGTTAGGTAACCTAGACAGTCCAAGTGCCCGCTAGGTAACCTCCATAGTCCAAGTGCCCGCTAATAAACCTATATAGTCCAAGTGCCCGCTAGGGAACCTGCATCGTCCAAGTGCCCGCTAGTTAATCTAGATAGTCCAAGTGCCCGCTAGTTAAGCTAGATAGTACAAGGTCCGCTAGTTAACCTAGATATTCCAAGTGCCCGCTAGTTAACCTACATAGTCCAAGGGCCCTCTATTTAACCTAGATAGTCCAAGTGCCCGCTAGGGGACGTACATAGTCCAAGTGCCCGCTAGGTAACCTAGATAGTCTAAGGGCCCGCTAGTTAACCTACATAGTCCAACTGCCTGATAGGGAACCTACATAGTCCAAGTGCCCGCTAAGGTACGAACATAGTCCAAGGGCCCGCTAGGGAACCTACATAGTCCAAGTGCCTGCTAGGTAACCTAGATAGTCCAAGTGCCCGCTAGGGAACCTACATAGTCCAAGTGCCCGCTAGGTAAGCTAGATAGTCCAAGTGCCCGCTAGTTAACCTACATGGTCCAAGTGCCCGCTGAGGAACCTACATAGTCCAAGTGTCCAAAAGGGAACCTACGTATTCCAACTGCCCATTAGGGCACCTAGATAGTCCAAGTGCCCTCTAGGGAACCTACATAGTCAAAGTGCCCGCTAGGGAACCTGCATTGTAAAAGTGCCCTCTAGTTAACCTACATAGTCCAACTGCCCGATAGGGAACCTACATAGTCCAAGTGCCCGCTAGTTAACCTAGATAGTCCAAGTGCCCGCTAGGTAACCTAGATAGTCGAAGGGCCCGCTAGTTAACCTACATAGTCCAAGTGCCCGATACGGAACCTACATAGTCCAAGTGCCCAATGAGGAACCTACATATTCCAAGTGCCCGATAGGGAATCTTCATATTCCAAGTACCCGTTAGGGTACCTAGATAGTCCAAGTGCCCATAGGGAACCTATATGGTCCAAGTGCCCTCTAGGGAAGCTACATATTCATAGTGCCCGCTAGGGAACCTGCATTGTCCAAGTGCACGCTAGTTAACCAAGATTGTCCAAGTGTCCGCTAGTAAACCTACATAGTCCAAGTTCCCGTTAGGTAACCTAGATAGGCCAAGTGCCCGTTACCTAACCTAGATAGTCCAAGTGCCCGTTAGGTTACCTACATAGTCCATGTGCCGGTTCGTTAACCTAGATAGTCCAAGTGCCCGCTAGGTAACCTACATAGTCCAAGTGCCCGCTAATTAACCTACATAGTCCAAGTGCCCGTTAGGTAACCTAGACAGTCCAAGTGCCCGCTAGGTAACCTCCATAGTCCAAGTGCCCGCTAATAAACCTATATAGTCCAAGTGCCCGCTAGGGAACCTGCATCGTCCAAGTGCCCGCTAGTTAATCTAGATAGTCCAAGTGCCCGCTAGTTAAGCTAGATAGTACAAGTGGCCGCTAGTTAACCTAGATCGTCCAAGTGCCCGCTAGTTAACCTACATAGTCCAAGGTCCGCTAGTTAACCTAGATATTCCAAGTGCCCGCTAGTTAACCTACATAGTCCAAGGGCCCTCTATTTAACCTAGATAGTCCAAGTGCCCGCTAGGGGACGTACATAGTCCAAGTGCCCGCTAGGTAACCTAGATAGTCTAAGGGCCCGCTAGTTAACCTACATAGTCCAACTGCCTGATAGGGAACCTACATAGTCCAAGTGCCCGCTAAGGTTACGAACACAGTCCAAGGGCCCGCTAGGGAACCTACATAGTCCAAGTGCCTGCTAGGTAACCTAGATAGTCCAAGTGCCCGCTAGGGAACCTACATAGTCCAAGTGCCCGCTAGGTAACCTAGATAGTCCAAGTGCCCGCTAGTTAACCTACATAGTCCAAGTGCCCGCTGAGGAACCTACATAGTCCAAGTGTCCAAAAGGGAACCTACGTATTCCAACTGCCCATTAGGGCACCTAGATAGTCCAAGTGCCCTCTAGGGAACCTACATAGTCAAAGTGCCCGCTAGGGAACCTGCATTGTACAAGTGCCCTCTAGTTAACCTAGATAGTCCAAGTGCCCGCTAGGTAACCTAGATAGTCCAAGGGCCCGCTAGTTAACCTACATAGTCCAAGTGCCCAATGAGGAACCTACATAGTCCAAGTGCCCGATAGGGAATCTTCATATTCCAAGTGCCCGTTAGGGAATCCAGATTGTCCAAGTGCCCATAGGGAACCTATATAGTCCAAGTTCCCTCTGTGGAAGCTACATATTCATAGTGCCCGCTAGGGAACCTGCATTGTCCAAGTGCCCGCTAGTTAACCTAGATCGTCCAAGTGTCCGCTAGTAAACCTACTTAGTCCAAGTTCCCGTTAGGTAACCTAGATAGGCCAAGTGCCCGCTAGTTAACCTACATAGTACAATGGCCCGCAAGTTGACCTAGATAGTCCAAGTGCCCGCTAGTTAACCTACATAGTCAAAGGGCCCGCTAGTTAACCTAAGTAGTACAAATGTCCGATAGGGATCCTACATAGTCCAAGTGCCCGCTAGGTAACCTAGATATTCCAAGTTCCGGTTTGCTAACCTAGATAGTCCAAGTGCCCGCAAGGTAACCTACGTAGTTCAAGTGCCCATTCGTTAACTTAGATAGTCCAAGTCGCGGTAGGTAACCAACATAGTCCAAGGGCCCGTTAGGTAACCTAGATAGTCCAAATGCCCGCTAGGGAACCCACATAGTCCAAGTGCCCGTTAGAGAACTTACATAGTCAAAGCCCTGCTAGGGTACCTACATAGTCCAAGTGCCCGCTAGGTAACCTAGATAGTCCAAGTGCCCGTTAGGTTAACTATATAGTCCACGTGCCCGTTCGTTAACCTAGATCGTCAAATTGCCCGCTAGGTAACCTCCATAGTCCAAGGGCCGGCTAGGTAACCTTTAGAATCCATGTGCCCGCTAGGTAATCTAGATAGTCCAGGTGCCCGTTAGGTAACCTAGATAGTCCAAGTGCCCGCTAGTTAAACTATAGTCCAAGTGCCCGCTAGGTAACCTACATATTCCAAGTTCTCGCTAGGTAACCTAGATAGTCCAAGTGCCCGTTACCTAACCTACATAGTCCAAGTGCCCGTTAGGTTACCTACATAGTCCACGTGCCGGTTGGTTAACCTAGATAGTCAAAGTGCCCGCTAGGTAACCTACATAGTCCAAGTGCCCGCTAATTAACCTACATAGTCCAAGTGCCCATTAGGTAACCTAGACAGTCCAAGTGCCCGCTAGGTAACCTCCATAGTCCAAGTGCCCGCTAATCAACCTATATAGTCCAAGTGCCCGCTAGGGAACCTGCATCGTCCAAGTGCCCGCTAGTTAATCTAGATAGTCCAAGTGCCCGCTAGTTAAGCTAGATAGTCCAAGTGGCCGCTAGTTAACCTAGATCGTCCAAGTGCCCGCTAGTTAACCTACATAGTCCAAGGTCCGCTAGTTAACCTAGATATTCCAAGTGCCCGCTAGTTAACCTTCATAGTCCAAGGGCCCTCTATTTAACCTAGATAGTCCAAGTGCCCGCTAGGGGACGTACATAGTCCAAGTGCACGCTAGGTAACCTAGATAGTCTAAGGGCCCGCTAGTTAACCTACATAGTCAAACTGCCCGATAGGGAACCTACATAGTCCAAGTGTCCGCTAAGGGACGAACATAGTCCAAGTGCCCGCTAGGGAACCTACATAGTCCAAGTGCCCGCTAGGTAACCTAGATAGTCCAAGTGCCCGCTAGTTAACCTACATAGTCCAAGTGCCCGCTGAGGAACCTGCATAGTCCAAGTGTCCGAAAGGGAACCTACGTATTCCAAGTGCCCATTAGGGCACCTAGATAGTCCAAGTGCCCATAGGGGACCTATATAGTCCAAGTGCCCTCTAGGGAACCTACATAGTCAAAGTGCCCGCTAGGGAACCTGCATTGTACAAGTGCCCTCTAGTTAACCTAGATAGTCCAAGTGCCCGCTAGGTAACCTAGATAGTCCAAGGGCCCGCTAGTTAACCTACGTAGTCCAAGTGACCAATGAGGAACCTACATAGTCCAAGTGCCCGATAGGGAATCTTCATATTCCAAGTGCCCGTTAGGGAACCCAGATTGTCCAAGTGCCCATAGGGAACCTATATAGTCCAAGTTCCCTCTAGGGATGCTACATATTCATAGTGCCCGCTAGGGAACCTGCATTGTCCAAGTGCCCGCTAGTTAACCTAGATCGTCCAAGTGTCCGCTAGTTAACCTACATTGTCCAAGTCCCTGATGGGGAACCTACATAGTCCAAGTATCCGCTAGGTAACGTCCAAATACCCTCTAGTAACGTACATAGTCCAAGTGCCCGTTAGGTAACCTAGATAGTCCAAATGCCCGCTAGGGAACCCACATAGTCCAAGTGCCCGTTAGAGAACTTACATAGTCAAAGCCCTGCTAGGGAACCTACATAGTCCAAGTGCCCGCTAGGTAACCTAGATAGTCCAAGTACCCGTTAGCTAACCTAGATAGTCCAAGTGTCCGCTAGGTAACCTCCATAGTCCAAGTGCCCGTTCGTTAACCTAGATAGTCCAAGTTCCTGTTAGCTAACCTACATAGTCCAAGTGCCCGTTCGTTAACCTAGATAGTTCAAGTGCCCGCTAGGTAACCTACACAGTCCAAGTGCCTGCTAGGTAACCTACATAGTCCAAGTGCCCGTTTGCTAACCTAGATCGTCAAAGGGCCCGCTAGTTAACCTACATAGTCCAAGGGCCCTCTAGTTAACCTAGATAGTCCAAGTGTCCGCTAGTTAACCTACATTGTCCAAGTCCCTGATGGGGAACCTACATAGTCCAAGTATCCGCTAGTTAACATACATAGTCCAAATGCCCACTAGTAACGTACGTAGTCCAAATGCCCGTTAGGTAACCTAGATAGTCCAAATGCCCGCTAGAAACCTACATAGTCCAAGTGCAAGAAGGGAACCTACATAATCCAAGTGCCCGCTAGGGAACCTACATAGTCCAAATGCCCGTTAGGTAACCTAGATAGTCCAAATGCCCGCTAGGGTACCCACATAGTCTAAGTGCCCGCGAGGTAACCTACATAGTCCAGAGCCGATTCATTAACCTAGATTTTCCAAGTGCCCTCTAGGTAACCTAGACTGTCCAAGTGCCCGCTTGGTTACCTACCTAGTCCACGTGCCCGTTCGTTAACCTAGATAGTACAAGAGCCCGCTAGTTAACCTACATAGTGCAAGGGCCCGCTAGTTAACCTAGATAGTCCAAGTGCCCGCTAGTTAACCTACATTGTCCAAGTCCCTGATGGGGAACCTACATAGTCCAAGTATCCGCTAGGTAACCTACATAGTCCAAATGCCCGCTAGTAACGTACATAGTCCAAGTGCCCGTTAGGTAACCTAGATAGTCCAAATGCCCGCTAGGGAACCCACATAATCCAAGTGCCCGTTAGAGACCTTACATAGTCAAAGCCCTGCTAGGGAACCTACATAGTCCAAGTGCCCGCTAGGGAACCTAGATAGTCCAAGTACCCGTTAGCTAACCTAGATAGTCCAAGTGCCCGCTAGGTAACCTACATAGTCCAAGTGCCCGTTAGGTAACCTAGACAGTCCAAGTGCCCGCTAGGTAACCTCCATAGTCCAAGTGCCCGCTAATAAACCTATATAGTCCAAGTGCCCGCTAGGGAACCTGCATCGTCCAAGTGCCCGCTAGTTAATCTAGATAGTCCAAGTGCCCGCTAGTTAAGCTAGATAGTACAAGTGGCCGCTAGTTAACCTAGATCGTCCAAGTGCCCGCTAGTTAACCTACATAGTCCAAGGTCCGCTAGTTAACCTAGATATTCCAAGTGCCCGCTAGTTAACCTACATAGTCCAAGGGCCCTCTATTTAACCTAGATAGTCCAAGTGCCCGCTAGGGGACGTACATAGTCCAAGTGCCCGCTAGGTAACCTAGATAGTCTAAGGGCCCGCTAGTTAACCTACATAGTCCAACTGCCTGATAGGGAACCTACATAGTCCAAGTGCCCGCTAAGGTTACGAACACAGTCCAAGGGCCCGCTAGGGAACCTACATAGTCCAAGTGCCTGCTAGGTAACCTAGATAGTCCAAGTGCCCGCTAGGGAACCTACATAGTCCAAGTGCCCGCTAGGTAACCTAGATAGTCCAAGTGCCCGCTAGTTAACCTACATAGTCCAAGTGCCCGCTGAGGAACCTACATAGTCCAAGTGTCCAAAAGGGAACCTACGTATTCCAACTGCCCATTAGGGCACCTAGATAGTCCAAGTGCCCTCTAGGGAACCTACATAGTCAAAGTGCCCGCTAGGGAACCTGCATTGTACAAGTGCCCTCTAGTTAACCTAGATAGTCCAAGTGCCCGCTAGGTAACCTAGATAGTCCAAGGGCCCGCTAGTTAACCTACATAGTCCAAGTGCCCAATGAGGAACCTACATAGTCCAAGTGCCCGATAGGGAATCTTCATATTCCAAGTGCCCGTTAGGGAATCCAGATTGTCCAAGTGCCCATAGGGAACCTATATAGTCCAAGTTCCCTCTGTGGAAGCTACATATTCATAGTGCCCGCTAGGGAACCTGCATTGTCCAAGTGCCCGCTAGTTAACCTAGATCGTCCAAGTGTCCGCTAGTAAACCTACTTAGTCCAAGTTCCCGTTAGGTAACCTAGATAGGCCAAGTGCCCGCTAGTTAACCTACATAGTACAATGGCCCGCTAGTTGACCTAGATAGTCCAAGTGCCCGCTAGTTAACCTACATAGTCAAAGGGCCCGCTAGTTAACCTAAGTAGTACAAATGTCCGATAGGGATCCTACATAGTCCAAGTGCCCGCTAGGTAACCTAGATATTCCAAGTTCCGGTTTGCTAACCTAGATAGTCCAAGTGCCCGCAAGGTAACCTACGTAGTTCAAGTGCCCATTCGTTAACTTAGATAGTCCAAGTCGCGGTAGGTAACCAACATAGTCCAAGGGCCCGTTAGGTAACCTAGATAGTCCAAATGCCCGCTAGGGAACCCACATAGTCCAAGTGCCCGTTAGAGAACTTACATAGTCAAAGCCCTGCTAGGGTACCTACATAGTCCAAGTGCCCGCTAGGTAACCTAGATAGTCCAAGTGCCCGTTAGGTTAACTATATAGTCCACGTGCCCGTTCGTTAACCTAGATCGTCAAATTGCCCGCTAGGTAACCTCCATAGTCCAAGGGCCGGCTAGGTAACCTTTAGAATCCATGTGCCCGCTAGGTAATCTAGATAGTCCAGGTGCCCGTTAGGTAACCTAGATAGTCCAAGTGCCCGCTAGTTAAACTATAGTCCAAGTGCCCGCTAGGTAACCTACATATTCCAAGTTCTCGCTAGGTAACCTAGATAGTCCAAGTGCCCGTTACCTAACCTACATAGTCCAAGTGCCCGTTAGGTTACCTACATAGTCCACGTGCCGGTTGGTTAACCTAGATAGTCAAAGTGCCCGCTAGGTAACCTACATAGTCCAAGTGCCCGCTAATTAACCTACATAGTCCAAGTGCCCATTAGGTAACCTAGACAGTCCAAGTGCCCGCTAGGTAACCTCCATAGTCCAAGTGCCCGCTAATCAACCTATATAGTCCAAGTGCCCGCTAGGGAACCTGCATCGTCCAAGTGCCCGCTAGTTAATCTAGATAGTCCAAGTGCCCGCTAGTTAAGCTAGATAGTCCAAGTGGCCGCTAGTTAACCTAGATCGTCCAAGTGCCCGCTAGTTAACCTACATAGTCCAAGGTCCGCTAGTTAACCTAGATATTCCAAGTGCCCGCTAGTTAACCTTCATAGTCCAAGGGCCCTCTATTTAACCTAGATAGTCCAAGTGCCCGCTAGGGGACGTACATAGTCCAAGTGCACGCTAGGTAACCTAGATAGTCTAAGGGCCCGCTAGTTAACCTACATAGTCAAACTGCCCGATAGGGAACCTACATAGTCCAAGTGTCCGCTAAGGGACGAACATAGTCCAAGTGCCCGCTAGGGAACCTACATAGTCCAAGTGCCCGCTAGGTAACCTAGATAGTCCAAGTGCCCGCTAGTTAACCTACATAGTCCAAGTGCCCGCTGAGGAACCTACATAGTCCAAGTGTCCGAAAGGGAACCTACGTATTCCAAGTGCCCATTAGGGCACCTAGATAATCCAAGTGCCCATAGGGAACCTATATAGTCCAAGTGCCCTCTAGGGAACCTACATAGTCAAAGTGCCCGCTAGGGAACCTGCATTGTACAAGTGCCCTCTAGTTAACCTAGATAGTCCAAGTGCCCGCTAGGTAACCTAGATAGTCCAAGGGCCCGCTAGTTAACCTACGTAGTCCAAGTGCCCAATGAGGAACCTACATAGTCCAAGTGCCCGATAGGGAATCTTCATATTCCAAGTGCCCGTTAGGGAACCCAGATTGTCCAAGTGCCCATAGGGAACCTATATAGTCCAAGTTCCCTCTAGGGATGCTACATATTCATAGTGCCCGCTAGGGAACCTGCATTGTCCAAGTGCCCGCTAGTTAACCTAGATCGTCCAAGTGTCCGCTAGTTAACCTACATTGTCCAAGTCCCTGATGGGGAACCTACATAGTCCAAGTATCCGCTAGGTAACGTCCAAATACCCTCTAGTAACGTACATAGTCCAAGTGCCCGTTAGGTAACCTAGATAGTCCAAATGCCCGCTAGGGAACCCACATAGTCCAAGTGCCCGTTAGAGATCTTACATAGTCAAAGCCCTGCTAGGGAACCTACATAGTCCAAGTGCCCGCTAGGTAACCTAGATAGTCCAAGTACCCGTTAGCTAACCTAGATAGTCCAAGTGTCCGCTAGGTAACCTCCATAGTCCAAGTGCCCGTTCGTTAACCTAGATAGTTCAAGTGCCCGCTAGGTAACCTACACAGTCCAAGTGCCTGCTAGGTAACCTACATAGTCCAAGTGCCCGTTTGCTAACCTAGATCGTCAAAGGGCCCGCTAGTTAACCTACATAGTCCAAGGGCCCTCTAGTTAACCTAGATAGTCCAAGTGTCCGCTAGTTAACCTACATTGTCCAAGTCCCTGATGGGGAACCTACATAGTCCAAGTATCCGCTAGTTAACATACATAGTCCAAATGCCCACTAGTAACGTACGTAGTCCAAATGCCCGTTAGGTAACCTAGATAGTCCAAATGCCCGCTAGAAACCTACATAGTCCAAGTGCAAGAAGGGAACCTACATAATCCAAGTGCCCGCTAGGGAACCTACATAGTCCAAATGCCCGTTAGGTAACCTAGATAGTCCAAATGCCCGCTAGGGTACCCACATAGTCTAAGTGCCCGCGAGGTAACCTACATAGTCCAGAGCCGATTCATTAACCTAGATTTTCCAAGTGCCCTCTAGGTAACCTAGACTGTCCAAGTGCCCGCTTGGTTACCTACCTAGTCCACGTGCCCGTTCGTTAACCTAGATAGTACAAGAGCCCGCTAGTTAACCTACATAGTGCAAGGGCCCGCTAGTTAACCTAGATAGTCCAAGTGCCCGCTAGTTAACCTACATTGTCCAAGTCCCTGATGGGGAACCTACATAGTCCAAGTATCCGCTAGGTAACCTACATAGTCCAAATGCCCGCTAGTAACGTACATAGTCCAAGTGCCCGTTAGGTAACCTAGATAGTCCAAATGCCCGCTAGGGAACCCACATAATCCAAGTGCCCGTTAGAGACCTTACATAGTCAAAGCCCTGCTAGGGAACCTACATAGTCCAAGTGCCCGCTAGGGAACCTAGATAGTCCAAGTACCCGTTAGCTAACCTAGATAGTCCAAGTGCCCGCTAGGTAACCTACATAATCCAAGTGCCCGTTCGTTAACCTAGATAGTCCAAGTTCCTGTTAGCTAACCTACATAGTCCAAGTGCCCGTTCGTTAACCTAGATAGTTCAAGTGCCCGCTAGGTAACCTAGACAGTCCAAGTGCCTGCTAGGTAACCTACATAGTCCAAGTGCCCGCTAGGTAACCTACATAGTCCAAGTGCCCGCTAGGTAACCTAGACAGTCCAAGTGCCTGCTAGGTAACCTACATAGTCCAGTGCCCGCTAGGGAACCTACATAGTCCAAGTGCCCGTTAGTTAACCTAGATAGTCAAAGTGCCTTCTAGGTAACCTAGATAGTCCAAATGCCCGCTAGGATACCCACATAGTCCAACTGCCCGATAGGGAACCAACATAGTCCAAGTGCCCGCTAAGGGACCTACATAGTCCAAGTGCCCGTTAGGGAACTTACATAGTCCAAGTGCCCTCTAGGGAACCTGCATCGTCCATGTGCCCGCTAGTTAACCTAGATAGTCCAAGTGCTCGCTAGTTAACATAGATCATCCAAGTGCCCGCTAGTTAACCTACATAGTCCAAGGTCCGTTAGTTAACCTAGATAGTCCAAGTGCCCTCTAGTTAACCTACATAGTCCAAGGGCCCTCTAGTTAACCTCGATAGTCCAAGTGCCCGCTAGGGGACGTACATAGTCCAAGTGCCCGCTGGGCAACCTAGATAGTCCAAGTGCCCGCTAGATTACCTACATAGTCCAAGTGCCCGCTGAGGAACCTACATAGTCCAAGTGTCCGAAAGGGAACCTACGTATTCCAAGTGCCCGTTAGGGCACCTAGATAGTCCAAGTAACCATAGGGAACCTATATCGTCCAAGTGCCCTCTAGGGAAGCTACATAGTCAAAGTGCCCGCTAGGTAACCTAGACAGTCCAAGTGCCTGCTAGGTAACCTACATAGTCCAAGTGCCCGTTTGCTAACCTAGATCGTCAAAGGGCCCGCTAGTTATCCTACATAGTCCAAGGGCCCTCTAGTTAACCTAGATAGTCCAAGTGTCCGCTAGTTAACCTACATTGTCCAAGTCCCTGATGGGGAACGTACATAGTCCAAGTATCCGCTAGGTAACCTACATAGTCCAAATGCCCACTAGTAACGTACGTAGTCCAAATGCCCGTTAGGTAACCTAGATAGTCCAAATGCCCGCTAGGGAACCTACATAGCCCAAGTGCCCGCTAGGTAACCTACATAGTCCAAATGCCCGCTAGAAACCTACATAGTCCAAGTGCAAGAAGGGAACCTACGTAATACAAGTTCCCGCTAGGGAACCTACATAGTCCAAATGCCCGTTAGGTAACCTAGATAGTCCAAATGCCCGCTAGGGTACCCACATAGTCTAAGTGCCCGCGAGGTAACCTACATTGTCCAAGTGCCCATTCATTAACCTAGATTTTCCAAGTGCCCTCTGGTAACCTAGACTGTCCAATTGCCTGCTTGGTTACCTACATAGTCCACGTGCCCGTTCGTTAACCTAGATAGTACAAGAGCAGGCTAGTTAACCTACATAGTCCAAGGGCCCGCTAGTTAACCTAGATAGTCCAAGTGCCCGCTAGTTAACCTACATTGTCCAAGTCCCCGATGGGGAACCTACATAGTCCAAGTATCCGCTAGGTAACCTACATAGTCCAAATGCCCGCTAGTAACGTACATAGTCCAAGTGCCCGTTAGGTAACCTAGATAGTCCAAATGCCCGCTAGGGAACCCACATAGTCCAAGTGCCCGTTAGAGAACTTACATAGTCAAAGCCCTGCTAGGGAACCTACATAGTCCAAGTGCCCGCTAGGTAACCTAGATAGTCCAAGTACCCGTTAGCTAAACTAGATAGTCCAAGTGCCCGCTAGGTAACCTCCATAGTCCAAGTGCCCGCTAGGTAACCTCCATAGTCCAAGTGCCCGTTCGTTAACCTAGATAGTCCAAGTTCCTGTTAGCTAACCTACATAGTCCAAGTGCCCGTTCGTTAACCTAGATAGTTCAAGTGCCCGCTAGGTAACCTAGACAGTCCAAGTGCCTGCTAGGTAACCTACATAGTCCAAGTGCCCGTTTGCTAACCTAGATCGTCAAAGGGCCCGCTAGTTAACCTACATAGTCCAAGTGCCCGATAGGTAACCTACATAGTCCAAGTGCCCAATGAGGAACCTACATAGTCCACGTGCCTGATAGGGAAACTTCATATTCCAAGTGCCCGTTAGGGAAACCAGATAGTCCAAGTGCCCATAGGGAACCTATATGGTCCAAGTGCCCTCTAGGGAAGCTACATATTCATAGTGCCCGCTAGGGAACCTGCATTGTCCAAGTGCCCGCTCGTTAACCAAGATTGTCCAAGTGACCACTAGTAAACCTACATAGTCCAAGTTCCCGTTAGGTAACCTAGATAGGCCAAGTGCCCGCAAGGTAACCTACATAGTCCAAGTGCCCGCTAGGTAACCTAGATATTCCAAGTTCCAGTTTACTAACCTTGATAGTCCAAGTGCCCGCTAGGTAACCTACATAGTCCAAGTGCCCATTCGTTAACCTAGATAGTCCAAGTGCCCGCTAGGTAACCTATACTGTCCAAGTGCCCGCTAGGTTACCTACATAGTCCAAGTGCACGTTCGTTAACTTAGATAGTCCAAGTCGCGCTAGGTAACCTATATAGTCCAAGGGCCCGCTAGGTAACCTATATAGTCCAAGTGCCCGCTAGTTAAACTATAGTCCAAGTGCCCGCTAGGTAACCTACATATTCCAAGTTCTCGCTAGGTAACCTAGATAGTCCAAGTGCCCGTTACCTAACCTACATAGTCCAAGTGCCCGTTAGGTTACCTACATAGTCCACGTGCCGGTTGGTTAACCTAGATAGTCAAAGTGCCCGCTAGGTAACCTACATAGTCCAAGTGCCCGCTAATTAACCTACATAGTCCAAGTGCCCATTAGGTAACCTAGACAGTCCAAGTGCCCGCTAGGTAACCTCCATAGTCCAAGTGCCCGCTAATCAACCTATATAGTCCAAGTGCCCGCTAGGGAACCTGCATCGTCCAAGTGCCCGCTAGTTAATCTAGATAGTCCAAGTGCCCGCTAGTTAAGCTAGATAGTCCAAGTGGCCGCTAGTTAACCTAGATCGTCCAAGTGCCCGCTACTTAACCTACATAGTCCAAGGTCCGCTAGTTAACCTAGATATTCCAAGTGCCCACTAGTTAACCTTCATAGTCCAAGGGCCCTCTATTTAACCTAGATAGTCCAAGTGCCCGCTAGGGGACGTACATAGTCCAAGTGCACGCTAGGTAACCTAGATAGTCTAAGGGTCCGCTAGTTAACCTACATAGTCAAACTGCCCGATAGGGAACCTACATAGTCCAAGTGTCCGCTAAGGGACGAACATAGTCCAAGTGCCCGCTAGGGAACCTACATAGTCCAAGTGCCCGCTAGGTAACCTAGATAGTCCAAGTGCCCGCTAGTTAACCTACATAGTCCAAGTGCCCGCTGAGGAACCTACATAGTCCAAGTGTCCGAAAGGGAACCTACGTATTCCAAGTGCCCATTAGGGCACCTAGATAGTCCAAGTGCCCATAGGGAACCTATATAGTCCAAGTGCCCTCTAGGGAACCTACATAGTCAAAGTGCCCGCTAGGGAACCTGCATTGTACAAGTGCCCTCTAGTTAACCTAGATAGTCCAAGTGCCCGCTAGGTAACCTAGATAGTCCAAGGGCCCGCTAGTTAACCTACGTAGTCCAAGTGCCCAATGAGGAACCTACATAGTCCAAGTGCCCGATAGGGAATCTTCATATTCCAAGTGCCCGTTAGGGAACCCAGATTGTCCAAGTGCCCATAGGGAACCTATATAGTCCAAGTTCCCTCTAGGGAAGCTACATATTCATAGTGCCCGCTAGGGAACCTGCATTGTCCAAGTGCCCGCTAGTTAACCTAGATCGTCCAAGTGTCCGCTAGTTAACCTACATTGTCCAAGTCCCTGATGGGGAACCTACATAGTCCAAGTATCCGCTAGGTAACGTCCAAATGCCCTCTAGTAACGTACATAGTCCAAGTGCCCGTTAGGTAACCTAGATAGTCCAAATGCCCGCTAGGGAACCCACATAGTCCAAGTGCCCGTTAGAGAACTTACATAGTCAAAGCCCTGCTAGGGAACCTACATAGTCCAAGTGCCCGCTAGGTAACCTAGATAGTCCAAGTACCCGTTAGCTAACCTAGATAGTCCAAGTGTCCGCTAGGTAACCTCCATAGTCCAAGTGCCCGTTCGTTAACCTAGATAGTCCAAGTTCCTGTTAGCTAACCTACATAGTCCAAGTGCCCGTTCGTTAACCTAGATAGTTCAAGTGCCCGCTAGGTAACCTACACAGTCCAAGTGCCTGCTAGGTAACCTACATAGTCCAAGTGCCCGTTTGCTAACCTAGATCGTCAAAGGGCCCGCTAGTTAACCTACATAGTCCAAGGGCCCTCTAGTTAACCTAGATAGTCCAAGTGTCCGCTAGTTAACCTACATTGTCCAAGTCCCTGATGGGGAACCTACATAGTCCAAGTATCCGCTAGTTAACATACATAGTCCAAATGCCCACTAGTAACGTACGTAGTCCAAATGCCCGTTAGGTAACCTAGATAGTCCAAATGCCCGCTAGAAACCTACATAGTCCAAGTGCAAGAAGGGAACCTACATAATCCAAGTGCCCGCTAGGGAACCTACATAGTCCAAATGCCCGTTAGGTAACCTAGATAGTCCAAATGCCCGCTAGGGTACCCACATAGTCTAAGTGCCCGCGAGGTAACCTACATAGTCCAGAGCCGATTCATTAACCTAGATTTTCCAAGTGCCCTCTAGGTAACCTAGACTGTCCAAGTGCCCGCTTGGTTACCTACCTAGTCCACGTGCCCGTTCGTTAACCTAGATAGTACAAGAGCCCGCTAGTTAACCTACATAGTGCAAGGGCCCGCTAGTTAACCTAGATAGTCCAAGTGCCCGCTAGTTAACCTACATTGTCCAAGTCCCTGATGGGGAACCTACATAGTCCAAGTATCCGCTAGGTAACCTACATAGTCCAAATGCCCGCTAGTAACGTACATAGTCCAAGTGCCCGTTAGGTAACCTAGATAGTCCAAATGCCCGCTAGGGAACCCACATAATCCAAGTGCCCGTTAGAGACCTTACATAGTCAAAGCCCTGCTAGGGAACCTACATAGTCCAAGTGCCCGCTAGGGAACCTAGATAGTCCAAGTACCCGTTAGCTAACCTAGATAGTCCAAGTGCCCGCTAGGTAACCTACATAATCCAAGTGCCCGTTCGTTAACCTAGATAGTCCAAGTTCCTGTTAGCTAACCTACATAGTCCAAGTGCCCGTTCGTTAACCTAGATAGTTCAAGTGCCCGCTAGGTAACCTAGACAGTCCAAGTGCCTGCTAGGTAACCTACATAGTCCAAGTGCCCGCTAGGTAACCTACATAGTCCAAGTGCCCGCTAGTTAACCTAGATAGTCCAAGTGCCCGCTAGTTAACCTACATTGTCCAAGTCCCTGATGGGGAACCTACATAGTCCAAGTATCCGCTAGGTAACCTACATAGTCCAAATGACCGCTAGTAACGTACATAGTCCAAGTGCCCGTTAGAGAACTTACATAGTTAAAGCCCTGCTAGGGAACCTACATAGTCCAAGTGCCCGCTAGGGAACCTAGATAGTCCAAGTACCCGTTAGCTAACCTAGATAGTCCAAGTGCCCGCTAGGTAACCTCCATAGTACAAGTGCCCGTTCGTTAACCTAGATATTCCAAGTTCCTGTTAGCTAACCTACATAGTCCAAGTGCCTGTTCGTTAACCTAGATAGTTCAAGTGCCCGCTAGGTAACCTAGACAGTCCAAGTGCCTGCTAGGTAACCTACATAGTCCAGTGCCCGCTAGGGAACCTACATAGTCCAAGTGCCCGTTAGTTAACCTAGATAGTCAAAGTGCCTTCTAGGTAACCTAGATAGTCCAAATGCCCGCTAGGATACCCACATAGTCCAACTGCCCGATAGGGAACCAACATAGTCCAAGTGCCCGCTAAGGGACCTACATAGTCCAAGTGCCCGTTAGGGAACTTACATAGTCCAAGTGCCCTCTAGGGAACCTGCATCGTCCATGTGCCCGCTAGTTAACCTAGATAGTCCAAGTGCTCGCTAGTTAACATAGATCATCCAAGTGCCCGCTAGTTAACCTACATAGTCCAAGGTCCGTTAGTTAACCTAGATAGTCCAAGTGCCCTCTAGTTAACCTACATAGTCCAAGGGCCCTCTAGTTAACCTCGATAGTCCAAGTGCCCGCTAGGGGACGTACATAGTCCAAGTGCCCGCTGGGCAACCTAGATAGTCCAAGTGCCCGCTAGATTACCTACATAGTCCAAGTGCCCGCTGAGGAACCTACATAGTCCAAGTGTCCGAAAGGGAACCTACGTATTCCAAGTGCCCGTTAGGGCACCTAGATAGTCCAAGTAACCATAGGGAACCTATATCGTCCAAGTGCCCTCTAGGGAAGCTACATAGTCAAAGTGCCCGCTAGGTAACCTAGACAGTCCAAGTGCCTGCTAGGTAACCTACATAGTCCAAGTGCCCGTTTGCTAACCTAGATCGTCAAAGGGCCCGCTAGTTAACCTACATAGTCCAAGGGCCCTCTAGTTAACCTAGATAGTCCAAGTGTCCGCTAGTTAACCTACATTGTCCAAGTCCCTGATGGGGAACGTACATAGTCCAAGTATCCGCTAGGTAACCTACATAGTCCAAATGCCCACTAGTAACGTACGTAGTCCAAATGCCCGTTAGGTAACCTAGATAGTCCAAATGCCCGCTAGGGAACCTACATAGCCCAAGTGCCCGCTAGGTAACCTACATAGTCCAAATGCCCGCTAGAAACCTACATAGTCCAAGTGCAAGAAGGGAACCTACGTAATACAAGTTCCCGCTAGGGAACCTACATAGTCCAAATGCCCGTTAGGTAACCTAGATAGTCCAAATGCCCGCTAGGGTACCCACATAGTCTAAGTGCCCGCGAGGTAACCTACATTGTCCAAGTGCCCATTCATTAACCTAGATTTTCCAAGTGCCCTCTGGTAACCTAGACTGTCCAATTGCCTGCTTGGTTACCTACATAGTCCACGTGCCCGTTCGTTAACCTAGATAGTACAAGAGCAGGCTAGTTAACCTACATAGTCCAAGGGCCCGCTAGTTAACCTAGATAGTCCAAGTGCCCGCTAGTTAACCTACATTGTCCAAGTCCCCGATGGGGAACCTACATAGTCCAAGTATCCGCTAGGTAACCTACATAGTCCAAATGCCCGCTAGTAACGTACATAGTCCAAGTGCCCGTTAGGTAACCTAGATAGTCCAAATGCCCGCTAGGGAACCCACATAGTCCAAGTGCCCGTTAGAGAACTTACATAGTCAAAGCCCTGCTAGGGAACCTACATAGTCCAAGTGCCCGCTAGGTAACCTAGATAGTCCAAGTACCCGTTAGCTAAACTAGATAGTCCAAGTGCCCGCTAGGTAACCTCCATAGTCCAAGTGCCCGCTAGGTAACCTCCATAGTCCAAGTGCCCGTTCGTTAACCTAGATAGTCCAAGTTCCTGTTAGCTAACCTACATAGTCCAAGTGCCCGTTCGTTAACCTAGATAGTTCAAGTGCCCGCTAGGTAACCTAGACAGTCCAAGTGCCTGCTAGGTAACCTACATAGTCCAAGTGCCCGTTTGCTAACCTAGATCGTCAAAGGGCCCGCTAGTTAACCTACATAGTCCAAGTGCCCGATAGGTAACCTACATAGTCCAAGTGCCCAATGAGGAACCTACATAGTCCACGTGCCCGATAGGGAAACTTCATATTCCAAGTGCCCGTTAGGGAAACCAGATAGTCCAAGTGCCCATAGGGAACCTATATGGTCCAAGTGCCCTCTAGGGAAGCTACATATTCATAGTGCCCGCTAGGGAACCTGCATTGTCCAAGTGCCCGCTCGTTAACCAAGATTGTCCAAGTGACCACTAGTAAACCTACATAGTCCAAGTTCCCGTTAGGTAACCTAGATAGGCCAAGTGCCCGCAAGGTAACCTACATAGTCCAAGTGCCCGCTAGGTAACCTAGATATTCCAAGTTCCAGTTTACTAACCTTGATAGTCCAAGTGCCCGCTAGGTAACCTACATGGTCCAAGTGCCCATTCGTTAACCTAGATAGTCCAAGTGCCCGCTAGGTAACCTATACTGTCCAAGTGCCCGCTAGGTTACCTACATAGTCCAAGTGCACGTTCGTTAACTTAGATAGTCCAAGTCGCGCTAGGTAACCTATATAGTCCAAGGGCCCGCTAGGTAACCTATATAGTCCAAGTGCCCGCTAGTTAAACTATAGTCCAAGTGCCCGCTAGGTAACCTACATATTCCAAGTTCTCGCTAGGTAACCTAGATAGTCCAAGTGCCCGTTACCTAACCTACATAGTCCAAGTGCCCGTTAGGTTACCTACATAGTCCACGTGCCGGTTGGTTAACCTAGATAGTCAAAGTGCCCGCTAGGTAACCTACATAGTCCAAGTGCCCGCTAATTAACCTACATAGTCCAAGTGCCCATTAGGTAACCTAGACAGTCCAAGTGTCCGCTAGGTAACCTCCATAGTCCAAGTGCCCGCTAAT
This sequence comes from Tenrec ecaudatus, assembly GCF_050624435.1. Lineage (NCBI taxonomy): Eukaryota > Metazoa > Chordata > Mammalia > Afrosoricida > Tenrecidae > Tenrec > Tenrec ecaudatus. Next base: position 497,139 of record NW_027457597.1, on the reverse strand, counting down.
CAACCTATATAGTCCAAGTGCCCGCTAGGGAACCTGCATCGTCCAAGTGCCCGCTAGTTAATCTAGATAGTCCAAGTGCCCGCTAGTTAAGCTAGATAGTCCAAGTGGCCGCTAGTTAACCTAGATCGTCCAAGTGCCCGCTAGTTAACCTACATAGTCCAAGGTCCGCTAGTTAACCTAGATATTCCAAGTGCCCGCTAGTTAACCTTCATAGTCCAAGGGCCCTCTATTTAACCTAGATAGTCCAAGTGCCCGCTAGGGGACGTACATAGTCCAAGTGCACGCTAGGTAACCTAGATAGTCTAAGGGCCCGCTAGTTAACCTACATAGTCAAACTGCCCGATAGGGAACCTACATAGTCCAAGTGTCCGCTAAGGGACGAACATAGTCCAAGTGCCCGCTAGGGAACCTACATAGTCCAAGTGCCCGCTAGGTAACCTAGATAGTCCAAGTGCCCGCTAGTTAACCTACATAGTCCAAGTGCCCGCTGAGGAACCTACATAGTCCAAGTGTCCGAAAGGGAACCTACGTATTCCAAGTGCCCATTAGGGCACCTAGATAGTCCAAGTGCCCATAGGGAACCTATATAGTCCAAGTGCCCTCTAGGGAACCTACATAGTCAAAGTGCCCGCTAGGGAACCTGCATTGTACAAGTGCCCTCTAGTTAACCTAGATAGTCCAAGTGCCCGCTAGGTAACCTAGATAGTCCAAGGGCCCGCTAGTTAACCTACGTAGTCCAAGTGCCCAATGAGGAACCTACATAGTCCAAGTGCCCGATAGGGAATCTTCATATTCCAAGTGCCCGTTAGGGAACCCAGATTGTCCAAGTGCCCATAGGGAACCTATATAGTCCAAGTTCCCTCTAGGGAAGCTACATATTCATAGTGCCCGCTAGGGAACCTGCATTGTCCAAGTGCCCGCTAGTTAACCTAGATCGTCCAAGTGTCCGCTAGTTAACCTACATTGTCCAAGTCCCTGATGGGGAACCTACATAGTCCAAGTATCCGCTAGGTAACGTCCAAATGCCCTCTAGTAACGTACATAGTCCAAGTGCCCGTTAGGTAACCTAGATAGTCCAAATGCCCGCTAGGGAACCCACATAGTCCAAGTGCCCGTTAGAGAACTTACATAGTCAAAGCCCTGCTAGGGAACCTACATAGTCCAAGTGCCCGCTAGGTAACCTAGATAGTCCAAGTACCCGTTAGCTAACCTAGATAGTCCAAGTGTCCGCTAGGTAACCTCCATAGTCCAAGTGCCCGTTCGTTAACCTAGATAGTCCAAGTTCCTGTTAGCTAACCTACATAGTCCAAGTGCCCGTTCGTTAACCTAGATAGTTCAAGTGCCCGCTAGGTAACCTACACAGTCCAAGTGCCTGCTAGGTAACCTACATAGTCCAAGTGCCCGTTTGCTAACCTAGATCGTCAAAGGGCCCGCTAGTTAACCTACATAGTCCAAGGGCCCTCTAGTTAACCTAGATAGTCCAAGTGTCCGCTAGTTAACCTACATTGTCCAAGTCCCTGATGGGGAACCTACATAGTCCAAGTATCCGCTAGTTAACATACATAGTCCAAATGCCCACTAGTAACGTACGTAGTCCAAATGCCCGTTAGGTAACCTAGATAGTCCAAATGCCCGCTAGAAACCTACATAGTCCAAGTGCAAGAAGGGAACCTACATAATCCAAGTGCCCGCTAGGGAACCTACATAGTCCAAATGCCCATTAGGTAACCTAGATAGTCCAAATGCCCGCTAGGGTACCCACATAGTCTAAGTGCCCGCGAGGTAACCTACATAGTCCAGAGCCGATTCATTAACCTAGATTTTCCAAGTGCCCTCTAGGTAACCTAGACTGTCCAAGTGCCCGCTTGGTTACCTACCTAGTCCACATGCCCGTTCGTTAACCTAGATAGTACAAGAGCCCGCTAGTTAACCTACATAGTGCAAGGGCCCGCTAGTTAACCTACATTGTCCAAGTCCCTGATGGGGAACCTACATAGTCCAAGTATCCGCTAGGTAACCTACATAGTCCAAATGCCCGCTAGTAACGTACATAGTCCAAGTGCCCGTTAGGTAACCTAGATAGTCCAAATGCCCGCTAGGGAACCCACATAATCCAAGTGCCCGTTAGAGACCTTACATAGTCAAAGCCCTGCTAGGGAACCTACATAGTCCAAGTGCCCGCTAGGGAACCTAGATAGTCCAAGTACCCGTTAGCTAACCTAGATAGTCCAAGTGCCCGCTAGGTAACCTACATAATCCAAGTGCCCGTTCGTTAACCTAGATAGTCCAAGTTCCTGTTAGCTAACCTACATAGTCCAAGTGCCCGTTCGTTAACCTAGATAGTTCAAGTGCCCGCTAGGTAACCTAGACAGTCCAAGTGCCTGCTAGGTAACCTACATAGTCCAAGTGCCCGCTAGGTAACCTACATAGTCCAAGTGCCCGCTAGTTAACCTAGATAGTCCAAGTGCCCGCTAGTTAACCTACATTGTCCAAGTCCCTGATGGGGAACCTACATCGTCCAAGTATCCGCTAGGTAACCTACATAGTCCAAATGACCGCTAGTAACGTACATAGTCCAAGTGCCCGTTAGAGAACTTACATAGTCAAAGCCCTGCTAGGGAACCTACATAGTCCAAGTGCCCGCTAGGGAACCTAGATAGTCCAAGTACCCGTTAGCTAACCTAGATAGTCCAAGTGCCCGCTAGGTAACCTCCATAGTACAAGTGCCCGTTCGTTAACCTAGATAGTCCAAGTTCCTGTTAGCTAACCTACATAGTCCAAGTGCCTGTTCGTTAACCTAGATAGTTCAAGTGCCCGCTAGGTAACCTAGACAGTCCAAGTGCCTGCTAGGTAACCTACATAGTCCAGTGCCCGCTAGGGAACCTACATAGTCCAAGTGCCCGTTAGTTAACCTAGATAGTCAAAGTGCCTTCTAGGTAACCTAGATAGTCCAAATGCCCGCTAGGATACCCACATAGTCCAACTGCCCGATAGGGAACCAACATAGTCCAAGTGCCCGCTAAGGGACCTACATAGTCCAAGTGCCCGTTAGGGAACTTACATAGTCCAAGTGCCCTCTAGGGAACCTGCATCGTCCATGTGCCCGCTAGTTAACCTAGATAGTCCAAGTGCTCGCTAGTTAACATAGATCATCCAAGTGCCCGCTAGTTAACCTACATAGTCCAAGGTCCGTTAGTTAACCTAGATAGTCCAAGTGCCCTCTAGTTAACCTACATAGTCCAAGGGCCCTCTAGTTAAGCTCGATAGTCCAAGTGCCCGCTAGGGGACGTACATAGTCCAAGTGCCCGCTGGGCAACCTAGATAGTCCAAGTGCCCGCTAGATTACCTACATAGTCCAAGTGCCCGCTGAGGAACCTACATAGTCCAAGTGTCCGAAAGGGAACCTACGTATTCCAAGTGCCCGTTAGGGCACCTAGATAGTCCAAGTAACCATAGGGAACCTATATCGTCCAAGTGCCCTCTAGGGAAGCTACATAGTCAAAGTGCCCGCTAGGGAACCTGCATTGTACAAGTGCCCGCTAGTTAACCTAGATAGTCCAAGTGCCCACTAGGTAACCTAGATAGTCGAAGGGCCCGCTAGTTAACCTACATAGTCCAAGTGCCCGATAGGGAACCTACATAGTCCGAGTGCCCAATGAGGAACCTACATAGTCCAAGTGCCCGATAGGGAATCTTCATATTCCAAGTGCCCGTTAGGGAACCCAGATAGTCCAAGTGCCCATAGGGAACCTATATGGTCCAAGTGCCCTCTAGGGAAGCTACATATTCATAGTGCCCGCTAGGGAACCTGCATCGTCCAAGTGCCCGCTAGTTAACCAAGATCGTCCAAGTGTCCGCTAGTAAACCTACATAGTCCAAGTTCCCGTTAGGTAACCTAGATAGGCCAAGTGCCCGCAAGGTAACGTACATAGTCCAAGTGCCCGCTAGGTAACCTAGATATTCCAAGTTCCGGTTTGCTAACCTAGATAGTCCAAGTGCCCGCTAGGTAACCTACATAGTTCAAGTGCCCATTCGTTAACCTAGATAGTCCAAGTGCCCGCTAGGTAACGTATACTGTCCAAGAGCCCGCTAGGTTACGTACATAGTCCAAGTGCACGTTCGTTAACTTAGATAGTCCAAGTCGCGCTAGGTAACCTACATATTCCAAAGGCCCGCTAGGTAACCTATATAGTCCAAGTGCCCGCTATTTAAAATATAGTCCAAGTGCCCGCTAGGTAACCTACATAATCCAAGTGCCCGTTCGTTAACCTAGATAGTCCAAGTTCCTGTTAGCTAACCTACATAGTCCAAGTGCCCGTTCGTTAACCTAGATAGTTCAAGTGCCCGCTAGGTAACCTAGACAGTCCAAGTGCCTGCTAGGTAACCTACATAGTCCAAGTGCCCGCTAGGTAACCTACATAGTCCAAGTGCCCGCTAGTTAACCTAGATAGTCCAAGTGCCCGCTAGTTAACCTACATTGTCCAAGTCCCTGATGGGGAACCTACATCGTCCAAGTATCCGCTAGGTAACCTACATAGTCCAAATGACCGCTAGTAACGTACATAGTCCAAGTGCCCGTTAGAGAACTTACATAGTCAAAGCCCTGCTAGGGAACCTACATAGTCCAAGTGCCCGCTAGGGAACCTAGATAGTCCAAGTACCCGTTAGCTAACCTAGATAGTCCAAGTGCCCGCTAGGTAACCTCCATAGTACAAGTGCCCGTTCGTTAACCTAGATAGTCCAAGTTCCTGTTAGCTAACCTACATAGTCCAAGTGCCTGTTCGTTAACCTAGATAGTTCAAGTGCCCGCTAGGTAACCTAGACAGTCCAAGTGCCTGCTAGGTAACCTACATAGTCCAGTGCCCGCTAGGGAACCTACATAGTCCAAGTGCCCGTTAGTTAACCTAGATAGTCAAAGTGCCTTCTAGGTAACCTAGATAGTCCAAATGCCCGCTAGGATACCCACATAGTCCAACTGCCCGATAGGGAACCAACATAGTCCAAGTGCCCGCTAAGGGACCTACATAGTCCAAGTGCCCGTTAGGGAACTTACATAGTCCAAGTGCCCTCTAGGGAACCTGCATCGTCCATGTGCCCGCTAGTTAACCTAGATAGTCCAAGTGCTCGCTAGTTAACATAGATCATCCAAGTGCCCGCTAGTTAACCTACATAGTCCAAGGTCCGTTAGTTAACCTAGATAGTCCAAGTGCCCTCTAGTTAACCTACATAGTCCAAGGGCCCTCTAGTTAAGCTCGATAGTCCAAGTGCCCGCTAGGGGACGTACATAGTCCAAGTGCCCGCTGGGCAACCTAGATAGTCCAAGTGCCCGCTAGATTACCTACATAGTCCAAGTGCCCGCTGAGGAACCTACATAGTCCAAGTGTCCGAAAGGGAACCTACGTATTCCAAGTGCCCGTTAGGGCACCTAGATAGTCCAAGTAACCATAGGGAACCTATATCGTCCAAGTGCCCTCTAGGGAAGCTACATAGTCAAAGTGCCCGCTAGGGAACCTGCATTGTACAAGTGCCCGCTAGTTAACCTAGATAGTCCAAGTGCCCACTAGGTAACCTAGATAGTCGAAGGGCCCGCTAGTTAACCTACATAGTCCAAGTGCCCGATAGGGAACCTACATAGTCCGAGTGCCCAATGAGGAACCTACATAGTCCAAGTGCCCGATAGGGAATCTTCATATTCCAAGTGCCCGTTAGGGAACCCAGATAGTCCAAGTGCCCATAGGGAACCTATATGGTCCAAGTGCCCTCTAGGGAAGCTACATATTCATAGTGCCCGCTAGGGAACCTGCATCGTCCAAGTGCCCGCTAGTTAACCAAGATCGTCCAAGTGTCCGCTAGTAAACCTACATAGTCCAAGTTCCCGTTAGGTAACCTAGATAGGCCAAGTGCCCGCAAGGTAACGTACATAGTCCAAGTGCCCGCTAGGTAACCTAGATATTCCAAGTTCCGGTTTGCTAACCTAGATAGTCCAAGTGCCCGCTAGGTAACCTACATAGTTCAAGTGCCCATTCGTTAACCTAGATAGTCCAAGTGCCCGCTAGGTAACCTATACTGTCCAAGAGCCCGCTAGGTTACGTACATAGTCCAAGTGCACGTTCGTTAACTTAGATAGTCCAAGTCGCGCTAGGTAACCTACATATTCCAAAGGCCCGCTAGGTAACCTATATAGTCCAAGTGCCCGCTATTTAAAATATAGTCCAAGTGCCCGCTAGGTAACCTACATATTCCAAGTTCCCGCTAGGTAACCAAGGTAGTCCAAGTGCCCGTTACCTAACCTAGATAGTCCAAGTGCCCGTTAGGTTACCTACATAGTCCAAGTGCCCGCTAATTAACCTACATAGTCCAAGTGCTTTTAGGTAACCTAGACAGTCCAAGTGCCCGATAGTTAACCTCCATAGTCCAAGTGCCCGCTAATTAACCTATATAGTCCAAGTGCCCGCTAGGGAACCTGCATCATCCAAGTGCCCGCTAGTTAATCTAGATAGTCCAAGTGCCCGCTAGTTAAGCTAGATAGTCCAAGTGGCCGCTAGTTAACCTAGATCGTCCAAGTTCCCGCTAGTTAACCTAGATCGCCCAAGTGCCCGCTAGTTAACCTACATAGTCCAAGGTCCGCTAGTTAACCTAGATATTCCAAGTGCCCGCTAGTTAACCTACATAGTCCAAGGGTCCTCTAGTTAACCTAGATAGTCCAAGTGCCCACTAGGGGAAGTACATAGTCCAAGTGCCCGCTAGGTAACCTAGATAGTCTAAGGGCCCGCTAGTTAACCTACATAGTCCAAATGCCCGATAGGGAACCTACATAGTCCAAGCGATCGCTAAGGGACGAACATAGTCCAAGTGCCCGCTAGGGAACCTACATAGTCCAAGTGCCCGCTGAGGAACCTACATAGTCCAAGTGTCCGAAAGGGAACCTACGTATTCCAAGTGCCCATTAGGGCACCTAGATAGTCCAAGTGCCCATAGGGAACCTATATAGTCCAAGTGCCCTCTAGGGAACTTACATAGTCAAAGTGCCCGCTAGGGAACCTGCATTGTACAAGTGCCCTCTAGTTAACCTATATAGTCCAAGTGCCCGCTAGGTAACCTAGATTGTCCAAGGGCCTGCTAGTTAACCTACAAAGTCCAAGTGCCCGATAGGGAACCTACATAGTCCAAGTGCCCAATGAGGAACCTACATAGTCCAAGTGCCCGATAGGGAATCTTCATATTCCAAGTGCCCGTTAGGGAACCCAGATAGTCCAAGTGCCCATAGGGAACCTACATAGTCCAAGTGCCCTCTAGGGAAGCTACATATTCATACTGCCCGCTAGGGAACCTGCATTGTCCAAGTGCCCACTAGGTAACCTAGATCGTCCAAGTGTCCGCTAGTAAACCTACATAGTCCAAGTTCCCGTTAGTTAACCTAGATAGGCCAAGTGCCCGCTAGTTAACCTACATAGTACAATGGCCCGCTAGTTGACCTAGGTAGTTCAAGTGCCCGCTAGTTAACCTAGATAGTCAAAGTGCCCGCTAGTTAACCTAAGTAGTACAAATGTCCGATAGGGATCCTACATAGTCCAAGTGCCCGCTAGGTAACCTAGATATTCCAAGTTCCGGTTTGCTAACCTAGATAGTCCAAGTGCCCGCTAGGTAACCTACATAGTCCAAGTGCCCATTCGTTAACCTAGATAGTCCATGTGCCCGCTAGGTAACCTATACTGTCCAAGTGCCTGCTAGGTTACCTACATAGTCCAAGTGCACGTTCGTTAACTTAGATAGTCCAAGTCGCGCTAGGTAACCTACATAGTCCAAGGGCCACTAGGTAACCTATAGTCCAAGTGTCCTCTAGGTAACCTACATATTCCAAGTTCCCGCTAGGTAACCTAGATAGTCAAAGTGCCCGTTACTTAACCTAGATAGTCCAAGTGCCCGTGAGGTTACCTACATAGTCCACGTGCCCGTTCGTTAACCTAGATAGTACAATTGCCCGCTAGGTAACCTACATAGTCCAAGAGCCGGCAGGTACCTTAGACAGTTCAAGTGCCCGCTAGGTAACCTACATAGTCCAAGTGCCCGCTAGGTAACCTAGATAGTCCAAGTACCCGTTAGCTAACCTAGATAGTCCTAGTGCCCGCTAGGTAAACTCCATAGTCCAATTGCCTTCTAGGTAACCTCCATAGTCCAAGTGCCCACTAATTTACCTATATAGTCCAAGTGCCCGCTAGGGAAACTGCATCGTTGAAGTGCCCGCTAGTTAATCTAGATAGTCCAAGTGCCCGCTAGTTAACCTAGATAGTCCAAGTGCCCGCTACTTAACCTAGATCGTCCAAGTGCCCGCTAGTTAACCTACATAGTCCAAGGTCCGCTAGTTAACCTAGATATTCCAAGTGCCCCTTAGTTAACCTACATAGTCAAAGGGCCCTCTAGTTAAACTAGATAGTCCAAGTGCCCGCTAGGGGACATACATAGTCCAAGTGCCCGCTATGTAACCTAGAGAGTCTAAGGGCCCGCTAGATAACCTACATAGTCCAACTGCCCGTTAGGGAACCTATATAGTCCAAGTGCACGCTAAGGGACGAACATAGTCCAAGTGCCCGCTAGGGAACCTACATAGTCCAAGTACCGGCTGAGGAACCTACATAGTCCAAGTGTCCGAAAGGGAACCTACGTATTCCAAGTGCCCATTAGGGCACCTAGATAGTCCAAGTGCCCATAGGGAACCTATATCGTCCAAGTGCCCTCTAGGGAAGCTACATAGTCAAAGTGCCCGCTATGGAACCTGCATTGTACAAGTGCCCTCTAGTTAACCTAGATAGTCCAAGTGCCCGCTAGGTAACCTAGATAGTCTAAGGGCCCGCTAGTTAACCTACAAAGTCCAAGTGCCCGATAGGGAACCTACATAGTCCAAGTGCCCAATGAGGAACCTACATAGTCCAAGTGCCCGATAGGGAATCTTCATATACCAAGTGCCCGTTAGGGACCCCAGATCGTCCAAATACCCATAGGGAACCTACATAGTCCAAGTTCCCTCTAGGGAAGCTACATATTCATAGTGCCCGCTAGGGAACCTGCATTGTCCAAGTGCCCGCTAGTTAACCTAGATCGTCCAAGGGTCCGCTAGTAAACCTACATAGTCCAAGTTCCCGTTAGGTAACCTAGATAGGCCAAGTGCCCGCTAGTTAACCTACATAGTACAATGGCCCGCTAGTTGACCTAGATAGTCCAAGTGCCCGCTAGTTAACCTAGATAGTCAAAGTGCCCGCTAGTTAACCTAAGTAGTACAAATGTCCGATAGGGATCCTACATAGTCCAAGTGCCCGCTAGGTAACCTAGATATTCCAAGTTCCGGTTTGCTAACCTAGATAGTCCAAGTGCCCGCTAGGTAACCTACATAGTCAAAGTGCCCGCTAGTTAACCTAAGTAGTACAAATGTCCGATAGGGATCCTACATAGTCCAAGTGCCCGCTAGGTAACCTAGATATTCCAAGTTCTGGTTTGCTAACCTAGATAGTCCAAGTGCCCGCTAGGTAACCTACGTAGTACAAGTGCCCATTCGTTAACCTAGATAGTCCAAGTGCCTGCTAGTTAACCTATACTGTCCAAGTGCCCGCTAGGTTACTTACATAGTCCTAGTGCACTTTCGTTAACTTAGATAGTCCAAGTCGCGGTAGGTAACCAACATAGTCCAAGGGCCGCTAGGTAACCTATATAGTCCAAGTGCCCGCTAGTTAGCCTATAGTCCAAATGCCCTCTAGGTAACCTACATATTCCATGTTTCCGCTAGGTAACCTAGATAGTCCAAGTGCCCGTTACCTAACCTAGATTGTCCAAGTGCCCATTAGGTTACCTACATAGTCCACGTGCCCGTTCGTTAACCTAGATAGTCCAATTGCCCGCTAGGTAACCTACATAGTCCAAGGGCCGGCTAGGTAACCTTTAGAATCCAAGTGCCCACTAGGTAATCTAGATAGTCCAGGTGCCCGTTAGGTAACCTAGATAGTCCAAGTGCCCGCTAGTTAACCTACACAGTCCAAGTGCCCGCTGGTTAACTTAAACAGTCCAAGTGCCCGCTAGGTTACCTGCATAGTCCAAGTGCCCGTTAGGTAACCTAGATAGTCCAAGTGCCCGCTAGGTAACCTCCATAGTCCAAGTGCCCGTTCGTTAACCTAGATAGTCCAAGTTCCTGTTAGCTAACCTACATAGTCCAAGTGTCCGTTCGTTAACCTAGATAGTTCAAGTGCCCGCTAGGTAACCTAGACAGTCCAAGTGCCTGCTAGGTAACCTACATAGTCTAAGTGCCCGCTACGGACCTACATAGTCCAAGTGCCCGCTAGGTAACCTACATAGTCCAAGTGCCCGTTAGTTAACCTAGATAGTCAAAGTGCCTGCTAGGTAACCTAGATAGTCCAAATGCCCGCTAGGGTACCCACATAGTCCAACTGCCCGATAGGGAACCAACATAGTCCAAGTGCCCGCTAAGGGACCGACATAGTCCAAGTGACCGCTAGGGAACCTACATAGTCCAAATGCCCGTTAGGGTACCCACAGAGTCCAACTGCCCGATAGGGAACCAACATAGTCCAAGTGCCCGCTAAGGGACCTACATAGTCCAAGTGCCCGTTAGGGAACCTACATAGTCCAAGTGCCCTCTAGGGAACCTGCATCGTCCAAGTGCCCGCCAGTTAACATAGAGAGTCTAAGTTCCCGCTAGTTAACCTAGATAGTCCAAGTGCCCGCTAGTTAACATAGATCGTCCAAGTGCCCTCTAGATAACCTACATAGTCCAAGGGCCCTCTAGTTAACCTCGATAGTCCAAGTGCCCGCTAGGGGACGTACATAGTCCAAGTGCCCGCTGGACAACCTAGATAGTCCAAGTGCCCGCTAGTTAACCTACATAGTCCAAGTGCCCGCTGAGGAACCTACATAGACGAAGTGTCCGAAAGGGAACCTACGTATTTCAAGTGCCCGTTAGGGCACCTAGATAGTCCAAGTAACCATAGGGAACCTATATAGTCCAAGTGCCCTCTAGGGAAGCTACATAGTCAAAGTGCCCGCTAGGGAACCTGCATTGTACAAGTGCCCGCTAGTTAACCTAGATAGTCCAAGTGCCCGCTAGGTAACCTAGATAGTCGAAGGGCCCGCTAGTTAACCTACATAGTCCAAGTGCCCGATAGGGAACCTACATAGTCCAAGTGCCCAATGAGGAACCTACATAGTCCAAGTGCCCGGTAGGGAATCTTCATATTCCAAGTGCCCGTTAGGGAACCCAGATAGTCCAAGTGCCCATAGGGAACCTATATGGTCCAAGTGCCCTCTAGGGAAGCTACATATTCATAGTGCCCGCTAGGGAACCTGCATTGTCCAAGTGCCCGCTAGTTAACCAAGATTGTCCAAGTGTCCGCTAGTAAACCTACATAGTCCAAGTTCCCGTTAGGTAACCTAGATAGGCCAAGTGCCCGCAAGGTAACCTACATAGTCCAAGTGCCCGCTAGGTAACCTAGATATTCCAAGTTCCGGTTTACTAACCTAGATAGTCCAAGTGCCCGGTAGGTAACCTACATAGTCCAAGTGCCCATTCGTTAACCTAGATAGTCCAAGTGCCCGCTAGGTAACCTATACTGTCCAAGTGCCCGCTAGGTTACCTACATAGTCCATGTGCACGTTCGTTAACTTAGATAGTCCAAGTTGCGCTAGGTAACATACATAGACCAAGGGCCCGCTAGGTAACCTATCTAGTCCAAGTGCCCGCTAGTTAAACTATAGTCCAAGTGCCCGCTAGGTAACCTACATATTCCAAGTTCCCGCTAGGTAACCTAGATAGTCCAAGTGCCCGTTACCTAACCTAGATAGTCCAAGTGCCCATTAGGTTACCTACATAGTCCACGTGCCGGTTCGTTAACCTAGATAGTCCAAGTGCCCGCTAATTAACCTACATAGTCCAAGTGCCCGTTAGGTAACCTAGACAATCCAAGTGCCCGCTAGGTAACCTCCATAGTCCAAGTGCCCGCTAGGGAACCTGCATCGTCCAAGTGCCCGCTAGTTAATCTAGATAGTCCAAGTGCCCGCTAGTTAACCTACATAGTCCAAGGGCCCTCTATTTAACCTAGATAGTCCAAGTGCCCGCTAGGGGATGTACATAGTCCAAGTGCCCGCTAGGTAACCTAGATATTCTAAGGGCCCGCTAGTTAACCTACATAGTCCAACTGCCCGATAGGGAACCTACATAGTCCAAGTGCCCGCTAGGTAACCTAGATAGTCCAAGTGCCCGCTAGTTAACCTACATAGTCCAAGTGCCCGCTGAGGAACCTACATAGTCCAAGTGTCCGAAAGGGAACCTACGTATTCCAAGTGCCCATTAGGGCACCTAGATAGTCCAAGTGCCCATAGGGAACCTATATGGTCCAAGGGCCCTCTAGGGAAGCTACATATTCATAGTGCCCGCAAGGGAACCTGCATTGTCCAAGTGCCCGCTAGTTATCCTAGATCGTCCAAGGGTCCGCTAGTAAACCTACATAGTCCAAGTTCCCGTTAGGTAACCTAGATAGGCCAAGTGCCCGCTAGTTAACCTACATAGTACAATGGCCCGCTAGTTGACCTAGATAGTCCAAGTGCCCGCTAGTTAACCTAGCTAGTCAAAGTGCCCTCTAGTTAACCTAAGTAGTACAAATGTCCAATAGGGATCCTACATAATCCAAGTGCCCGCTAGGTAACCTAGATATTCCAAGTTCCGGTTTGGTAACCTAGATAGTCCAAGTGCCCGCTAGGTAACCTATACTGTCCAAGTGTCCGCTAGGTTACTTACATAGTCCAAGTGCACGTTCGTTAACTTAGATAGTCCAAGTCGCGTTAGGTAACCAACATAATCTAAGGGCCGCTAGGTAACCTATATAGTCCAAGTGCCCGCTAGTTAACCTATAGTCCAAGTGCCCTCTAGGTAACTTAAACAGTCCAAGTGCCCGCTAGGTTACCTGCATAGTCCAAGTGCCCGCTAGGTAACCTAGACAGTCCAAGTGCCTGCTAGGTAACCTACATAGTCCAAGTGCCCCTTTGCTAACCTAGATCGTCAAAGGGCCTGCTAGTTAACCTACATAGTCCAAGGGCCCTCTAGTTAACCTAGATAGTCCAAGTGCCCGCTAGTTAACCTACATTGTCCAAGTCCCTGATGGGGAGCCTACATAGTCCAAGTATCCGCTAGGTAACCTACATAGTCCAAATGCCCACTAGTAACGTACGTAGTCCAAATGCCCGTTAGGTAACCTAGATAATCCAAATGCCCGCAGGGAACCTACATAGCCCAAGTGCCCGCTAGGTAACCTACATAGTCCAAATGCCCGCTAGAAACCTACATAGTCCAAGTGCAAGAAGGGAACCTACATAATCCAAGTGCCCGCTAGGGAACCTACATAGTCCAAATGCCCGTTAGGTAACCTAGATAGTGCAAATGCCCGCTAGGGTACCCACATAGTCTAAGTGCCCGCGAGGTAACCTACATTGTCCAAGTGCCCATTCATTAACCTAGATTTTCCAAGTGCCCTCTAGGTAACCTAGACTGTCCAAGTGCCCGCTTGGTTACCTACATAGTCCACGTGCCCGTTCGTTAACCTAGAAAGTACAAGAGCCCGCTAGTTAACCTACATAGTCCAAGGGCCCGCTAGTTAACCTAGATAGTCCAAGTGCCCGCTAGTTAACCTACATTGTCCATGTCCCTGATGGGGAACCTACATAGTCCAAGTATCCGCTAGGTAACCTACATAGTCCAAATGCCCGCTAGTAACGTACATAGTCCAAGTGCCCGTTAGGTAACCTAGATAGTCCAAATGCCCGCTAGGGAACCCACATAGTCCAAGTGCCCGTTAGAGAACTTACATAGTCAAAGCCCTGCTATGGAACCTACATAGTCCAAGTACCCGCTAGGGAACCTAGATAGTCCAAGTACCCGTTAGCTAACCTAGATAGTCCAAGTGCCCGCTAGGTAACCTACATAGTCCAAGTGCCCGTTCGTTAACCTAGATAGTCCAAGTTCCTGTTAGCTAACCTACATAGTCCAAGTGCCCGTTCGTTAACCTAGATAGTTCAAGTGCCCGCTAGGTAACCTAGACAGTCCAAGTGCCTGCTAGGTAACCTACATAGTCCAAGTGCCCGCTAGTTAACCTACATAGTCCAAGGTCCGTTAGTTAACCTAGATAGTCCAAGTGCCCTCTAGATAACCTACATAGTCCAAGGGCCCTCTAGTTAACCTCGATAGTCCAAGTGCCCGCTAGGGGACGTACATAGTCCAAGTGCCCGCTGGACAACCTAGATAGTCCAAGTGCCCGCTAGTTAACCTACATAGTCCAAGTGCCCGCTGAGGAACCTACATAGACGAAGTGTCCGAAAGGGAACCTACGTATTCCAAGTGCCCGTTAGGGCACCTAGATAGTCCAAGTAACCATAGGGAACCTATATAGTCCAAGTGCCCTCTAGGGAAGCTACATAGTCAAAGTGCCCGCTAGGGAACCTGCATTGTACAAGTGCCTGCTAGTTAACCTAGATAGTCCAAGTGCCCGCTAGGTAACCTAGATAGTCGAAGGGCCCGCTAGTTAACCTACATAGTCCAAGTGCCCGGTAGGTAACCTACATAGTCCAAGTGCCCATTCGTTAACCTAGATAGTCCAAGTGCCCGCTAGGTAACCTATACTGTCCATGTGCCCGCTAGGTTACCTACATAGTCCATGTGCACGTTCGTTAACTTAGATAGTCCAAGTTGCGCTAGGTAACATACATAGACCAAGGGCCCGCTAGGTAACCTATCTAGTCCAAGTGCCCGCTAGTTAAACTATAGTCCAAGTGCCCGCTAGGTAACCTACATATTCCAAGTTCCCGCTAGGTAATCTAGATAGTCCAAGTGCCCGTTACCTATCCTAGATAGTCCAAGTGCCCATTAGGTTACCTACATAGTCCACGTGCCGGTTCGTTAACCTAGATAGTCCAAGTGCCCGCTAATTAACCTACATAGTCCAAGTCCCCGTTAATTAACCTACATAGTCCAAGTGCCCGTTAGGTAACCTAGACAATCCAAGTGCCCGCTAGGTAACCTCCATAGTCCAAGTGCCCGCTAATTAACCTATATAGTCCAAGTGCCGGCTAGGGAACCTGCATCGTCCAAGTGCCCGCTAGTTAATCTAGATAGTCCAAGTGCCCGCTAGTTAACCTACATAGTCCAAGGGCCCTCTATTTAACCTAGATAGTCCAAGTGCCCGCTAGGGGACGTACATAGTCCAAGTGCCCGCTAGGTAACCTAGATATTCTAAGGGCCCGCTAGTTAACCTACATAGTCCAACTGCCCGATAGGGAACCTACATAGTCCAAGATCCCGCTAAGGGACGAACATAGTCCAAGTGCCCGCTAGGGAACCTACATAGTCCAAGTGCCCGCTAGGTAACCTAGATAGTCCAAGTGCCCGCTAGTTAACCTACATAGTCCAAGTGCCCGCTGAGGAACCTACATAGTCCAAGTGTCCGAAAGGGAACCTACGTATTCCAAGTGCCCATTAGGGCACCTAGATAGTCCAAGTGCCCATAGGGAACCTATATGGTCCAAGTGCCCTCTAGGGAAGCTACATATTCATAGTGCCCGCAAGGGAACCTGCATTGTCCAAGTGCCCGCTAGTTATCCTAGATCGTCCAAGGGTCCGCTAGTAAACCTACATAGTCCAAGTTCCCGTTAGGTAACCTAGATAGGCCAAGTGCCCGCTAGATAACCTACATAGTACAATGGCCCGCTAGTTGACCTAGATAGTCCAAGTGCCCGCTAGTTAACCTAGCTAGTCAAAGTGCCCTCTAGTTAACCTAAGTAGTACAAATGTCCAATAGGGATCCTACATAATCCAAGTGCCCGCTAGGTAACCTAGATATTCCAAGTTCCGGTTTGCTAACCTAGATAGTCCAAGTGCCCGCTAGGTAACCTATACTGTCCAAGTGCCCGCTAGGTTACTTACATAGTCCAAGTGTCCGTTCATTAACTTAGATAGTCCAAGTCGCGTTAGGTAACCAACATAATCTATGGGCCGCAAGGAAACCTATATAGTCCAAGTGCCCGCTAGTTAACCTATAGTCCAAGTGCCCTCTAGGTAACATAAACAGTCCAAGTGCCCGCTAGGTTACCTGCATAGTCCAAGTGCCCGCTAGGTAACCTAGACAGTCCAAGTGCCTGCTAGGTAACCTACATAGTCCAAGTGCCCCTTGGCTAACCTAGATCGTCAAAGGGCCCGCTAGTTAACCTACATAGTCCAAGGGCCCTCTAGTTAACATAGATAGTCCAAGTGCCCGCTAGTTAACCTACATTGTCCAAGTCCCTGATGGGGAGCCTACATAGTCCAAGTATCCGCTAGGTAACCTACATAGTCCAAATGCCCACTAGTAACGTACGTAGTCCAAATGCCCGTTAGGTAACCTAGATAGTCCAAATGCCCGCTAGGGAACCTACATAGCCCAAGTGCCCGCTAGGTAACCTACATAGTCCAAATGCCCGCTAGAAACCTACATAATCCAAGTGCAAGAAGGGAAACTACATAATCCAAGTGCCCGCTAGGGAACCTACATAGTCCAAATGCCCGTTAGGTAACCTAGATAGTCCAAATGCCCGCTAGGGTACCCACATAGTCTAAGTGCCCGCGAGGTAACCTACATAGTCCAAGTGCCCATTCATTAAACTAGATTTTCCAAGTGCCCTCTAGGTAACCTAGACTGTCCAAGTGCCCGCTTGGTTACCTACATAGTCCACGTGCCCGTTCGTTAACCTAGAAAGTACAAGAGCCCGCTAGTTAACCTACATAGTCCAAGTGCCCGCTAGTTAACCTACATTGTCCATGTCCCTGATGGGGAACCTACATAGTCCAAGTATCCGCTAGGTAACCTACATAGTCCAAGTATCCGCTAGGTAACCTACATAGTCCAAATGCCCGCTAGTAACGTACATAGTCCAAGTGCCCGTTAGGTAACCTAGATAGTCCAAATGCCCGCTAGGGAACCCACATAGTCCAAGTGCCCGTTAGAGAACTTACATAGTCAAAGCCCTGCTAGGGAACCTACATAGTCCAAGTGCCCGCTAGGGAACCTAGATAGTCCAAATACCCGTTAGCTAACCTAGATAGTCCAAGTGCCCGCTAGGTAACCTACATAGTCCAAGTGCCCGTTCGTTAACCTAGATAGTCCAAGTTCCTGTTAGCTAACTTACATAGTCCAAGTGCCCGTTCGTTAACCTAGATAGTTCAAGTGCCCGCTAGGTAACCTAGACAGTCCAAGTGCCTGCTAGGTAACCTACATAGTCCAGTGCCTGCTAGGGAACCTACATAGTCCAAGTGCCCGTTAGTTAACCTAGATAGTCAAAGTGCCTTCTAGGTAACCTAGATAGTCCAAATGCCCGCTAGGATACCCACATAGTCCAACTGCCCGATAGGGAACCAACATAGTCCAAGTGCCCGCTAAGGGACCTACATAGTCCAAGTGCCCGTTAGGGAACCTACATAGTCCAAGTGCCCTCTAGGGAACCTGCATCGTCCATGTGCCCGCCAGTTAACATAGATAGTCTAAGTTCCCGCTAGTTAACCTAGATAGTCCAAGTGCCCGCTAGTTAACATAGATCGTCCAAGTGCCCGCTAGTTAACCTACATAGTCCAAGGTCCGTTAGTTAACCTAGATAGTCCAAGTGCCCTCTAGTTAACCTACATAGTCCAAGGGCCCTCTAGTTAACCTCGATAGTCCAAGTGCCCGCTAGGGGACGTACATAGTTCAAGTGCCCGCTGGGCAACCTAGATAGTCCAAGTGCCCGCTAGATAACCTACATAGTCCAAGTGCCCGCTGAGGAACCTACATAGTCCAAGTGTCCGAAAGGGAACCTACGTATTCCAAGTGCCCGTTAGGGCACCTAGATAGTCCAAGTAACCATAGGGAACCTATATAGTCCAAGTGCCCTCTAGGGAAGCTACATAGTCAAAGTGCCCGCTAGGGAACCTGCATTGTACAAGTGCCCGCTAGTTAACCTAGATAGTCCAAGTGCCCGCTAGGTAACCTAGATAGTCGAAGGGCCCGCTAGTTAACCTACATAGTCCAAGTGCCCGATAGGGAACCTACATAGTCCAAGTGCCCAATGAGGAACCTACATAGTCCAAGTGCCCGGTAGGGAATCTTCATATTCCAAGTGCCCGTTAGGGAACCCAGATAGTCCAAGTGCCCATAGGGAACCTATATGGTCCAAGTGCCCTCTAGGGAAGCTACATATTCATAGTGCCCGCTAGGGAACCTGCATTGTCCAAGTGCCCGCTAGTTAACCAAGATCGTCCAAGTGTCCGCTAGTAAACCTACATAGTCCAAGTTCCCGTTAGGTAACCTAGATAGGCCAAGTGCCCGCAAGGTACCGTACATAGTCCAAGTGCCCGCTAGGTAACGTAGATATTCCAAGTTCCGGTTTACTAATCTAGATAGTCCAAGTGCCCGCTAGGTAACCTACATAGTCCAAGTGCCCATTCGTTAACCTAGATAGTCCAAGTGCCCGCTAGGTAACCTATATTGTCCAAGTGCCCGCTAGGTTACCTACATAGTCCATGTGCACGTTCGTTAACTTAGATAGTCCAAGTCGCGCTAGGTAACCTACATAGTCCAAAGGCCCGCTAGGTAACCTATATAGTCCAAGTGCCCGCTAGTTAAACTATAGTCCAAGTGCCCGCTAGGTAACCTACATATTCCAAGTTCCCACTATGTAACCAAGATAGTCCAAGTGCCCGTTACCTAACCTAGATAGTCCAAGTGCCCGTTAGGTTACCTACATAGTCCAAGTGCCCGCTAATTAACCTACATAGTCCAAGTGCCCGTTAGGTAACCTACATAGTCCAAGTGCCCTATAGTTAACCTCCACAGTCCAAGTGCCCGCTAATTAACCTATATAGTCCAAGTGCCCGCTAGGGAACCTGCATCATCCATGTGCCCGCTAGTTAATCTAGATAGTCCAAGTGCCCGCTAGTTAAGCTAGATAGTCCAAGTGGCCGATAGTTAACCTAGATCGTCCAAGTGCCCGCTAGTTAACCTAGATCGCCCAAGTGCCCGCTAGTTAACCTACATAGTCCATGTTCCGCTAGTTAACCTAGATATTCCAAGTGCCCGCTAGTTAACCTACATAGTCCAAGGGCCCTCTAGTTAACCTAGATAGTCCAAGTGCCCACTAGGGGAAGTACATAGTCCAAGTGCCCGCTAGGTAACCTAGATAGTCTAAGGGCCCGCTAGTTAACTTACATAGTTCAACTGCCCGATAGGGTACCTACATAGTCCAAGCGCTCGCTAAGGGACGAACATAGTCCAAGTGCCCGCTAGGGAACCTACATAGTCCAAGTGCCCGCTAGGTAACCTAGATAGTCCAAGTGCCCGCTAGTTAACCTACATAGTCCAAGTGCCCGCTGAGGAACCTACATAGTCCAAGTGTCCGAAAGGGAACCTACGTATTCCATGTGCCCATTAGGGCACCTAGATAGTCCAAGTGCCCATAGGGAACCTATATAGTCCAAGTGCCCTCTAGGGAACTTACATAGTCAAAGTGCCCGCTAGGGTACCTGCATTGTACAAGTGCCCTCTAGTTAACCTAGATAGTCCAAGTGCCCGCTAGGTAACCTAGATAGTCCAAGGGCCTGCTAGTTAACCTACATAGTCCAACGGCCCTCTAGTTAACCTAGATAGTCCAAGTCCCCGCTGGAGGACGTACATAGTCCAAGTGCCCGCTAGGTAACCTAGATAGTCTACGGGCCCGCTAGTTAACCTACATAGTCCAACTGCCCGATAGGGAACCTACGTAGTCCAAGTGTCCGCTAAGGGACGAACATAGTCCAAGTGCCCGCTAGGGAACCTGCATAGTCCAAATGCCCGTTAGGTAACCTAGATAGTCCAAATGCCCGCTAGGGTACCCACATAGTCTAAGTGCCCGCGAGGTAACCTACATAGTCCAAGTGCCCATTCATTAAACTAGATTTTCCAAGTGCCCTCTAGGTAACCTAGACTGTCCAAGTGCCCGCTTGGTTACCTACATAGTCCACGTGCCCGTTCGTTAACCTAGAAAGTACAAGAGCCCGCTAGTTAACCTACATAGTCCAAGGGCCCGCTGGTTAACCTAGATAGTCCAAGTGCCCGCTAGTTAACCTACATTGTCCATGTCCCTGATGGGGAACCAACATAGTCCAAGTATCCGCTAGGTAACCTACATAGTCCAAATGCCCGCTAGTAACGTACATAGTCCAAGTGCCGGTTAGGTAACCTAGATAGTCCAAATGCCCGCTAGGGTACCCACATAGTCCAAGTGCCCGTTAGAGAACTTACATAGTCAAAGCCCTGCTAGGGAACCTACATAGTCCAAGTGCCCGCTGAGGAACCTAGATAGTCCAAGTGTCCGAAAGGGAACCTACGTATTCCAAGTGCCCGTTAGGGCACCTAGATAGTCCAAGTAACCATAGGGAACCTATATAGTCCAAGTGCCCTCTAGGGAAGCTACATAGTCAAAGTGCCCGCTAGGGAACCTGCATTGTACAAGTGCCCGCTAGTTAACCTAGATAGTCCAAGTGCCCGCTAGGTAACCTAGATAGTCGAAGGGCCCGCTAGTTAACCTACATAGTCCAAGTGCCCGATAGGGAACCTACATAGTCCAAGTGCCCAATGAGGAACCTACATAGTCCAAGTGCCCGGTAGGGAATCTTCATATTCCAAGTGCCCGTTAGGGAACCCAGATAGTCCAAGTGCCCATAGGGAACCTATATGGTCCAAGTGCCCTCTAGGGAAGCTACATATTCATAGTGCCCGCTAGGGAACCTGCATTGTCCAAGTGCCCGCTAGTTAACCAAGATCGTCCAAGTGTCCGCTAGTAAACCTACATAGTCCAAGTTCCCGTTAGGTAACCTAGATAGGCCAAGTGCCCGCAAGGTACCGTACATAGTCCAAGTGCCCGCTAGGTAACGTAGATATTCCAAGTTCCGGTTTACTAATCTAGATAGTCCAAGTGCCCGCTAGGTAACCTACATAGTCCAAGTGCCCATTCGTTAACCTAGATAGTCCAAGTGCCCGCTAGGTAACCTATATTGTCCAAGTGCCCGCTAGGTTACCTACATAGTCCATGTGCACGTTCGTTAACTTAGATAGTCCAAGTCGCGCTAGGTAACCTACATAGTCCAAAGGCCCGCTAGGTAACCTATATAGTCCAAGTGCCCGCTAGTTAAACTATAGTCCAAGTGCCCGCTAGGTAACCTACATATTCCAAGTTCCCACTATGTAACCAAGATAGTCCAAGTGCCCGTTACCTAACCTAGATAGTCCAAGTGCCCGTTAGGTTACCTACATAGTCCAAGTGCCCGCTAATTAACCTACATAGTCCAAGTGCCCGTTAGGTAACCTACATAGTCCAAGTGCCCTATAGTTAACCTCCACAGTCCAAGTGCCCGCTAATTAACCTATATAGTCCAAGTGCCCGCTAGGGAACCTGCATCATCCATGTGCCCGCTAGTTAATCTAGATAGTCCAAGTGCCCGCTAGTTAAGCTAGATAGTCCAAGTGGCCGATAGTTAACCTAGATCGTCCAAGTGCCCGCTAGTTAACCTAGATCGCCCAAGTGCCCGCTAGTTAACCTACATAGTCCATGTTCCGCTAGTTAACCTAGATATTCCAAGTGCCCGCTAGTTAACCTACATAGTCCAAGGGCCCTCTAGTTAACCTAGATAGTCCAAGTGCCCACTAGGGGAAGTACATAGTCCAAATGCCCGCTAGGTAACCTAGATAGTCTAAGGGCCCGCTAGTTAACTTACATAGTTCAACTGCCCGATAGGGTACCTACATAGTCCAAGCGCTCGCTAAGGGACGAACATAGTCCAAGTGCCCGCTAGGGAACCTACATAGTCCAAGTGCCCGCTAGGTAACCTAGATAGTCCAAGTGCCCGCTAGTTAACCTACATAGTCCAAGTGCCCGCTGAGGAACCTACATAGTCCAAGTGTCCGAAAGGGAACCTACGTATTCCATGTGCCCATTAGGGCACCTAGATAGTCCAAGTGCCCATAGGGAACCTATATAGTCCAAGTGCCCTCTAGGGAACTTACATAGTCAAAGTGCCCGCTAGGGTACCTGCATTGTACAAGTGCCCTCTAGTTAACCTAGATAGTCCAAGTGCCCGCTAGGTAACCTAGATAGTCCAAGGGCCTGCTAGTTAACCTACATAGTCCAACGGCCCTCTAGTTAACCTAGATAGTCCAAGTCCCCGCTGGAGGACGTACATAGTCCAAGTGCCCGCTAGGTAACCTAGATAGTCTACGGGCCCGCTAGTTAACCTACATAGTCCAACTGCCCGATAGGGAACCTACGTAGTCCAAGTGTCCGCTAAGGGACGAACATAGTCCAAGTGCCCGCTAGGGAACCTGCATAGTCCAAATGCCCGTTAGGTAACCTAGATAGTCCAAATGCCCGCTAGGGTACCCACATAGTCTAAGTGCCCGCGAGGTAACCTACATAGTCCAAGTGCCCATTCATTAAACTAGATTTTCCAAGTGCCCTCTAGGTAACCTAGACTGTCCAAGTGCCCGCTTGGTTACCTACATAGTCCACGTGCCCGTTCGTTAACCTAGAAAGTACAAGAGCCCGCTAGTTAACCTACATAGTCCAAGGGCCCGCTGGTTAACCTAGATAGTCCAAGTGCCCGCTAGTTAACCTACATTGTCCATGTCCCTGATGGGGAACCAACATAGTCCAAGTATCCGCTAGGTAACCTACATAGTCCAAATGCCCGCTAGTAACGTACATAGTCCAAGTGCCGGTTAGGTAACCTAGATAGTCCAAATGCCCGCTAGGGTACCCACATAGTCCAAGTGCCCGTTAGAGAACTTACATAGTCAAAGCCCTGCTAGGGAACCTACATAGTCCAAGTGCCCGCTAGGGAACCTAGATAGTCCAAGTACCCGTTAGCTAACCTAGATAGTCCAAGTGCCCGCTAGGTAACCTACATAGTCCAAGTGCCCGTTCGTTAACCTAGATAGTCCAAGTTCCTGTTAGCTAACTTACATAGTCCAAGTGCCCGTTCGTTAACCTAGATAGTTCAAGTGCCCGCTAGGTAACCTAGACAGTCCAAGTGCCTGCTAGGTAACCTACATAGTCCAAGTGCCCGCTAGGGAACCTACATAGTCCAAGTGCCCGTTAGTTAACCTAGATAGTCAAAGTGCCTTCTAGGTAACCTAGATAGTCCAAATGCCCGCTAGGATACCCACATAGTCCAACTGCCCGTTAGGGAACCAACATAGTCCAAGTGCCCGCTAAGGGACCTACATAGTCCAAGTGCCCGTTAGGGAACCTACATAGTCCAAGTGCCCTCTAGGGAACCTGCATCGTCCATGTGCCCGCCAGTTAACATAGATAGTCTAAGTTCCCGCTAGTTAACCTAGATAGTCCAAGTGCCCGCTAGTTAACATAGATCGTCCAAGTGCCCGCTAGTTAACCTACATAGTCCAAGGTCCGTTAGTTAACCTAGATAGTCCAAGTGCCCTCTAGTTAACCTACATAGTCCAAGGGCCCTCTAGTTAACCTCGATATTCCAAGTGCCCGCTAGGGGACGTACATAGTCCAAGTGCCCGCTGGGCAACCTAGATAGTCCAAGTGCCCGCTAGATAACCTACATAGTCCAAGTGCCCGCTGAGGAACCTACATAGTCCAAGTGTCTGAAAGGGAACCTACGTATTCCAAGTGCCCGTTAGGGCACCTAGATAGTCCAAGTAACCATAGGGAACCTATATAGTCCAAGTGCCCTCTAGGGAAGCTACATAGTCAAAGTGCCCGCTAGGGAACCTGCATTGTACAAGTGCCCGCTAGTTAACCTAGATAGTCCAAGTGCCCGCTAGGTAACCTAGATAGTCGAAGGGCCCGCTAGTTAACCTACATAGTCCAAGTGCCCGATAGGGAACCTACATAGTCCAAGTGCCCAATGAGGAACCTACATAGTCCAAGTGCCCGATAGGGAATCTTCATATTCCAAGTGCCCGTTAGGGAACCCAGATAGTCCAAGTGCCCATAGGGAACCTATATGGTCCAAGTGCCCTCTAGGGAAGCTGCATATTCATAGTGCCCGCTAGGGAACCTGCATTGTCCAAGTGCCCGCTAGTTAACCAAGATCGTCCAAGTGTCCGCTAGTAAACCTACATAGTCCAAGTTCCCGTTAGGTAACCTAGATAGGCCAAGTGCCCGCAAGGTAACGTACATAGTCCAAGTGCCCGCTAGGTAACCTAGATATTCCAAGTTCCGGTTTACTAATCTAGATAGTCCAAGTGCCCGCTAGGTAACCTACATAGTCCAAGTGCCCATTCGTTAACCTAGATAGTCCAAGTGCCCGCTAGGTAACCTATATTGTCCAAGTGCCCGCTAGGTTACCTACATAGTCCATGTGCACGTTCGTTAACTTAGATAGTCCAAGTCGCGCTAGGTAACCTACATAGTCCAAAGGCCCGCTAGGTAATCTATATAGTCCAAGTGCCCGCTAGTTAAACTATAGTCCAAGTGCCCGCTAGGTAACCTACATATTCCAAGTTCCCGCTATGTAACCAAGATAGTCCAAGTGCCCGTTACCTAACCTAGATAGTCCAAGTGCCCGTTAGGTTACCTACATAGTCCAAGTGCCCGCTAATTAACCTACATAGTCCAAGTGCCCGTTAGGTAACCTACATAGTCCAAGTGCCCTATAGTTAACCTCCACAGTCCAAGTGCCCGCTAATTAACCTATATAGTCCAAGTGCCCTCTAGGGAACCTGCATCATCCATGTGCCCGCTAGTTAATCTAGATAGTCCAAGTGCCCGCTAGTTAAGCTAGATAGTCCAAGTGGCCGATAGTTAACCTAGATCGTCCAAGTGCCCGCTAGTTAACCTAGATCGCCCAAGTGCCCGCTAGTTAACCTACATAGTCCATGTTCCGCTAGTTAACCTAGATATTCCAAGTGCCCGCTAGTTAACCTACATAGTCCAAGGGCCCTCTAGTTAACCTAGATAGTCCAAGTGCCCACTAGGGGAAGTACATAGTCCAAGTGCCCGCTAGGTAACCTAGATAGTCTAAGGGCCCGCTAGTTAACCTACATAGTCCAACTGCCCGATAGGGAACCTACATAGTCCAAGCGCTCGCTAAGGGACGAACATAGTCCAAGTGCCCGCTAGGGAACCTACATAGTCCAAGTGCCCGCTAGGGAACCTACATAGTCCAAGTGCCCGCTAGGTAACCTAGATAGTCCAAGTGCCCGCTAGTTAACCTACATAGTCCAAGTGCCCGCTGAGGAACCTACATAGTCCAAGTGTCCGAAAGGGAACCTACGTATTCCAAGTGCCCATTAGGGCACCTAGATAGTCCAAGTGCCCATAGGGAACCTATATAGTCCAAGTGCCCTCTAGGGAACTTACATAGTCAAAGTGCCCGCTAGGGTACCTGCATTGTACAAGTGCCCTCTAGGTAACCTAGATAGTCCAAGGGCCTGCTAGTTAACCTACATAGTCCAACGGCCCTCTAGTTAACCTAGATAGTCCAAGTCCCCGCTGGAGGACGTACATAGTCCAAGTGCCCGCTAGGTAACCTAGATAGTCTACGGGCCCGCTAGTTAACCTACATAGTCCAACTGCCCGATAGGGAACCTACATAGTCCAAGTGCCCGCTAAGGGACGAACATAGTCCAAGTGCCCGCTAGGGAACCTGCATAGTCAAAGTGCCCGATAGGTAACCTAGATAGTCCAAGTGCCCGCTGAGGAACCTGCATAGTCCAAGTGTCCGAAAGGGAACCTACGTATTCCAAGGGCCCATTAGGGCACCTAGATAGTCCAAGTGCCCATAGGGAACCTATATCGTCCAAGTGCCCTCTAGGGAACCTACATAGTCAAAGTGCCCGCTAGGGAAACTGCATTTTACAAGTGCCCTCTAGTTAACCTAGATAGTCCAAGTGCCCGCTAGGTAACCTAGATAGTCCAAGGGCCCGCTAGTTAACCTACAAAGTCCAAGTGCCCGATAGGGAACTTACATAGTCCAAGTGCCCAATGAGGAACCTACATAGTCCAAGTGCCCGATAGGGAATCTTCATATTCCAAGTGCCCGTTAGGGAACCCAGATTGTCCAAGTGCCCATAGGGAACCTACATAGTCCAAGTGCCCTCTAGGGAAGCTACATATTCATAGAGCCCGCTAGGGAACCTGCATTGTCCAAGTGCCCGCTAGTTAACCTAGATCGTCCAAGTGTCCGCTAGTAAACCTACATAGTCCAAGTTCCCGTTAGGTAACCTAGATAGGCCAAGTGCCCGCTAGTTAACCTACATAGTAAAATGGCCCGCTAGTTGACATAGATAGTCCAAGTGCCCGCTAGTTAACCTAGATAGTCCAAGTGCCCGCTACTTAACCTAGATCGTCCAAGTGCCCGCTAGTTAACCTACATAGTCCAAGGTCCGCTAGTTAACCTAGATATTCCAAGTGCCCGCTAGTTAACCTACATAGTCCAAGGGCCCTCTAGTTAACCTAGATAGTCCAAGTGCCCGCTGGAGGACATACATAGTCCAAGTGCCCGCTAGGTAACCTAGATAGTCTAAGGGCCCGCTAGTTAACCTACATAGTCCAACTGCCCGATAGGGAACCTACATAGTCCAAGTGCCCGCGAAGGGACGAACATAGTCCAAGTGCCCGGTAGGGAACCTGCATAGTCCAAGTGCCCGCTAGGTAACCTAGATAGTCCAAGTGCCCTCTAGTTAACCTACATAGTCCAAGTGCCCGCTGAGGAACCTACATAGTCCAAGTGTCCAAAAGGGAACCTACGTATTCCAAGTGCCCATTAGGGCACCTAGATAGTCCAAGTGCCCAAGGGAACCTATATCATCCAAGTGTCCTCTAGGGAACCTACATAGTCAAAGTGCCCGCTAGGCAACCTGCATTGCACAAGTGCCCTCTAGTTAACCTAGATAGTCCAAGTGCTCGCTAGGTAACCTAGATAGTCCAAGGGCCCGCTAGTTAACCTACATAGTCCAAGTGCCCCATAGGGAACCTACATAGTCCAAGTGCCCAATGAGGAACCTACATAGTCCAAGTGCCCGATAGGGAATCTTCATATTCCAAGTGCCCGTTAGGGAACCCAGATATTCCAAGTGCCCACTAGGTAACCTCCATAGTCCAAGTGCCCGCTAGGTAACCTCCATAGTCCAAGTGCCCGTTCATTAACCTAGATAGTCCAAGTTCCTGTTAGCTAACCTACATAGTCCAATTGCCGGTTCATTAACCTAGATAGTTCAAGTGCCCGCTAGGTAACCTAGACCGTCCAAGTGCCTGCTAGGTAACCTACATAGTCCAAGTGCCCGTTTGCTAACCTAGATCGTCAAAGGGCCCGCTAGTTAACCTACATAGTCCAAGGGCCCGCTTGTTAACCTATATAGTCCAAGTGCACGCTATTTAACCTACATTGTCCAAGTCCCTGATGGGGAACCTACATAGTCCAAGTATCCGCTAGGTAACCTACATAGTCCAAATGCCCGCTAGTAACGTACATAGTCCAAGTGCCCGTTAGGTAACCTAGATAGTCCAAATGCCCGCTAGGGAACCCACATAGCCCAAGTGCCCATTCGAGAACTTACATAATCAAAGCCCTGCTAGGGAACCTATATAGTCCAAGTGCCCGCTAGGGAACCTAGATAGTCCAAGTACCCGTTAGCTAACCTAGATAGTCCAAGTGCCCGCTAGGTAACCTCCATAGTCCAAGTGCCCGCTAGGTAACCTCCATAGTCCAAGTGCCCGTTCGTTAACCTAGATAGTCCAAGTTCCTGTTAGCTAACCTACATAGTCCAAGTGTCCGTTCGTTAACCTAGATAGTTCAAGTGCCCGCTAGGTAACCTAGACAGTCCAAGTGCCTGCTAGGTAACCTACATAGTCTAAGTGCCCGCTAGGGACCTACATAGTCCAAGTGCCCGCTAGGTAACCTACATAGTCCAAGTGCCCGTTAGTTAACCTAGATAGTCAAAGTCCCTGCTAGGTAACCTAGATAGTCCAAATGCCCGCTAGGGTACCCACATAGTCCAACTGCCCGATAGGGAACCAACATAGTCCAAGTGCCCGCTAAGGGACCCACATAGTCCAAGTGACCGCTAGGGAACCTACATAGTCCAAATGCCCGTTAGGTTACCCACAAAGTCCAACTGCCCGATAGGGAACCAACATAGTCCAAGTGCCCGCTAAGGGACCTACATAGTCCAAGTGCCCGATAGGGAACCTACATAGTCCAAGTGCCCTCTAGGGAACCTGCATCGTCCAAGAGCCCGCCAATTAATATAGAGAGTCTAAGTTCCCGCTAGTTAACCTAGATAGTCCAAGTGCCCGCTAGTTAACCTAGATCGTCCAAGTGCCCGCTAGTTAACCTACATAGTCCAAGGTCCGTTAGTTAACCTAGATCGTCCAAGTGCTCTCTAGATAACCTACATAGACCAAGGGCCCTCTAGTTAACCTCGATAGTCCAAGTGCCCGCTAGGGGACGTACATAGTACAAGTGCCCGCTGGACAACCTAGATAGTCCAAGTGCCCGCTAGTTAACCTACAAAATCCAAGTGCCCGCTGAGGAACCTACATAGTCCAAGTGTCCGAAAGGGAACCTACGTATTCCAAGTGCCCGTTAGGGCACCTAGATAGTCCAAGTAACCATAGGGAACCTATATAGTCCAAGTGCCCTCTAGGGA
The DNA here is from genome assembly GCF_050624435.1 of Tenrec ecaudatus. Classification (NCBI taxonomy): domain Eukaryota; kingdom Metazoa; phylum Chordata; class Mammalia; order Afrosoricida; family Tenrecidae; genus Tenrec; species Tenrec ecaudatus. Next base: position 468,433 of record NW_027457597.1, on the reverse strand, counting down.
ACCTACATAGTCAAAGTGCCCGCTAGGGAACCTGCATTGTACAAGTGCCCTCTAGTTAACCTAGATAGTCCAAGTGCCCGCTAGGTAACCTAGATAGTCCAAGGGCCCGCTAGTTAACCTACATAGTCCAAGTGCCCAATGAAGAACCTACATAGTCCAAGTGCCCGATAGAGAATCTTCACATTCCAAGTGCCCGTTAGGGAACCCAGATTGTCCAAGTGCCCATTAGGGAACCCAGATTGTCCAAGTGCCCATAGGGAACCTATATAGTCCAAGTTCCCTCTAGGGAAGCTACATATTCATAGTGCCCGCTAGGGAACCTGCATTGTCCAAGTGCCCGCTAGTTAACCTAGATCGTCCAAGGGTCCGCTAGTAAACCTACATAGTCCAAGTTCCCGTTAGGTAACCTAGATAGGCCAAGTGCCCGCTAGTTAACCTACATAGTACAATGGCCCGCTAGTTGACCTAGATAGTCCAAGTGCCCGCTAGTTAACCTAGATAGTCAAAGTGCCCGCTAGTTAACCTAAGTAGTACAAATGTCTGATAGGGATCCTACATAGTCCAAGTGCCCGCTAGGTAACCTGGATATTCCAAGTTCCTGTTTGCTAACCTAGATAGTCCAAGTGCCCGCTAGGTAACCTACGTAGTACAAGTGCCCATTCGTTAACCTAGATAGTCCAAGTGCCTGCTAGGTAACCTATACTGTCCAAGTGCCCGCTAGGTTACTTACATAGTCCAAGTGCACTTTCGTTAACTTAGATAGTCCAAGTCGCGGTAGGAAACCAACATAGTCCAAGGGCCGCTAGGTAACCTATATAGTCCAAGTGCCCGCTAGTTAGCCTATAGTCCAAGTGCCCTCTAGGTAACCAACATGTTCCAAGTTTCCGCTAGGTACCCTAGATAGTCCAAGTGCCCGTTACCTAACCTAGATAGTCCAAGTGCCCGTTAGGTTACCTACATAGTCCACGTGCCAGTTCGTTAACCTAGATAGTCCAATTGCCCGCTAGGTAACCTACATAGGCCAAGGGCCGGCTAGGTAACCTTTAGAATCCAAGTGCCCACTAGGTAATCTAGATAGTCCAGGTGCCCGTTAGGTAACCTAGATAGTCCAAGTGCCCGCTAGTTAACCTACATAGTCCAAGTGCCAGCTGGTTAACTTAAACAGTCCAAGTGCCCGCTAGGTTACCTGCATAGTCCAAGTGCCCGTTAGGTAACCTAGATAGTCCAAGTGCCCGCTAGGTAACCTACATAGTCCAAGTGCCTGCTAGGTAACCTAGATAGTCCAAGTACCCGTTAGCTAACCTAGATAGTCCAAGTGCCCGCTAGGTAACCTCCATAGTCCAAGTGCCCGCTAGGTAACCTCCATAGACCAAGTGCCCGTTCGTTAACCTAGATAGTCCAAGTTCCTGTTAGCTAACCTACATAGTCCAAGTGCCCGTTCGTTAACCTAGATAGTTCAAGTGCCCGCTAGGTAACCTAGACAGTCCAAGTGCCTGCTAGGTAACCTACATAGTCCAAGTGCCCGTTTGCTAACCTAGATCGTCAAAGGGCCCGCTAGTTAACCTACATAGTCCAAGGGCCCGCTAGTTAACCTAGATAGTCCAAGTGCCCGCTAGTTAACCTACATTGTCCAAGTCCCTGATGGGGAACCTACATAGTCCAAGTATCCGCTAGGTAACCTACATAGTCCAAATGCCCGCTAGTAACGTACATAGTCCAAGTGCCCGCTAGGTAACCTACATATTCCAAGTTCCCGCTAGGTAACCTAGATAGTCCAAGTGCCCGTTACCTAACCTAGATAGTCCAAGTGCCCATTAGGTTACCTACATAGTACACGTGCCGGTTTGTTAACATAGATAGTCCAAGTGCCCGCTAATTAACCTACATAGTCAAAGTGCCCGCTAATTAACCTACATAGTCCAAGTGCCCGCTAGGGAACCTGCATCGTCCAAGTGCCCGCTAGTTAATCTAGATAGTCTAAGTGCCCGCTAGTTAACCTACATAGTCCAACTGCCCGATAGGGAACCTACATAGTCCAAGATCCCGCTAAGGGACGAACATAGTCCAAGTGCCCGCTAGGGAACCTACATAGTCCAAGTGCCCGCTAGGTAACCTAGATCGTCCAAGTGCCCGCTAGTTAACCTACATAGTCCAAGTGCCCGCTAATTAACCTATATAGTCCAAGTGCCCGCTAGGGAACCTGCATCGTCCAAGTGCCCGCTAGTTAATCTAGATAGTCTAAGTGCCCGCTAGTTAACCTACATAGTCCAACTGCCCGATAGGGAACCTACATAGTCCAAGATCCCGCTAAGGGACGAACATAGTCCAAGTGCCCGCTAGGGAACCTACATAGTCCAAGTGCCCGCTAGGTAACCTAGATCGTCCAAGTGCCCGCTAGTTAACCTACATAGTCCAAGTGCCCGCTGAGGAACCTACATAGTCCAAGTGTCCGAAAGGGAACCTACGTATTCCAAGTGCCCATTAGGGCACCTAGATAGTCCATGTGCCCATAGGGAACCTATATAGTCCAAGTGCCCTCTAGGGAACTTACATAGTCAAAGTGCCCGCTAGGGAACCTGCATTTTACAAGTGCCCTCTAGTTAACCTAGATAGTCCAAGTGCCCGCTAGGTAACCTAGATAGTCCAAGGGCCCGCTAGTTAACCTACAAAGTCCAATGCCCGATAGGGAACCTACATAGTCCAAGTGCCCAATGAGGAACCTACATAGTCCAAGTGCCCGATAGGGAATCTTCATATTCCAAGGGCCCGTTAGGGAACCCAGATTGTCCAACTGCCCATAGGGAACCTATATAGTCCAAGTTCCCTCTAGGGAAGCTACATATTCATAGTGCCCCCTAGGGAACCTGCATTGTCCAAGTGCCCGCTAGTTAACCTAGATCGTCCAAGTGTCCGCTAGTAAACCTACATAGTCCAAGTTCCCGTTAGGTAACCTAGATAGGCCAAGTGCCCGCTAGTTAACCTACATAGTACAATGGCCCGCTAGTTGACCTAGATAGTCCATGTGCCCGCTAGTTAACCTAGATAGTCAAAGTGCCCGCTAGTTAACCTAAGTAGTACAAATGTCCAATAGGGATCCTACATAATCCAAGTGCCCGATAGGTAACCTAGATATTCCAAGTTCCGGTTTGCTAACCTAGATAGTCCATGTGCCCGCTAGGTAACCTATACTGTCCAAGTGCCTGCTAGGTTACTTACATAGTCCAAGTGCACGTTCGTTAACTTAGATAGTCCAAGTCGCGGTAGGTAACCAACATAGTCTAAGGGCCGCTAGGTAACCTATATAGTCCAAGTGCCCGCTAGTTAACCTATAGTCCAAGTGTCCTCTAGGTAACTTAAACAGTCCAAGTGCCCGCTAGGTTACCTGCATAGTCCAAGTGCCCGTTAGGTAACCTAGATAGTCCAAGTGCCCGCTAGGTAACCTCCATAGTCCAAGTGCCCGCTAGGTAACATCCATAGTCCAAGTGCCCGTTCGTTAACCTAGATAGTCCAAGTTCCTGTTAGCTAACCTACATAGTCCAAGTGCCCGTTCGTTAACCAAGATAGTTCAAGTGCCCGCTAGGTAACCTAGACAGTCCAAGTGCCTGATAGGTAACCTACATAGTCCAAGTGCACGTTTGCTAACCTAGATTGTCAAAGGGCCCGCTAGTTAACCTACACAGTCCAAGGGCCCTCTAGTTAACCTAGATAGTCCAAGTGCCCGCTAGTTAACCTACATTGTCCAAGTCCCTGATGGGGAACCTACATAGTCCAAGTATCCGCTAGGTAACCTACATAGTCCAAATGCCCACTAGTAACGTACGTAGTCCAAATGCCCGTTAGGTAACCTAGATAGTCCAAATGCTCGCTAGGGAACCTACATAGCCCAAGTGCCCGCTAGGTAACCTACATAGTCCAAATGCCCGCTAGAAACCTACATAGTCCAAGTGCAAGAAGGGAACCTACATAATCCAAGTGCCCGCTAGGGAACCTACATAGTCCAAATGCCCGTTAGGTAACCTAGATAGTCCAAATGCCCGCTAGGGTACCCAAATAGTCTAAGTGCCCGCGAGGTAACCTACATTGTCCAAGTTCCCATTCATTTACCTAGATTTTCCAAGTGCCCTCTAGGTAACCTAGACTGTCCAAGTGCCCGCTTGGTTACCTACATAGTCCACGTGCCCGTTCGTTAACCTAGATAGTACAAGGGCCCGCTAGTTAACCTACATAGTCCAAGGGCACGCTAGTTAACCTAGATAGTCCAAGTGCCCGATAGTTAACCTACATTGTCCAAGTCCCTGATGGGGAACCTACATAGTCCAAGTATCCGCTAGGTAACCTACATAGTCCAAATGCCCGCTAGTAACGTACATAGTCCAAGTGCCCGTTAGGTAACCTAGATAGTCCAAATGCCCGCTAGGGAACCCACATAGTCCAAGTGCCCGTTAGAGAACGTACATAGTCAAAGCCCTGCTAGGGAACCTACATAGTCCAAGTGCCCGCTAGGGAACCTAGATAGTCCAAGTACCCGTTAGCTAACCTAGATAATCCAAGTGCCCGCTAGGTAACCTACATAGTCCAAGTGCCCGCTAGGTAACCTCCATAGTCCAAGTGCCCTTTCATTAACCTAGATAGTCCAAGTTCCTGTTAGCTCACCTACATAGTCCAAGGGCCCGTTCGTTAACCTAGATAGTTCAAGTGCCTGCTAGGTAACCTAGATAGTCCAAATGCCCGCTAGGATACCCACATAGTCCAACTGCCCGATAGGGAACCAACATAGTCCAAGTGCCCGCTAAGGGACCTACATAGTCCAAGTGCCCGTTAGGGAACCTACATAGTCCAAGTGCCCTCTGGGAAACCTGCATCGTCCAAGTGCCCGCCAGTTAACAAAAATAGTCTAAGTTCCCGCTAGTTAACCTAGATAGTCCAAGTGCCCGCTAGTTAAGCTAGATAGTCCAAGTGGCCGATAGTTAACCTAGATCGTCCAAGTGCCCGCTAGTTAACCTAGATCGCCCAAGTGCCCGCTAGTTAACCTACATAGTCCATGTTCCGCTAGTTAACCTAGATATTCCAAGTGCCCGCTAGTTAACCTACATAGTCCAAGGGCCCTCTAGTTAACCTAGATAGTCCAAGTGCCCACTAGGGGAAGTACATAGTCCAAGTGCCCGCTAGGTAACCTAGATAGTCTAAGGGCCCGCTAGTTAACTTACATAGTTCAACTGCCCGATAGGGTACCTACATAGTCCAAGCGCTCGCTAAGGGACGAACATAGTCCAAGTGCCCGCTAGGGAACCTACATAGTCCAAGTGCCCGCTAGGTAACCTAGATAGTCCAAGTGCCCGCTAGTTAACCTACATAGTCCAAGTGCCCGCTGAGGAACCTACATAGTCCAAGTGTCCGAAAGGGAACCTACGTATTCCATGTGCCCATTAGGGCACCTAGATAGTCCAAGTGCCCATAGGGAACCTATATAGTCCAAGTGCCCTCTAGGGAACTTACATAGTCAAAGTGCCCGCTAGGGTACCTGCATTGTACAAGTGCCCTCTAGTTAACCTAGATAGTCCAAGTGCCCGCTAGGTAACCTAGATAGTCCAAGGGCCTGCTAGTTAACCTACATAGTCCAACGGCCCTCTAGTTAACCTAGATAGTCCAAGTCCCCGCTGGAGGACGTACATAGTCCAAGTGCCCGCTAGGTAACCTAGATAGTCTACGGGCCCGCTAGTTAACCTACATAGTCCAACTGCCCGATAGGGAACCTACGTAGTCCAAGTGTCCGCTAAGGGACGAACATAGTCCAAGTGCCCGCTAGGGAACCTGCATAGTCCAAATGCCCGTTAGGTAACCTAGATAGTCCAAATGCCCGCTAGGGTACCCACATAGTCTAAGTGCCCGCGAGGTAACCTACATAGTCCAAGTGCCCATTCATTAAACTAGATTTTCCAAGTGCCCTCTAGGTAACCTAGACTGTCCAAGTGCCCGCTTGGTTACCTACATAGTCCACGTGCCCGTTCGTTAACCTAGAAAGTACAAGAGCCCGCTAGTTAACCTACATAGTCCAAGGGCCCGCTGGTTAACCTAGATAGTCCAAGTGCCCGCTAGTTAACCTACATTGTCCATGTCCCTGATGGGGAACCAACATAGTCCAAGTATCCGCTAGGTAACCTACATAGTCCAAATGCCCGCTAGTAACGTACATAGTCCAAGTGCCGGTTAGGTAACCTAGATAGTCCAAATGCCCGCTAGGGTACCCACATAGTCCAAGTGCCCGTTAGAGAACTTACATAGTCAAAGCCCTGCTAGGGAACCTACATAGTCCAAGTGCCCGCTAGGGAACCTAGATAGTCCAAGTACCCGTTAGCTAACCTAGATAGTCCAAGTGCCCGCTAGGTAACCTACATAGTCCAAGTGCCCGTTCGTTAACCTAGATAGTCCAAGTTCCTGTTAGCTAACTTACATAGTCCAAGTGCCCGTTCGTTAACCTAGATAGTTCAAGTGCCCGCTAGGTAACCTAGACAGTCCAAGTGCCTGCTAGGTAACCTACATAGTCCAAGTGCCCGATAGGGAACCAACATAGTCCAAGTGCCCAATGAGGAACCTACATAGTCCAAGTGCCCGATAGGGAATCTTCATATTCCAAGTGCCCGTTAGGGAACCCAGATAGTCCAAGTGCCCATAGGGAACCTATATGGTCCAAGTGCCCTCTAGGGAAGCTACATATTCATAGTGCCCGCTAGGGAACCTGCATTGTCCAAGTGCCCGCTAGTTAACCAGGATCGTCCAAGTGTCCGCTAGTAAACCTACATAGTCCAAGTTCCCGTTAGGTAACCTAGATAGGCCAAGTGCCGGCAAGGTAACCTACATAGTCCAAGTGCCCGATAGGTAACCTACATAGTCCAAGTGCCCATTCGTTAACCTAGATAGTCCAAGTGCCCGCTAGGTAACCTATACTGTCCATGTGCCCGCTAGGTTACCTACATAGTCCAAGTGCACGTTCGTTAACTTAGATAATCCAAGTCGCGCTAGGTAACCTACATAGTCCAAGGGCCACTAGGTAACCTATAGTCCAAGTGCCCTCTAGGTAACCTACATATTCCAAGTTCCCGCTAGGTAACCTAGATAGTCAAAGTGCCCGTTACCTAACCTAGATAGTCCAAGTGCCCGTGAGGTTACCTACATAGTCCACGTGCCCGTTCGTTAACCTAGATAGTACAATTGCCCGCTAGGTAACCTACATAGTCCAAGAGCCGGCAGGTAACTTAGACAGTTCAAGTGCCCGCTAGGTTACCTGCATAGTCCAAGTGCCCGTTAGGTAACCTAGATAGTCCAAGTGCCCGCTAGGTAACCTACATAGTCCAAGTGCCCGCTAGGTAACCTAGATAGTCCAAGTACCCGTTAGCTAACCTAGATAGTCCAAGTGCCCGCTAGGTAACCTCCATAGTCCAATTGCCTTCTAGGTAACCTCCATAGTCCAAGTGCCCACTAATTTACTTATATAGTCCAAGTGCCCGCTGAGGAAACTGCATCATTCAAGTGCCCGCTAGTTAATCTAGATAGTCCAAGTGCCCCCTAGTTAACCTAGATAGTCCAAGTGCCCGCTACTTAACCTAGATCGTCCAAGTGCCCGCTAGTTAACCTACATAGTCCAAGGTCCGCTAGTTAACCTAGATATTCCAAGTGCCCCTTAGTTAACCTACATAGTCAAAGGGCCCTCTAGTTAACCTAGATAGTCCAAGTGCCCGCTAGGGGAAATACATAGTCCAAGTGCCCGCTATGTAACCTAGATAGTCTAAGGGCCCGCTAGATAACCTACATAGTACAACTGCTCGATAGGGAACCTACATAGTCCAAGTGCCCGCTAAGGGACGAACATAGGCCAAGTGCCCGCTAGGGAACCTACAAAATCCAAGTGCCCGCTATGTAACCTAGATAGTCCAAGTGCCCGCTAGTTAACCTACATAGTCCAAGTGCCCGCTGAGGAACCTACATAGTCCAAGTGTCCGAAAGGGAACCTACGTATTCCAAGTGCCCATTAGGGCACCTAGATAGTCCAAGTGCCCATAGGGAACCTATATCGTCCAAGTGCCCTCTAGGGAACCTACTTAGTCAAAGTGCCCGCTAGGGAACCTGCATTGTACAAGTGCCCTCTAGTTAACCTAGATAGTCCAAGTACCCGCTAGGTAACCTAGATAGTCCAAGGGCCCGCTAGTTAACCTACAAAGTCCAAGTGCCCGATAGGGAACCTACATAGTCCAAGTGCCCAATGAGGAACCTACATAGTCCAAGTGCCCAATAGGGAATCTTCATATTCCAAGTGCCCGTTAGGGAACCCAGATAGTCCAAGTGCCCATAGGGAACCTACATAGTCCAAGTGCCCTCTAGGGAAGCTACATATTCATAGTGCCCGCTAGGGAACTTGCATTGTCCAAGTGCCCGCTAGTTAACCTAGATCGTCCAAGTGTCCGCTAGTAAACCTACATAGTCCAAGTTCCCGTTAGGTAACCTAGATAAGCCAAGTGCCCGCTAGTTAACCTACATAGTACAATGGCCCGCTAGTTGACATAGATAGTCCAAGTGCCCGCTAGTTAACCTAGATAGTCAAAGTGCCCGCTAGTTAACCTAAGTAGTACAAATGTCCAATAGGGATCCTACATAGTCCAAGTGCCCGCTAGGTAACCTAGATATTCCAAGTTCCGGTTTGCTAACCTAGATAGTCCAAGTGCCCGCTAGGTAACCTACATAGTCCAAGTGCCCATTCGTTAACCTAGATAGTCCAAGTGCCCGCTAGGTAACCTATACTGTCCAAGTGCCCGCTAGGTTACTTACATAGTCCAAGTGCACGTTCGTTAACTTAGATAGTCCAAGTCGCGGTAGGTAACCAACATAGTCCAAGGGCCGCTAGGTAACCTATATAGTCCAAGTGCCCGCTATTTAACCTATAGTCCAAGTGCCCTCTAGGTAACCTACATATTCCAAGTTCCCGCTAGGTAACCTATAGTCCAAGTGCCCGTTACCTAACCTAGATAGTCCAAGTGCCCGTTAGGTTACCTATATTGTCCAAGTGCCCGCTAGTTAACCTACATAGTCCAAGGTCCGCTAGTTAACCTAGATATTCCAAGTGCCCGCTAGTTAACCTACATAGTCCAAGGGCCCTCTAGTTAACCTAGATAGTCCATGTGACCGCTAGAAGACGTACATAGTCCAAGTGCCCGCTAGGTAACCTAGATAGTCTAAGGGCCCGCTAGTTAACCTACATAGTCCAACTGCCCGATAGGGAACCTACATAGTCCAAGTGCCCGCTAAGGGACGAACATAGTCCAAGTGCCCGCTAGGGAACCTGCATAGTCCAAGTGCCCGCTAGGTAACCTAGATAGTCCAAGTGCCCGCTAGTTAACCTACATAGTCCAAGTGCCCGATGAGGAACCTACATAGTCCAAGTGTCCGAAAGGGAACCTACGTATTCCAAGTGCCCATTAGGGCACCTAGATAGTCCAAGTGCCCATAGGGAACCTATATCGTCCAAGTGCCCTCTAGGGAACCTACATAGTCAAAGTGCCCGCTAGGGAACCTGCATTGCACAAGTGCCCTCTAGTTAACCTAGATAGTCCAAGTGCCCGCTAGGTAACCTAGATAGTCCAAGGGCCCGCTAGTTAACCTACATAGTCCAAGTGCCCGATACGGAACCTACATAGTCCAAGTGACCAATGAGGAACCTACATAGTCCAAGTGCCCGATAGGGAATCTTCATATTCCAAGTGCCCGTTAGGGAACCCAGATATTCCAAGTGCCTGCTAGGTAACCTCCATAGTCCAAGTGCCCGCTAGGTAACCTCCATAGTCCAAGTGCCTGTTCGTTAACCTAGATAGTCCAAGTTCCTGTTAGCTAACCTACATAGTCCAAGTTCCCGTTCGTTAACCTAGATAGTTCAAGTGCCCGCTAGGTAACCTAGACAGTCCAAGTGCCTGCTAGGTAACCTACATAGTCCAAGTGCCCGTTTGCTAACCTAGATCGTCAAAGGGCCCGCTAGTTAACCTACATAGTCCAAGTGCCCGCTAGTCAACCTACATTGTCCAAGTCCCTGATGGGGAACCTACATAGTCCAAGTATCCGCTAGGTAACCTACATAGTCCAAATGCCCGCTAGTAACGTACATAGTCCAAGTGCCCGTTAGGTAACCTAGATAGTCCAAATGCCCGCTAGGGAACACACATAGCCCAAGTGCCCATTAGAGAACTTACATAATCAAAGCCCTGCTAGGGAACCTACATAGTCCAAGTGCCCGCTAGGGAACCTAGATAGTCCAAGTACCCGTTAGCTAACCTAGATAGTCCAAGTGCCCGCTAGGTAACCTCCATAGTCCAAGTGCCCGTTCGTTAACCTAGATAGTCCAAGTTCCTGTTAGCTAACCTACATAGTCCAAGTGTCCGTTCGTTAACCTAGATAGTTCAAGTGCCCGCTAGGTAACCTAGACAGTCCAAGTGCCTGCTAGGTAACCTACATAGTCTAAGTGCCCGCTAGGGACCTACATAGTCCAAATGCCCGCTAGGTAACCTACATAGTCCAAGTGACCGTTAGTTAACCTAGATAGTCAAAGTGCCTGCTAGGTAACCTAGATAGTCCAAATGCCCGCTAGGGTACCCACATAGTCCAACTGCCCGATAGGGAACCAACATAGTCCAAGTGCCCGCTAAGGGACCGACATAGTCCAAGTGACCGCTAGGGAACCTACATAGTCCAAATGCCCGTTAGGGTACCCACAGAGTCCAACTGCCCGATAGGGAACCAACATAGTCCAAGTGCCCGCTAAGGGACCTACATAGTCCAAGTGCCCGTTAGGGAACCTACATAGTCCAAGTGCCCTCTAGGGAACCTGCATCGTCCAAGTGCCCGCCAGTTAACATAGAGAGTCTAAGTTCCCGCTAGTTAACCTAGATAGTCCAAGTGCCCGCTAGTTAACATAGATCGTCCAAGTGCCCGCTAGTTAACCTACATAGTCCAAGGTCCGTTAGTTAACCTAGATAGTCCAAGTGCCCTCTAGATACCTACATAGTCCAAGGGCCCTCTAGTTAACCTCGATAGTCCAAGTGCCCGCTAGGGGACGTACATATTCCAAGTGCCCGCTGGACAACCTAGATAGTCCAGGTGCCCGCTAGTTAACCTACAAAATCCAAGTACCCGCTGAGGAAACTACATAGTCCAAGTGTCTGAAAGGGAACCTACGTATTCCAAGTGCCCGTTAGGGCACCAAGATAGTCTAAGTAACCATAGGGAACCTACTAGTCCAAGTGCCCTCTAGGGAAAGTACATAGTCAAAGTGCCCGCTAGGGAACCTGCATTGTACAAGTGCCCTCTAGTTAACCTAGATAGCCCAAGTGCCCGCTAGGTAACCTAGATAGTCCAAGGGCCCGCTAGTTAACCTACATAGTCCAAGTGCCCAATGAGGAACCAACATAGTCCAAGTTCCCTCTAGGGAAGCAACATATTCATAGTGCCCGCTAGGGAACCTGCATTGTCCAAGTGCCCGCTAGTTAACCTAGATTGTCCAAGGGTCCGCTAGTAAACCTACATAGTCCAAGTTCCCGTTAGGTAACCTAGATAGGCCAAGTGCCCGCTAGTTAACCTACATAGTACAATGGCCCGCTAGTTGACCTAGATAGTCCAAGTGCCCGCTAGTTAACCTAGATAGTCAAAGTGCCCGCTAGTTAAACTAAGTAGTACAAATGTCCGATAGGGATCCTACATAGTCCAAGTGTCCGCTAGGTAACCTAGATATTCCAAGTTCCGGTTTGCTAACCTAGATAGTCCAAGTACCCGCTAGGTAACCTACGTCGTACAAGTGCCCATTCGTTAACCTAGATAGTCCAAGTGCCTGCTAGGTAACCTATACTGTCCAAGTGCCCGCTAGGTTACTTACATAGTCCAAGTGCACGTTCGTTAACTTAGATAGTCCAAGTCGCGGTAGGTAACCAACATAGTCCAAGGGCCGCTAGGTAACCTATATAGTCCAAGTGCCCGCTATTTAACCTATAGTCCAAGTGCCCTCTAGGTAACCTACATATTCCAAGTTCCCGCTAGGTAACCTATAGTCCAAGTGCCCGTTACCTAACCTAGATAGTCCAAGTGCCCGTTAGGTTACCTATATTGTCCAAGTGCCCGCTAGTTAACCTACATAGTCCAAGGTCCGCTAGTTAACCTAGATATTCCAAGTGCCCGCTAGTTAACCTACATAGTCCAAGGGCCCTCTAGTTAACCTAGATAGTCCATGTGACCGCTAGAAGACGTACATAGTCCAAGTGCCCGCTAGGTAACCTAGATAGTCTAAGGGCCCGCTAGTTAACCTACATAGTCCAACTGCCCGATAGGGAACCTACATAGTCCAAGTGCCCGCTAAGGGACGAACATAGTCCAAGTGCCCGCTAGGGAACCTGCATAGTCCAAGTGCCCGCTAGGTAACCTAGATAGTCCAAGTGCCCGCTAGTTAACCTACATAGTCCAAGTGCCCGATGAGGAACCTACATAGTCCAAGTGTCCGAAAGGGAACCTACGTATTCCAAGTGCCCATTAGGGCACCTAGATAGTCCAAGTGCCCATAGGGAACCTATATCGTCCAAGTGCCCTCTAGGGAACCTACATAGTCAAAGTGCCCGCTAGGGAACCTGCATTGCACAAGTGCCCTCTAGTTAACCTAGATAGTCCAAGTGCCCGCTAGGTAACCTAGATAGTCCAAGGGCCCGCTAGTTAACCTACATAGTCCAAGTGCCCGATACGGAACCTACATAGTCCAAGTGACCAATGAGGAACCTACATAGTCCAAGTGCCCGATAGGGAATCTTCATATTCCAAGTGCCCGTTAGGGAACCCAGATATTCCAAGTGCCTGCTAGGTAACCTCCATAGTCCAAGTGCCCGCTAGGTAACCTCCATAGTCCAAGTGCCTGTTCGTTAACCTAGATAGTCCAAGTTCCTGTTAGCTAACCTACATAGTCCAAGTTCCCGTTCGTTAACCTAGATAGTTCAAGTGCCCGCTAGGTAACCTAGACAGTCCAAGTGCCTGCTAGGTAACCTACATAGTCCAAGTGCCCGTTTGCTAACCTAGATCGTCAAAGGGCCCGCTAGTTAACCTACATAGTCCAAGTGCCCGCTAGTCAACCTACATTGTCCAAGTCCCTGATGGGGAACCTACATAGTCCAAGTATCCGCTAGGTAACCTACATAGTCCAAATGCCCGCTAGTAACGTACATAGTCCAAGTGCCCGTTAGGTAACCTAGATAGTCCAAATGCCCGCTAGGGAACACACATAGCCCAAGTGCCCATTAGAGAACTTACATAATCAAAGCCCTGCTAGGGAACCTACATAGTCCAAGTGCCCGCTAGGGAACCTAGATAGTCCAAGTACCCGTTAGCTAACCTAGATAGTCCAAGTGCCCGCTAGGTAACCTCCATAGTCCAAGTGCCCGTTCGTTAACCTAGATAGTCCAAGTTCCTGTTAGCTAACCTACATAGTCCAAGTGTCCGTTCGTTAACCTAGATAGTTCAAGTGCCCGCTAGGTAACCTAGACAGTCCAAGTGCCTGCTAGGTAACCTACATAGTCTAAGTGCCCGCTAGGGACCTACATAGTCCAAATGCCCGCTAGGTAACCTACATAGTCCAAGTGACCGTTAGTTAACCTAGATAGTCAAAGTGCCTGCTAGGTAACCTAGATAGTCCAAATGCCCGCTAGGGTACCCACATAGTCCAACTGCCCGATAGGGAACCAACATAGTCCAAGTGCCCGCTAAGGGACCGACATAGTCCAAGTGACCGCTAGGGAACCTACATAGTCCAAATGCCCGTTAGGGTACCCACAGAGTCCAACTGCCCGATAGGGAACCAACATAGTCCAAGTGCCCGCTAAGGGACCTACATAGTCCAAGTGCCCGTTAGGGAACCTACATAGTCCAAGTGCCCTCTAGGGAACCTGCATCGTCCAAGTGCCCGCCAGTTAACATAGAGAGTCTAAGTTCCCGCTAGTTAACCTAGATAGTCCAAGTGCCCGCTAGTTAACATAGATCGTCCAAGTGCCCGCTAGTTAACCTACATAGTCCAAGGTCCGTTAGTTAACCTAGATAGTCCAAGTGCCCTCTAGATACCTACATAGTCCAAGGGCCCTCTAGTTAACCTCGATAGTCCAAGTGCCCGCTAGGGGACGTACATATTCCAAGTGCCCGCTGGACAACCTAGATAGTCCAGGTGCCCGCTAGTTAACCTACAAAATCCAAGTACCCGCTGAGGAAACTACATAGTCCAAGTGTCTGAAAGGGAACCTACGTATTCCAAGTGCCCGTTAGGGCACCAAGATAGTCTAAGTAACCATAGGGAACCTACTAGTCCAAGTGCCCTCTAGGGAAAGTACATAGTCAAAGTGCCCGCTAGGGAACCTGCATTGTACAAGTGCCCTCTAGTTAACCTAGATAGCCCAAGTGCCCGCTAGGTAACCTAGATAGTCCAAGGGCCCGCTAGTTAACCTACATAGTCCAAGTGCCCAATGAGGAACCAACATAGTCCAAGTTCCCTCTAGGGAAGCAACATATTCATAGTGCCCGCTAGGGAACCTGCATTGTCCAAGTGCCCGCTAGTTAACCTAGATTGTCCAAGGGTCCGCTAGTAAACCTACATAGTCCAAGTTCCCGTTAGGTAACCTAGATAGGCCAAGTGCCCGCTAGTTAACCTACATAGTACAATGGCCCGCTAGTTGACCTAGATAGTCCAAGTGCCCGCTAGTTAACCTAGATAGTCAAAGTGCCCGCTAGTTAAACTAAGTAGTACAAATGTCCGATAGGGATCCTACATAGTCCAAGTGTCCGCTAGGTAACCTAGATATTCCAAGTTCCGGTTTGCTAACCTAGATAGTCCAAGTACCCGCTAGGTAACCTACGTCGTACAAGTGCCCATTCGTTAACCTAGATAGTCCAAGTGCCTGCTAGGTAACCTATACTGTCCAAGTGCCCGCTAGGTTACATACATAGTCCAAGTGCACTTTCGTTAACTTAGATAGTCCAAGTCGCGGTAGGTAACCAACATAGTCCAAGGGCCGCTAGGTAACCTATATAGTCCAAGTGCCCGCTAGTTAGCCTATAGTCCAAGTGCCCTCTAGGTAACCTACATATTCCAAGTTTCCGCTAGGTAACCTAGATAGTCCAAGTGCCCGTTACCTAACCTAGATACTCCAAGTGCCCGTTAGGTTACCTACATAGTCCACGTGCCCGTTCGTTAACCTAGATAGTCCAATTGCCCGCTAGGTAACCTACATAGTCCAAGGGCCGGCTAGGTAACCTTTAGAATCCAAGTGCCACTAGGTAATCTAGATAGTCCAGGTGCCCGTTAGGTAACCTAGATAGTCCAAGTGCCCGCTAGTTACCCTACATAGTCCAAGTGCCCGCTGGTTAACTTAAACAGTCCAAGTGCCCGCTGGGTTACCTGCAGAGTCCAAGTGCCCGTTAGGTAACCTAGATAGTCCAAGTGCCCGCAAGGTAACCTCCA
The DNA here is from genome assembly GCF_050624435.1 of Tenrec ecaudatus. Lineage (NCBI taxonomy): Eukaryota > Metazoa > Chordata > Mammalia > Afrosoricida > Tenrecidae > Tenrec > Tenrec ecaudatus. The sequence continues at coordinate 452,919 of NW_027457597.1, read as the reverse complement.
TAGTCCAAGTGCCCGCTAGGTAACATCCATAGTCCAAGTGCCCGTTCGTTAACCTAGAGAGTCCAAGTTCCTGTTAGCTAACCTACATAGTCCAAGTGCCCGTTCGTTAACCTAGATAGTTCAAGTGCCCGCTAGGTAACCTAGACAGTCCAAGTGCCTGCTAGGTAACCTACATAGTCCAAGTGCCCGTTTGCTAACCTAGATCGTCAAAGGGCCCGCTAGTTAACCTACATAGTCCAAGGTCCGCTAGTTAACCTAGATATTCCAAGTGCCCCTTAGTTAACCTACATAGTCAAAGGGCCCTCTAGTTAACCTAGATAGTCCAAGTGCCCGCTAGGGGAAATACATAGTCCAAGTGCCCGCTATGTAACCTAGATAGTCTAAGGGCCCGCTAGATAACCTACATAGTACAACTGCTCGATAGGGAACCTACATAGTCCAAGTGCCCGCTAAGGGACGAACATAGTCCAAGTGCCCGCTAGGGAACCTACAAAATCCAAGTGCCCGCTAGGTAACCTAGATAGTCCAAGTGCCCGCTAGTTAACCTACATAGTCCAAGTGCCCGCTGAGGAACCTACATAGTCCAAGTGTCCGAAAGGGAACCTACGTATTCCAAGTGCCCATTAGGGCACCTAGATAGTCCAAGTGCCCATAGGGAACCTATATCGTCCAAGTGCCCTCTAGGGAACCTACTTAGTCAAAGTGCCCGCTAGGGAACCTGCATTGTACAAGTGCCCTCTAGTTAACCTAGATAGTCCAAGTACCCGCTAGGTAACCTAGATAGTCCAAGGGCCCGCTAGTTAACCTACAAAGTCCAAGTGCCCGATAGGGAACCTACATAGTCCAAGTGCCCAATGAGGAACCTACATAGTCCAAGTGCCCAATAGGGAATCTTCATATTCCAAGTGCCCGTTAGGGAACCCAGATAGTCCAAGTGCCCATAGGGAACCTACATAGTCCAAGTGCCCTCTAGGGAAGCTACATATTCATAGTGCCCGCTAGGGAACTTGCATTGTCCAAGTGCCCGCTAGTTAACCTAGATCGTCCAAGTGTCCGCTAGTAAACCTACATAGTCCAAGTTCCCGTTAGGTAACCTAGATAAGCCAAGTGCCCGCTAGTTAACCTACATAGTACAATGGCCCGCTAGTTGACATAGATAGTCCAAGTGCCCGCTAGTTAACCTAGATAGTCAAAGTGCCCGCTAGTTAACCTAAGTAGTACAAATGTCCAATAGGGATCCTACATAGTCCAAGTGCCCGCTAGGTAACCTAGATATTCCAAGTTCCGGTTTGCTAACCTAGATAGTCCAAGTGCCCGCTAGGTAACCTACATAGTCCAAGTGCCCATTCGTTAACCTAGATAGTCCAAGTGCCCGCTAGGTAACCTATACTGTCCAAGTGCCCGCTAGGTTACTTACATAGTCCAAGTGCACGTTCGTTAACTTAGATAGTCCAAGTCGCGGTAGGTAACCAACATAGTCCAAGGGCCGCTAGGTAACCTATATAGTCCAAGTGCCCGCTATTTAACCTATAGTCCAAGTGCCCTCTAGGTAACCTACATATTCCAAGTTCCCGCTAGGTAACCTATAGTCCAAGTGCCCGTTACCTAACCTAGATAGTCCAAGTGCCCGTTAGGTTACCTATATTGTCCAAGTGCCCGCTAGTTAACCTACATAGTCCAAGGTCCGCTAGTTAACCTAGATATTCCAAGTGCCCGCTAGTTAACCTACATAGTCCAAGGGCCCTCTAGTTAACCTAGATAGTCCATGTGACCGCTAGAAGACGTACATAGTCCAAGTGCCCGCTAGGTAACATAGATAGTCTAAGGGCCCGCTAGTTAACCTACATAGTCCAACTGCCCGATAGGGAACCTACATAGTCCAAGTGCCCGCTAAGGGACGAACATAGTCCAAGTGCCCGCTAGGGAACCTGCATAGTCCAAGTGCCCGCTAGGTAACCTAGATAGTCCAAGTGCCCGCTAGTTAACCTACATTGTCCAAGTCCCTGATGGGGAACCTACATAGTCCAAGTATCCGCTAGGTAACCTACATAGTCCAAATGCCCGCTAGTAACGTACATAGTCCAAGTGCCCGCTAGGTAACCTACATATTCCAAGTTCCCGCTAGGTAACCTAGATAGTCCAAGTGCCCGTTACCTAACCTAGATAGTCCAAGTGCCCATTAGGTTACCTACATAGTACACGTGCCGGTTTGTTAACATAGATAGTCCAAGTGCCCGCTAATTAACCTACATAGTCAAAGTGCCCGCTAATTAACCTACATAGTCCAAGTGCCCGCTAGGGAACCTGCATCGTCCAAGTGCCCGCTAGTTAATCTAGATAGTCTAAGTGCCCGCTAGTTAACCTACATAGTCCAACTGCCCGATAGGGAACCTACATAGTCCAAGATCCCGCTAAGGGACGAACATAGTCCAAGTGCCCGCTAGGGAACCTACATAGTCCAAGTGCCCGCTAGGTAACCTAGATCGTCCAAGTGCCCGCTAGTTAACCTACATAGTCCAAGTGCCCGCTAATTAACCTATATAGTCCAAGTGCCCGCTAGGGAACCTGCATCGTCCAAGTGCCCGCTAGTTAATCTAGATAGTCTAAGTGCCCGCTAGTTAACCTACATAGTCCAACTGCCCGATAGGGAACCTACATAGTCCAAGATCCCGCTAAGGGACGAACATAGTCCAAGTGCCCGCTAGGGAACCTACATAGTCCAAGTGCCCGCTAGGTAACCTAGATCGTCCAAGTGCCCGCTAGTTAACCTACATAGTCCAAGTGCCCGCTGAGGAACCTACATAGTCCAAGTGTCCGAAAGGGAACCTACGTATTCCAAGTGCCCATTAGGGCACCTAGATAGTCCATGTGCCCATAGGGAACCTATATAGTCCAAGTGCCCTCTAGGGAACTTACATAGTCAAAGTGCCCGCTAGGGAACCTGCATTTTACAAGTGCCCTCTAGTTAACCTAGATAGTCCAAGTGCCCGCTAGGTAACCTAGATAGTCCAAGGGCCCGCTAGTTAACCTACAAAGTCCAATGCCCGATAGGGAACCTACATAGTCCAAGTGCCCAATGAGGAACCTACATAGTCCAAGTGCCCGATAGGGAATCTTCATATTCCAAGGGCCCGTTAGGGAACCCAGATTGTCCAACTGCCCATAGGGAACCTATATAGTCCAAGTTCCCTCTAGGGAAGCTACATATTCATAGTGCCCCCTAGGGAACCTGCATTGTCCAAGTGCCCGCTAGTTAACCTAGATCGTCCAAGTGTCCGCTAGTAAACCTACATAGTCCAAGTTCCCGTTAGGTAACCTAGATAGGCCAAGTGCCCGCTAGTTAACCTACATAGTACAATGGCCCGCTAGTTGACCTAGATAGTCCATGTGCCCGCTAGTTAACCTAGATAGTCAAAGTGCCCGCTAGTTAACCTAAGTAGTACAAATGTCCAATAGGGATCCTACATAATCCAAGTGCCCGATAGGTAACCTAGATATTCCAAGTTCCGGTTTGCTAACCTAGATAGTCCATGTGCCCGCTAGGTAACCTATACTGTCCAAGTGCCTGCTAGGTTACTTACATAGTCCAAGTGCACGTTCGTTAACTTAGATAGTCCAAGTCGCGGTAGGTAACCAACATAGTCTAAGGGCCGCTAGGTAACCTATATAGTCCAAGTGCCCGCTAGTTAACCTATAGTCCAAGTGTCCTCTAGGTAACTTAAACAGTCCAAGTGCCCGCTAGGTTACCTGCATAGTCCAAGTGCCCGTTAGGTAACCTAGATAGTCCAAGTGCCCGCTAGGTAACCTCCATAGTCCAAGTGCCCGCTAGGTAACATCCATAGTCCAAGTGCCCGTTCGTTAACCTAGATAGTCCAAGTTCCTGTTAGCTAACCTACATAGTCCAAGTGCCCGTTCGTTAACCAAGATAGTTCAAGTGCCCGCTAGGTAACCTAGACAGTCCAAGTGCCTGATAGGTAACCTACATAGTCCAAGTGCACGTTTGCTAACCTAGATTGTCAAAGGGCCCGCTAGTTAACCTACACAGTCCAAGGGCCCTCTAGTTAACCTAGATAGTCCAAGTGCCCGCTAGTTAACCTACATTGTCCAAGTCCCTGATGGGGAACCTACATAGTCCAAGTATCCGCTAGGTAACCTACATAGTCCAAATGCCCACTAGTAACGTACGTAGTCCAAATGCCCGTTAGGTAACCTAGATAGTCCAAATGCTCGCTAGGGAACCTACATAGCCCAAGTGCCCGCTAGGTAACCTACATAGTCCAAATGCCCGCTAGAAACCTACATAGTCCAAGTGCAAGAAGGGAACCTACATAATCCAAGTGCCCGCTAGGGAACCTACATAGTCCAAATGCCCGTTAGGTAACCTAGATAGTCCAAATGCCCGCTAGGGTACCCAAATAGTCTAAGTGCCCGCGAGGTAACCTACATTGTCCAAGTTCCCATTCATTTACCTAGATTTTCCAAGTGCCCTCTAGGTAACCTAGACTGTCCAAGTGCCCGCTTGGTTACCTACATAGTCCACGTGCCCGTTCGTTAACCTAGATAGTACAAGGGCCCGCTAGTTAACCTACATAGTCCAAGGGCACGCTAGTTAACCTAGATAGTCCAAGTGCCCGATAGTTAACCTACATTGTCCAAGTCCCTGATGGGGAACCTACATAGTCCAAGTATCCGCTAGGTAACCTACATAGTCCAAATGCCCGCTAGTAACGTACATAGTCCAAGTGCCCGTTAGGTAACCTAGATAGTCCAAATGCCCGCTAGGGAACCCACATAGTCCAAGTGCCCGTTAGAGAACGTACATAGTCAAAGCCCTGCTAGGGAACCTACATAGTCCAAGTGCCCGCTAGGGAACCTAGATAGTCCAAGTACCCGTTAGCTAACCTAGATAATCCAAGTGCCCGCTAGGTAACCTACATAGTCCAAGTGCCCGCTAGGTAACCTCCATAGTCCAAGTGCCCTTTCATTAACCTAGATAGTCCAAGTTCCTGTTAGCTCACCTACATAGTCCAAGGGCCCGTTCGTTAACCTAGATAGTTCAAGTGCCTGCTAGGTAACCTAGATAGTCCAAATGCCCGCTAGGATACCCACATAGTCCAACTGCCCGATAGGGAACCAACATAGTCCAAGTGCCCGCTAAGGGACCTACATAGTCCAAGTGCCCGTTAGGGAACCTACATAGTCCAAGTGCCCTCTGGGAAACCTGCATCGTCCAAGTGCCCGCCAGTTAACAAAAATAGTCTAAGTTCCCGCTAGTTAACCTAGATAGTCCAAGTGCCCGCTAGTTAAGCTAGATAGTCCAAGTGGCCGATAGTTAACCTAGATCGTCCAAGTGCCCGCTAGTTAACCTAGATCGCCCAAGTGCCCGCTAGTTAACCTACATAGTCCATGTTCCGCTAGTTAACCTAGATATTCCAAGTGCCCGCTAGTTAACCTACATAGTCCAAGGGCCCTCTAGTTAACCTAGATAGTCCAAGTGCCCACTAGGGGAAGTACATAGTCCAAGTGCCCGCTAGGTAACCTAGATAGTCTAAGGGCCCGCTAGTTAACTTACATAGTTCAACTGCCCGATAGGGTACCTACATAGTCCAAGCGCTCGCTAAGGGACGAACATAGTCCAAGTGCCCGCTAGGGAACCTACATAGTCCAAGTGCCCGCTAGGTAACCTAGATAGTCCAAGTGCCCGCTAGTTAACCTACATAGTCCAAGTGCCCGCTGAGGAACCTACATAGTCCAAGTGTCCGAAAGGGAACCTACGTATTCCATGTGCCCATTAGGGCACCTAGATAGTCCAAGTGCCCATAGGGAACCTATATAGTCCAAGTGCCCTCTAGGGAACTTACATAGTCAAAGTGCCCGCTAGGGTACCTGCATTGTACAAGTGCCCTCTAGTTAACCTAGATAGTCCAAGTGCCCGCTAGGTAACCTAGATAGTCCAAGGGCCTGCTAGTTAACCTACATAGTCCAACGGCCCTCTAGTTAACCTAGATAGTCCAAGTCCCCGCTGGAGGACGTACATAGTCCAAGTGCCCGCTAGGTAACCTAGATAGTCTACGGGCCCGCTAGTTAACCTACATAGTCCAACTGCCCGATAGGGAACCTACGTAGTCCAAGTGTCCGCTAAGGGACGAACATAGTCCAAGTGCCCGCTAGGGAACCTGCATAGTCCAAATGCCCGTTAGGTAACCTAGATAGTCCAAATGCCCGCTAGGGTACCCACATAGTCTAAGTGCCCGCGAGGTAACCTACATAGTCCAAGTGCCCATTCATTAAACTAGATTTTCCAAGTGCCCTCTAGGTAACCTAGACTGTCCAAGTGCCCGCTTGGTTACCTACATAGTCCACGTGCCCGTTCGTTAACCTAGAAAGTACAAGAGCCCGCTAGTTAACCTACATAGTCCAAGGGCCCGCTGGTTAACCTAGATAGTCCAAGTGCCCGCTAGTTAACCTACATTGTCCATGTCCCTGATGGGGAACCAACATAGTCCAAGTATCCGCTAGGTAACCTACATAGTCCAAATGCCCGCTAGTAACGTACATAGTCCAAGTGCCGGTTAGGTAACCTAGATAGTCCAAATGCCCGCTAGGGTACCCACATAGTCCAAGTGCCCGTTAGAGAACTTACATAGTCAAAGCCCTGCTAGGGAACCTACATAGTCCAAGTGCCCGCTAGGGAACCTAGATAGTCCAAGTACCCGTTAGCTAACCTAGATAGTCCAAGTGCCCGCTAGGTAACCTACATAGTCCAAGTGCCCGTTCGTTAACCTAGATAGTCCAAGTTCCTGTTAGCTAACTTACATAGTCCAAGTGCCCGTTCGTTAACCTAGATAGTTCAAGTGCCCGCTAGGTAACCTAGACAGTCCAAGTGCCTGCTAGGTAACCTACATAGTCCAAGTGCCCGATAGGGAACCAACATAGTCCAAGTGCCCAATGAGGAACCTACATAGTCCAAGTGCCCGATAGGGAATCTTCATATTCCAAGTGCCCGTTAGGGAACCCAGATAGTCCAAGTGCCCATAGGGAACCTATATGGTCCAAGTGCCCTCTAGGGAAGCTACATATTCATAGTGCCCGCTAGGGAACCTGCATTGTCCAAGTGCCCGCTAGTTAACCAGGATCGTCCAAGTGTCCGCTAGTAAACCTACATAGTCCAAGTTCCCGTTAGGTAACCTAGATAGGCCAAGTGCCGGCAAGGTAACCTACATAGTCCAAGTGCCCGATAGGTAACCTACATAGTCCAAGTGCCCATTCGTTAACCTAGATAGTCCAAGTGCCCGCTAGGTAACCTATACTGTCCAAGTGCCCGCTAGGTTACCTACATAGTCCAAGTGCACGTTCGTTAACTTAGATAATCCAAGTCGCGCTAGGTAACCTACATAGTCCAAGGGCCACTAGGTAACCTATAGTCCAAGTGCCCTCTAGGTAACCTACATATTCCAAGTTCCCGCTAGGTAACCTAGATAGTCAAAGTGCCCGTTACCTAACCTAGATAGTCCAAGTGCCCGTGAGGTTACCTACATAGTCCACGTGCCCGTTCGTTAACCTAGATAGTACAATTGCCCGCTAGGTAACCTACATAGTCCAAGAGCCGGCAGGTAACTTAGACAGTTCAAGTGCCCGCTAGGTTACCTGCATAGTCCAAGTGCCCGTTAGGTAACCTAGATAGTCCAAGTGCCCGCTAGGTAACCTACATAGTCCAAGTGCCCGCTAGGTAACCTAGATAGTCCAAGTACCCGTTAGCTAACCTAGATAGTCCAAGTGCCCGCTAGGTAACCTCCATAGTCCAATTGCCTTCTAGGTAACCTCCATAGTCCAAGTGCCCACTAATTTACTTATATAGTCCAAGTGCCCGCTGAGGAAACTGCATCATTCAAGTGCCCGCTAGTTAATCTAGATAGTCCAAGTGCCCCCTAGTTAACCTAGATAGTCCAAGTGCCCGCTACTTAACCTAGATCGTCCAAGTGCCCGCTAGTTAACCTACATAGTCCAAGGTCCGCTAGTTAACCTAGATATTCCAAGTGCCCCTTAGTTAACCTACATAGTCAAAGGGCCCTCTAGTTAACCTAGATAGTCCAAGTGCCCGCTAGGGGAAATACATAGTCCAAGTGCCCGCTATGTAACCTAGATAGTCTAAGGGCCCGCTAGATAACCTACATAGTACAACTGCTCGATAGGGAACCTACATAGTCCAAGTGCCCGCTAAGGGACGAACATAGGCCAAGTGCCCGCTAGGGAACCTACAAAATCCAAGTGCCCGCTATGTAACCTAGATAGTCCAAGTGCCCGCTAGTTAACCTACATAGTCCAAGTGCCCGCTGAGGAACCTACATAGTCCAAGTGTCCGAAAGGGAACCTACGTATTCCAAGTGCCCATTAGGGCACCTAGATAGTCCAAGTGCCCATAGGGAACCTATATCGTCCAAGTGCCCTCTAGGGAACCTACTTAGTCAAAGTGCCCGCTAGGGAACCTGCATTGTACAAGTGCCCTCTAGTTAACCTAGATAGTCCAAGTACCCGCTAGGTAACCTAGATAGTCCAAGGGCCCGCTAGTTAACCTACAAAGTCCAAGTGCCCGATAGGGAACCTACATAGTCCAAGTGCCCAATGAGGAACCTACATAGTCCAAGTGCCCAATAGGGAATCTTCATATTCCAAGTGCCCGTTAGGGAACCCAGATAGTCCAAGTGCCCATAGGGAACCTACATAGTCCAAGTGCCCTCTAGGGAAGCTACATATTCATAGTGCCCGCTAGGGAACTTGCATTGTCCAAGTGCCCGCTAGTTAACCTAGATCGTCCAAGTGTCCGCTAGTAAACCTACATAGTCCAAGTTCCCGTTAGGTAACCTAGATAAGCCAAGTGCCCGCTAGTTAACCTACATAGTACAATGGCCCGCTAGTTGACATAGATAGTCCAAGTGCCCGCTAGTTAACCTAGATAGTCAAAGTGCCCGCTAGTTAACCTAAGTAGTACAAATGTCCAATAGGGATCCTACATAGTCCAAGTGCCCGCTAGGTAACCTAGATATTCCAAGTTCCGGTTTGCTAACCTAGATAGTCCAAGTGCCCGCTAGGTAACCTACATAGTCCAAGTGCCCATTCGTTAACCTAGATAGTCCAAGTGCCCGCTAGGTAACCTATACTGTCCAAGTGCCCGCTAGGTTACTTACATAGTCCAAGTGCACGTTCGTTAACTTAGATAGTCCAAGTCGCGGTAGGTAACCAACATAGTCCAAGGGCCGCTAGGTAACCTATATAGTCCAAGTGCCCGCTATTTAACCTATAGTCCAAGTGCCCTCTAGGTAACCTACATATTCCAAGTTCCCGCTAGGTAACCTATAGTCCAAGTGCCCGTTACCTAACCTAGATAGTCCAAGTGCCCGTTAGGTTACCTATATTGTCCAAGTGCCCGCTAGTTAACCTACATAGTCCAAGGTCCGCTAGTTAACCTAGATATTCCAAGTGCCCGCTAGTTAACCTACATAGTCCAAGGGCCCTCTAGTTAACCTAGATAGTCCATGTGACCGCTAGAAGACGTACATAGTCCAAGTGCCCGCTAGGTAACCTAGATAGTCTAAGGGCCCGCTAGTTAACCTACATAGTCCAACTGCCCGATAGGGAACCTACATAGTCCAAGTGCCCGCTAAGGGACGAACATAGTCCAAGTGCCCGCTAGGGAACCTGCATAGTCCAAGTGCCCGCTAGGTAACCTAGATAGTCCAAGTGCCCGCTAGTTAACCTACATAGTCCAAGTGCCCGATGAGGAACCTACATAGTCCAAGTGTCCGAAAGGGAACCTACGTATTCCAAGTGCCCATTAGGGCACCTAGATAGTCCAAGTGCCCATAGGGAACCTATATCGTCCAAGTGCCCTCTAGGGAACCTACATAGTCAAAGTGCCCGCTAGGGAACCTGCATTGCACAAGTGCCCTCTAGTTAACCTAGATAGTCCAAGTGCCCGCTAGGTAACCTAGATAGTCCAAGGGCCCGCTAGTTAACCTACATAGTCCAAGTGCCCGATACGGAACCTACATAGTCCAAGTGACCAATGAGGAACCTACATAGTCCAAGTGCCCGATAGGGAATCTTCATATTCCAAGTGCCCGTTAGGGAACCCAGATATTCCAAGTGCCTGCTAGGTAACCTCCATAGTCCAAGTGCCCGCTAGGTAACCTCCATAGTCCAAGTGCCTGTTCGTTAACCTAGATAGTCCAAGTTCCTGTTAGCTAACCTACATAGTCCAAGTTCCCGTTCGTTAACCTAGATAGTTCAAGTGCCCGCTAGGTAACCTAGACAGTCCAAGTGCCTGCTAGGTAACCTACATAGTCCAAGTGCCCGTTTGCTAACCTAGATCGTCAAAGGGCCCGCTAGTTAACCTACATAGTCCAAGTGCCCGCTAGTCAACCTACATTGTCCAAGTCCCTGATGGGGAACCTACATAGTCCAAGTATCCGCTAGGTAACCTACATAGTCCAAATGCCCGCTAGTAACGTACATAGTCCAAGTGCCCGTTAGGTAACCTAGATAGTCCAAATGCCCGCTAGGGAACACACATAGCCCAAGTGCCCATTAGAGAACTTACATAATCAAAGCCCTGCTAGGGAACCTACATAGTCCAAGTGCCCGCTAGGGAACCTAGATAGTCCAAGTACCCGTTAGCTAACCTAGATAGTCCAAGTGCCCGCTAGGTAACCTCCATAGTCCAAGTGCCCGTTCGTTAACCTAGATAGTCCAAGTTCCTGTTAGCTAACCTACATAGTCCAAGTGTCCGTTCGTTAACCTAGATAGTTCAAGTGCCCGCTAGGTAACCTAGACAGTCCAAGTGCCTGCTAGGTAACCTACATAGTCTAAGTGCCCGCTAGGGACCTACATAGTCCAAATGCCCGCTAGGTAACCTACATAGTCCAAGTGACCGTTAGTTAACCTAGATAGTCAAAGTGCCTGCTAGGTAACCTAGATAGTCCAAATGCCCGCTAGGGTACCCACATAGTCCAACTGCCCGATAGGGAACCAACATAGTCCAAGTGCCCGCTAAGGGACCGACATAGTCCAAGTGACCGCTAGGGAACCTACATAGTCCAAATGCCCGTTAGGGTACCCACAGAGTCCAACTGCCCGATAGGGAACCAACATAGTCCAAGTGCCCGCTAAGGGACCTACATAGTCCAAGTGCCCGTTAGGGAACCTACATAGTCCAAGTGCCCTCTAGGGAACCTGCATCGTCCAAGTGCCCGCCAGTTAACATAGAGAGTCTAAGTTCCCGCTAGTTAACCTAGATAGTCCAAGTGCCCGCTAGTTAACATAGATCGTCCAAGTGCCCGCTAGTTAACCTACATAGTCCAAGGTCCGTTAGTTAACCTAGATAGTCCAAGTGCCCTCTAGATACCTACATAGTCCAAGGGCCCTCTAGTTAACCTCGATAGTCCAAGTGCCCGCTAGGGGACGTACATATTCCAAGTGCCCGCTGGACAACCTAGATAGTCCAGGTGCCCGCTAGTTAACCTACAAAATCCAAGTACCCGCTGAGGAAACTACATAGTCCAAGTGTCTGAAAGGGAACCTACGTATTCCAAGTGCCCGTTAGGGCACCAAGATAGTCTAAGTAACCATAGGGAACCTACTAGTCCAAGTGCCCTCTAGGGAAAGTACATAGTCAAAGTGCCCGCTAGGGAACCTGCATTGTACAAGTGCCCTCTAGTTAACCTAGATAGCCCAAGTGCCCGCTAGGTAACCTAGATAGTCCAAGGGCCCGCTAGTTAACCTACATAGTCCAAGTGCCCAATGAGGAACCAACATAGTCCAAGTTCCCTCTAGGGAAGCAACATATTCATAGTGCCCGCTAGGGAACCTGCATTGTCCAAGTGCCCGCTAGTTAACCTAGATTGTCCAAGGGTCCGCTAGTAAACCTACATAGTCCAAGTTCCCGTTAGGTAACCTAGATAGGCCAAGTGCCCGCTAGTTAACCTACATAGTACAATGGCCCGCTAGTTGACCTAGATAGTCCAAGTGCCCGCTAGTTAACCTAGATAGTCAAAGTGCCCGCTAGTTAAACTAAGTAGTACAAATGTCCGATAGGGATCCTACATAGTCCAAGTGTCCGCTAGGTAACCTAGATATTCCAAGTTCCGGTTTGCTAACCTAGATAGTCCAAGTACCCGCTAGGTAACCTACGTCGTACAAGTGCCCATTCGTTAACCTAGATAGTCCAAGTGCCTGCTAGGTAACCTATACTGTCCAAGTGCCCGCTAGGTTACTTACATAGTCCAAGTGCACGTTCGTTAACTTAGATAGTCCAAGTCGCGGTAGGTAACCAACATAGTCCAAGGGCCGCTAGGTAACCTATATAGTCCAAGTGCCCGCTATTTAACCTATAGTCCAAGTGCCCTCTAGGTAACCTACATATTCCAAGTTCCCGCTAGGTAACCTATAGTCCAAGTGCCCGTTACCTAACCTAGATAGTCCAAGTGCCCGTTAGGTTACCTATATTGTCCAAGTGCCCGCTAGTTAACCTACATAGTCCAAGGTCCGCTAGTTAACCTAGATATTCCAAGTGCCCGCTAGTTAACCTACATAGTCCAAGGGCCCTCTAGTTAACCTAGATAGTCCATGTGACCGCTAGAAGACGTACATAGTCCAAGTGCCCGCTAGGTAACCTAGATAGTCTAAGGGCCCGCTAGTTAACCTACATAGTCCAACTGCCCGATAGGGAACCTACATAGTCCAAGTGCCCGCTAAGGGACGAACATAGTCCAAGTGCCCGCTAGGGAACCTGCATAGTCCAAGTGCCCGCTAGGTAACCTAGATAGTCCAAGTGCCCGCTAGTTAACCTACATAGTCCAAGTGCCCGATGAGGAACCTACATAGTCCAAGTGTCCGAAAGGGAACCTACGTATTCCAAGTGCCCATTAGGGCACCTAGATAGTCCAAGTGCCCATAGGGAACCTATATCGTCCAAGTGCCCTCTAGGGAACCTACATAGTCAAAGTGCCCGCTAGGGAACCTGCATTGCACAAGTGCCCTCTAGTTAACCTAGATAGTCCAAGTGCCCGCTAGGTAACCTAGATAGTCCAAGGGCCCGCTAGTTAACCTACATAGTCCAAGTGCCCGATACGGAACCTACATAGTCCAAGTGACCAATGAGGAACCTACATAGTCCAAGTGCCCGATAGGGAATCTTCATATTCCAAGTGCCCGTTAGGGAACCCAGATATTCCAAGTGCCTGCTAGGTAACCTCCATAGTCCAAGTGCCCGCTAGGTAACCTCCATAGTCCAAGTGCCTGTTCGTTAACCTAGATAGTCCAAGTTCCTGTTAGCTAACCTACATAGTCCAAGTTCCCGTTCGTTAACCTAGATAGTTCAAGTGCCCGCTAGGTAACCTAGACAGTCCAAGTGCCTGCTAGGTAACCTACATAGTCCAAGTGCCCGTTTGCTAACCTAGATCGTCAAAGGGCCCGCTAGTTAACCTACATAGTCCAAGTGCCCGCTAGTCAACCTACATTGTCCAAGTCCCTGATGGGGAACCTACATAGTCCAAGTATCCGCTAGGTAACCTACATAGTCCAAATGCCCGCTAGTAACGTACATAGTCCAAGTGCCCGTTAGGTAACCTAGATAGTCCAAATGCCCGCTAGGGAACACACATAGCCCAAGTGCCCATTAGAGAACTTACATAATCAAAGCCCTGCTAGGGAACCTACATAGTCCAAGTGCCCGCTAGGGAACCTAGATAGTCCAAGTACCCGTTAGCTAACCTAGATAGTCCAAGTGCCCGCTAGGTAACCTCCATAGTCCAAGTGCCCGTTCGTTAACCTAGATAGTCCAAGTTCCTGTTAGCTAACCTACATAGTCCAAGTGTCCGTTCGTTAACCTAGATAGTTCAAGTGCCCGCTAGGTAACCTAGACAGTCCAAGTGCCTGCTAGGTAACCTACATAGTCTAAGTGCCCGCTAGGGACCTACATAGTCCAAATGCCCGCTAGGTAACCTACATAGTCCAAGTGACCGTTAGTTAACCTAGATAGTCAAAGTGCCTGCTAGGTAACCTAGATAGTCCAAATGCCCGCTAGGGTACCCACATAGTCCAACTGCCCGATAGGGAACCAACATAGTCCAAGTGCCCGCTAAGGGACCGACATAGTCCAAGTGACCGCTAGGGAACCTACATAGTCCAAATGCCCGTTAGGGTACCCACAGAGTCCAACTGCCCGATAGGGAACCAACATAGTCCAAGTGCCCGCTAAGGGACCTACATAGTCCAAGTGCCCGTTAGGGAACCTACATAGTCCAAGTGCCCTCTAGGGAACCTGCATCGTCCAAGTGCCCGCCAGTTAACATAGAGAGTCTAAGTTCCCGCTAGTTAACCTAGATAGTCCAAGTGCCCGCTAGTTAACATAGATCGTCCAAGTGCCCGCTAGTTAACCTACATAGTCCAAGGTCCGTTAGTTAACCTAGATAGTCCAAGTGCCCTCTAGATACCTACATAGTCCAAGGGCCCTCTAGTTAACCTCGATAGTCCAAGTGCCCGCTAGGGGACGTACATATTCCAAGTGCCCGCTGGACAACCTAGATAGTCCAGGTGCCCGCTAGTTAACCTACAAAATCCAAGTACCCGCTGAGGAAACTACATAGTCCAAGTGTCTGAAAGGGAACCTACGTATTCCAAGTGCCCGTTAGGGCACCAAGATAGTCTAAGTAACCATAGGGAACCTACTAGTCCAAGTGCCCTCTAGGGAAAGTACATAGTCAAAGTGCCCGCTAGGGAACCTGCATTGTACAAGTGCCCTCTAGTTAACCTAGATAGCCCAAGTGCCCGCTAGGTAACCTAGATAGTCCAAGGGCCCGCTAGTTAACCTACATAGTCCAAGTGCCCAATGAGGAACCAACATAGTCCAAGTTCCCTCTAGGGAAGCAACATATTCATAGTGCCCGCTAGGGAACCTGCATTGTCCAAGTGCCCGCTAGTTAACCTAGATTGTCCAAGGGTCCGCTAGTAAACCTACATAGTCCAAGTTCCCGTTAGGTAACCTAGATAGGCCAAGTGCCCGCTAGTTAACCTACATAGTACAATGGCCCGCTAGTTGACCTAGATAGTCCAAGTGCCCGCTAGTTAACCTAGATAGTCAAAGTGCCCGCTAGTTAAACTAAGTAGTACAAATGTCCGATAGGGATCCTACATAGTCCAAGTGTCCGCTAGGTAACCTAGATATTCCAAGTTCCGGTTTGCTAACCTAGATAGTCCAAGTACCCGCTAGGTAACCTACGTCGTACAAGTGCCCATTCGTTAACCTAGATAGTCCAAGTGCCTGCTAGGTAACCTATACTGTCCAAGTGCCCGCTAGGTTACATACATAGTCCAAGTGCACTTTCGTTAACTTAGATAGTCCAAGTCGCGGTAGGTAACCAACATAGTCCAAGGGCCGCTAGGTAACCTATATAGTCCAAGTGCCCGCTAGTTAGCCTATAGTCCAAGTGCCCTCTAGGTAACCTACATATTCCAAGTTTCCGCTAGGTAACCTAGATAGTCCAAGTGCCCGTTACCTAACCTAGATACTCCAAGTGCCCGTTAGGTTACCTACATAGTCCACGTGCCCGTTCGTTAACCTAGATAGTCCAATTGCCCGCTAGGTAACCTACATAGTCCAAGGGCCGGCTAGGTAACCTTTAGAATCCAAGTGCCACTAGGTAATCTAGATAGTCCAGGTGCCCGTTAGGTAACCTAGATAGTCCAAGTGCCCGCTAGTTACCCTACATAGTCCAAGTGCCCGCTGGTTAACTTAAACAGTCCAAGTGCCCGCTGGGTTACCTGCAGAGTCCAAGTGCCCGTTAGGTAACCTAGATAGTCCAAGTGCCCGCAAGGTAACCTCCATAGTCCAAGTGCCCGCTAGGTAACATCCATAGTCCAAGTGCCCGTTCGTTAACCTAGAGAGTCCAAGTTCCTGTTAGCTAACCTACATAGTCCAAGTGCCCGTTCGTTAACCTAGATAGTTCAAGTGCCCGCTAGGTAACCTAGACAGTCCAAGTGCCTGCTAGGTAACCTACATAGTCCAAGTGCCCGTTTGCTAACCTAGATCGTCAAAGGGCCCGCTAGTTAACCTACATAGTCCAAGGTCCGCTAGTTAACCTAGATATTCCAAGTGCCCCTTAGTTAACCTACATAGTCAAAGGGCCCTCTAGTTAACCTAGATAGTCCAAGTGCCCGCTAGGGGAAATACATAGTCCAAGTGCCCGCTATGTAACCTAGATAGTCTAAGGGCCCGCTAGATAACCTACATAGTACAACTGCTCGATAGGGAACCTACATAGTCCAAGTGCCCGCTAAGGGACGAACATAGTCCAAGTGCCCGCTAGGGAACCTACAAAATCCAAGTGCCCGCTAGGTAACCTAGATAGTCCAAGTGCCCGCTAGTTAACCTACATAGTCCAAGTGCCCGCTGAGGAACCTACATAGTCCAAGTGTCCGAAAGGGAACCTACGTATTCCAAGTGCCCATTAGGGCACCTAGATAGTCCAAGTGCCCATAGGGAACCTATATCGTCCAAGTGCCCTCTAGGGAACCTACTTAGTCAAAGTGCCCGCTAGGGAACCTGCATTGTACAAGTGCCCTCTAGTTAACCTAGATAGTCCAAGTACCCGCTAGGTAACCTAGATAGTCCAAGGGCCCGCTAGTTAACCTACAAAGTCCAAGTGCCCGATAGGGAACCTACATAGTCCAAGTGCCCAATGAGGAACCTACATAGTCCAAGTGCCCAATAGGGAATCTTCATATTCCAAGTGCCCGTTAGGGAACCCAGATAGTCCAAGTGCCCATAGGGAACCTACATAGTCCAAGTGCCCTCTAGGGAAGCTACATATTCATAGTGCCCGCTAGGGAACTTGCATTGTCCAAGTGCCCGCTAGTTAACCTAGATCGTCCAAGTGTCCGCTAGTAAACCTACATAGTCCAAGTTCCCGTTAGGTAACCTAGATAAGCCAAGTGCCCGCTAGTTAACCTACATAGTACAATGGCCCGCTAGTTGACATAGATAGTCCAAGTGCCCGCTAGTTAACCTAGATAGTCAAAGTGCCCGCTAGTTAACCTAAGTAGTACAAATGTCCAATAGGGATCCTACATAGTCCAAGTGCCCGCTAGGTAACCTAGATATTCCAAGTTCCGGTTTGCTAACCTAGATAGTCCAAGTGCCCGCTAGGTAACCTACATAGTCCAAGTGCCCATTCGTTAACCTAGATAGTCCAAGTGCCCGCTAGGTAACCTATACTGTCCAAGTGCCCGCTAGGTTACTTACATAGTCCAAGTGCACGTTCGTTAACTTAGATAGTCCAAGTCGCGGTAGGTAACCAACATAGTCCAAGGGCCGCTAGGTAACCTATATAGTCCAAGTGCCCGCTATTTAACCTATAGTCCAAGTGCCCTCTAGGTAACCTACATATTCCAAGTTCCCGCTAGGTAACCTATAGTCCAAGTGCCCGTTACCTAACCTAGATAGTCCAAGTGCCCGTTAGGTTACCTATATTGTCCAAGTGCCCGCTAGTTAACCTACATAGTCCAAGGTCCGCTAGTTAACCTAGATATTCCAAGTGCCCGCTAGTTAACCTACATAGTCCAAGGGCCCTCTAGTTAACCTAGATAGTCCATGTGACCGCTAGAAGACGTACATAGTCCAAGTGCCCGCTAGGTAACATAGATAGTCTAAGGGCCCGCTAGTTAACCTACATAGTCCAACTGCCCGATAGGGAACCTACATAGTCCAAGTGCCCGCTAAGGGACGAACATAGTCCAAGTGCCCGCTAGGGAACCTGCATAGTCCAAGTGCCCGCTAGGTAACCTAGATTGTCCAAGTGCCCGCTAGTTAACCTACATAGTCCAAGTGCCCGATGAGGAACCTACATAGTCCAAGTGTCCGAAAGGGAACCTACGTATTCCAAGTGCCCATTAGGGCACCTAGATAGTCCAAGTGCCCATAGGGAACCTATATCGTCCAAGTGCCCTCTAGGGAACCTACATAGTCAAAGTGCCCGCTAGGGAACCTGCATTGCACAAGTGCCCTCTAGTTAACCTAGATAGTCCAAGTGCCCGCTAGGTAACCTAGATAGTCCAAGGGCCCGCTAGTTAACCTACATAGTCCAAGTGCCCGATACGGAACCTACATAGTCCAAGTGACCAATGAGGAACCTACATAGTCCAAGTGCCCGATAGGGAATCTTCATATTCCAAGTGCCCGTTAGGGAACCCAGATATTCCAAGTGCCTGCTAGGTAACCTCCATAGTCCAAGTGCCCGCTAGGTAACCTCCATAGTCCAAGTGCCTGTTCGTTAACCTAGATAGTCCAAGTTCCTGTTAGCTAACCTACATAGTCCAAGTTCCCGTTCGTTAACCTAGATAGTTCAAGTGCCCGCTAGGTAACCTAGACAGTCCAAGTGCCTGCTAGGTAACCTACATAATCCAAGTGCCCGTTTGCTAACCTAGATCGTCAAAGGGCCCGCTAGTTAACCTACATAGTCCAAGTGCCCGCTAGTCAACCTACATTGTCCAAGTCCCTGATGGGGAACCTACATAGTCCAAGTATCCTCTTGGTAACCTACATAGTCCAAATGCCCGCTAGTAACGTACATAGTCCAAGTGCCCGTTAGGTAACCTAGATAGTCCAAATGCCCGCTAGGGAACACACATAGCCCAAGTGCCCATTAGAGAACTTACATAATCAAAGCCCTGCTAGGGAACCTACATAGTCCAAGTGCCCGCTAGGGAACCTAGATAGTCCAAGTACCCGTTAGCTAACCTAGATAGTCCAAGTGCCCGCTAGGTAACCTCCATAGTCCAAGTGCCCGTTCGTTAACCTAGATAGTCCAAGTTCCTGTTAGCTAACCTACATAGTCCAAGTGTCCGTTCGTTAACCTAGATAGTTCAAGTGCCCGCTAGGTAACCTAGACAGTCCAAGTGCCTGCTAGGTAACCTACATAGTCTAAGTGCCCGCTAGGGACCTACATAGTCCAAATGCCCGCTAGGTAACCTACATAGTCCAAGTGCCCGTTAGTTAACCTAGATAGTCAAAGTGCCTGCTAGGTAACCTAGATAGTCCAAATGCCCGCTAGGGTACCCACATAGTCCAACTGCCCGATAGGGAACCAACATAGTCCAAGTGCCCGCTAAGGGACCGACATAGTCCAAGTGACCGCTAGGGAACCTACATAGTCCAAATGCCCGTTAGGGTACCCACAGAGTCCAACTGCCCGATAGGGAACCAACATAGTCCAAGTGCCCGCTAAGGGACCTACATAGTCCAAGTGCCCGTTAGGGAACCTACATAGTCCAAGTGCCCTCTAGGGAACCTGCATCGTCCAAGTGCCCGCCAGTTAACATAGAGAGTCTAAGTTCCCGCTAGTTAACCTAGATAGTCCAAGTGCCCGCTAGTTAACATAGATCGTCCAAGTGCCCGCTAGTTAACCTACATAGTCCCAGGTCCGTTAGTTAACCTAGATAGTCCAAGTGCCCTCTAGATACCTACATAGTCCAAGGGCCCTCTAGTTAACCTCGATAGTCCAAGTGCCCGCTAGGGGACGTACATATTCCAAGTGCCCGCTGGACAACCTAGATAGTCCAGGTGCCCGCTAGTTAACCTACAAAATCCAAGTACCCGCTGAGGAAACTACATAGTCCAAGTGTCTGAAAGGGAACCTACGTATTCCAAGTGCCCGTTAGGGCACCAAGATAGTCTAAGTAACCATAGGGAACCTACTAGTCCAAGTGCCCTCTAGGGAAAGTACATAGTCAAAGTGCCCGCTAGGGAACCTGCATTGTACAAGTGCCCTCTAGTTAACCTAGATAGCCCAAGTGCCCGCTAGGTAACCTAGATAGTCCAAGGGCCCGCTAGTTAACCTACATAGTCCAAGTGCCCAATGAGGAACCAACATAGTCCAAGTGCCCGATAGGGAACCTGCATTGTACAAGTGCCCTCTAGTTAACCTAGATAGCCCAAGTGCCCGCTAGGTAACCTAGATAGTCCAAGGGCCCGCTAGTTAACCTACATAGTCCAAGTGCCCAATGAGGAACCTACATAATCCAAGTGCCCGATAGGGAATCTTCATATTCCAAGTGCCCGTTAGGGAACCCAGATTGTCCAAGTGCCCATAGGGAACCTATATAGTCCAAGTTCCCTCTAGGGAAGCAACATATTCATAGTGCCCGCTAGGGAACCTGCATTGTCCAAGTGCCCGCTAGTTAACCTAGATTGTCCAAGGGTCCGCTAGTAAACCTACATAGTCCAAGTTCCCGTTAGGTAACCTAGATAGGCCAAGTGCCCGCTAGTTAACCTACATAGTACAATGGCCCGCTAGTTGACCTAGATAGTCCAAGTGCCCGCTAGTTAACCTAGATAGTCAAAGTGCCCGCTAGTTAAACTAAGTAGTACAAATGTCCGATAGGGATCCTACATAGTCCAAGTGTCCGCTAGG
The DNA here is from genome assembly GCF_050624435.1 of Tenrec ecaudatus. Taxonomy (NCBI): domain Eukaryota; kingdom Metazoa; phylum Chordata; class Mammalia; order Afrosoricida; family Tenrecidae; genus Tenrec; species Tenrec ecaudatus. Next base: position 432,457 of record NW_027457597.1, on the reverse strand, counting down.
TAACCTAGATATTCCAAGTTCCGGTTTGCTAACCTAGATAGTCCAAGTGCCCGCTAGGTAACCTACGTCGTACAAGTGCCCATTCGTTAACCTAGATAGTCCAAGTGCCTGCTAGGTAACCTATACTGTCCAAGTGCCCGCTAGGTTACTTACATAGTCCAAGTGCACTTTCGTTAACTTAGATAGTCCAAGTCGCGGTAGGTAACCAACATAGTCCAAGGGCCGCTAGGTAACCTATATAGTCCAAGTGCCCGCTAGTTAGCCTATAGTCCAAGTGCCCTCTAGGTAACCTACATATTCCAAGTTTCCGCTAGGTAACCTAGATAGTCCAAGTGCCCGTTACCTAACCTAGATAGTCCAAGTGCCCGTTAGGTTACCTACATAGTCCACGTGCCCGTTCGTTAACCTAGATAGTCCAATTGCCCGCTAGGTAACCTACATAGTCCAAGGGCCGGCTAGGTAACCTTTAGAATCCAAGTGCCACTAGGTAATCTAGATAGTCCAGGTGCCCGTTAGGTAACCTAGATAGTCCAAGTGCCCGCTAGTTACCCTACATAGTCCAAGTGCCCGCTGGTTAACTTAAACAGTCCAAGTGCCCGCTAGGTTACCTGCAGAGTCCAAGTGCCCGTTAGGTAACCTAGATAGTCCAAGTGCCCGCAAGGTAACCTCCATAGTCCAAGTGCCCGCTAGGTAACATCCATAGTCCAAGTGCCCGTTCGTTAACCTAGAGAGTCCAAGTTCCTGTTAGCTAACCTACATAGTCCAAGTGCCCGTTCGTTAACCTAGATAGTTCAAGTGCCCGCTAGGTAACCTAGACAGTCCAAGTGCCTGCTAGGTAACCTACATAGTCCAAGTGCCCGTTTGCTAACCTAGATCGTCAAAGGGCCCGCTAGTTAACCTACATAGTCCAAGGGCCCGCTAGTTAACCTAGATAGTCCAAGTGCCCGCTAGTTAACCTACATTGTCCAAGTCCCTGATGGGGAACCTACATAGTCCAAGTATCCGCTAGGTAACCTACATAGTCCAAATGCCCGCTAGAAACGTACATAGTCCAAGTGCCCGCTAGGTAACCTACATATTCCAAGTTCCCGCTAGGTAACCTAGATAGTCCAAGTGCCTGTTACCTAACCTAGATAGTCCAAGTGCCCATTAGGTTACCTACATAGTCCACGTGCCGGTTCGTTAACCTAGATAGTCCAAGAGCCCGCTAATTAACCTACATTGTCCAAGTGCCCGCTAAATAACCTACATAGTCCAAGTGCCCGTTAGGTAACCTGGACAGTCCAAGTGCCCGCTAGGTAACCTCCATAGTCCAAGTGCCCGCTAATTAACCTATATAGTCCAAGTGCCCGCTAGGGAACCTGCATCGTCCAAGTGCCCGCTAGTTAATCTAGATAGTCCAAGAGCCCGCTAGTTAACCTACATAGTCCAAGGGCCCTCTATTTAACCTAGATAGTCCAAGTGCCCGCTAGGGGACGTACATAGTCCAAGTGCCCGCTAGGTAACCTAGATAGTCTAAGGGCCGGCTAGTTAACCTACATAGTCCAACTGCCCGATAGGGAACCTACATAGTCCAAGATCCCGCTAAGGGACGAACATAGTCCAAGTGCCCGCTAGGGAACCTACATAGTCCAAGTGCCCGCTAGGTAAGCTAAATCGTCCAAGTGCCCGCTAGTTAACCTACATAGTCCAAGTGCCCGCTGAGGAACCTACATAGTCCAAGTGTCCGAAAGGGAACCTACGTATTCCAAGTGCCCATTAGGGCACCTAGATAGTCCAAGTGCCCATAGGGAACCTATATAGTCCAAGTGCCCTCTAGGGAACTTACATAGTCAAAGTGCCAGCTAGGGAACCTGCATTGTACAAGTGCCCTCTAGTTAACCTAGATAGTCCAAGTGCCAGCTAGGTAACCTAGATAGTCGAAGGGCCCGCTAGTTAACCTACATTGTCCAAGTGCCCGATAGGGAACCTACATAGTCCAAGTGCCCAATGAGGAACCTACATAGTCCAAGTGCCCGATAGGGAATCTTCATATTCCAAGTGCCCGTTAGGGAACACAGATTGTCCAACTGCCCATAGGGAACCTATATAGTCCAAGTTCCCTCTAGGGAAGCTACATATTCATAGTGCCCGCTAGGGAACCTGCATTGTCCAAGTGCCCGGTAGTTAACCTAGATCGTCCAAGTGTCCGCTAGTAAACCTACATAGTCCAAGTTCCCGTTAGGTAACCTAGATAGGCCAAGTGCCCGCTAGTTAACCTACATAGTACAATGGCCTGCTAGTTGACCTAGATAGTCCAAGTGCCCGGTAGTTAACCTAGATAGTCAAAGTGCCCGCTAGTTAACCTAAGTAGTACAAATGTCCAATAGGGATCCTACATAATCCAAGTGCCCGATAGGTAACCTAGATATTCCAAGTTCCGGTTTGCTAACCTAGATAGTCCAAGTGCCCGCTAGGTAACCTATACTGTCCAAGTGCCCGCTAGGTTACTTACATAGTCCAAGTGCACGTTCGTTAACTTAGATAGTCCAAGTCGCGGTAGGTAACCAACATAGTCTAAGGGCCGCTAGGTAACCTATATAGTCCATGTGCCCGCTAGTTAACCTATAGTCCAAGTGTCCTCCAGGTAACTTAAACAGTCCAAGTGCCCGCTAGGTTACCTGCATAGCCCAAGTGCCCATTAGGTAACCTAGATAGTCCAAGTGCCCGCTAGGTAACCTCCATAGTCCAAGTGCCCGCTATGTAACATCCATAGTCCAAGTGCCCATTCGTTAACCTAGATAGTCCAAGTTCCTGTTAGCTAACCTACATAGTCCAAGTGCCCGTTCGTTAACCTAGATAGTTCAAGTGCCCGCTAGGTAACCTAGACAGTCCAAGTGCCTGCTAGGTAACCTACATAGTCCAAGTGCCCGTTTGCTAACCTAGATCGTCAAAGGGCCCGCTAGTTAACCTACATAGTCCAAGGGCCCTCTAGTTAACCTAGATAGTCCAAGTGCCCGCTAGTTAACCTACATTGTCCAAGTCCCTGATGGGGAACCTACATAGTCCAAGTATCCGCTAGGTAACCTACATAGTCCAAATGCCCACTAGTAACGTACGTAGTCCAAATGCCCGTTAGGTAACCTAGATAGTCCAAATGCCCGCTACGGTACCTACATAGCCCAAGTGCCCGCTAGGTAACCTACATAGTCCAAATGCCCGCTAGAAACCTACATAGTCCAAGTGCAAGAAGGGAACCTACATAATCCAAGTGCCCGCTAGGGAACCTACATAGTCCAAATGCCCGTTAGGTAACCTAGATAGTCCAAATGCCCGCTAGGGTACCAAAATAGTCTAAGTGCCCGCGAGGTAACCTACATTGTCCAAGTGCCCATTCATTAACCTAGATTTTCCAAGTGCCCTCTAGGTAACCTAGACTGTCCAAGTGCCCGCTTGGTTACCTACATAGTCCACGTGCCCGTTCGTTAACCTAGATAGTACAAGAGCCCGCTAGTTAACCTACATAGTCCAAGGGCCCGCTAGTTAACCTAGATAGTCCAAGTGCCCGATAGTTAACCTACATTGTCCAAGTCCCTGATGGGGAACCTACAGAGTCCAAGTATCCGCTAGGTAACCTACATAGTCCAAATGCCCGCTAGTAACGTACGTAGTCCAAGTGCCCGTTATGTAACCTAGATAGTCCAAATGCCCGCTAGGGAACCCACATAGTCCAAGTGCCCCTTAGAGAACGTACATAGTCAAAGCCCTGCTAGGGAACCTACATAGTCCAAGTGCCCGCTAGGGAACCTAGATAGTCCAAGTACCCGTTAGCTAACCTAGATAATCCAAGTGCCCGCTAGGTAACCTACATAGTCCAAGTGCCCGCTAGGTAACCTCCATAGTCCAAGTGCCCTTTCATTAACCTAGATAGTCCAAGTTCCTGTTAGCTAACCTACATAGTCCAAGGGCCCGTTCGTTAACCTAGATAGTTCAACTGCCCGCTAGGTAACCTAGACAGTCCAAGTGCCTGCTAGGTAACCTATATAGTCCAAGTGCCCGCTAGGGACCTACATAGTCCAAGTGCCCGTTAGTTATCCTAGATAGTCAACGTGCCTGCTAGGTAACCTAGATAGTCCAAATGCCCGCTAGGATACCCACATAGTCCAACTGCCCGATAGGGAACCAACATAGTCCAAGTGCCCGCTAAGGGACCTACATAGTCCAAGTGCCCGTTAGGGAACCTACATAGTCCAAGTGCCCTCTAGGGAACCTGCATCGTCCAAGTGCCCGCCAGTTAACATAGATAGTTTATGTTCCCGCTAGTTAACCTAGATAGTCCAAGTGCCCGCTAGTTAACATAGATCGTCCAATTGCCCGCTAGTTAACCTACATAGTCCAAGGTCCGTTAGTTAACCTAGATAGTCCAAGTGCCCTCTAGTTAACCTACATAGTCCAAGGGCCCTCTAGTTAACCTCGATAGTCCAAGTGCCCGCTAGGGGACGTACATAGTCCAAGTGCCCGCTGGGCAACCTAGATAGTCCAAGTGCCCGCTAGATAACCTACATAGTCCAAGTGCCCGCTGAGGAACCTACATAGTCCAAGTGTCCGAAAGGGAACCTACGTATTCCAAGTGCCCGTTAGGGCACGTAGATAGTCCCAGTAACCATAGGGAACCTATATAGTCCAAGTGCCCTCTAGGGAACCTACATAGTCAAAGTGCCCGCTAGGGAACCTGCATTGTACAAGTGCCCGCTAGTTAACCTAGATAGTCCAAGTGCCCGCTAGGTAACCTAGATAGTCGAAAGGCCCGCTATTTAACCTACATAGTCCAAGTGCACGATAGGGAACCTACATAGTCCAAGTGCCCAATGAGGAACCTACATAGTCCAAGTGCCCGATAGGGAATCTTCATATTCCAAGTGCCCTTTAGGGAACCCAGATAGTCCAAGTGCCCATAGGGAACCTACATAGTCCAAGTGCCCTCTAGGGAAGCTACATATTCATAGTGCCCGCTAGGGAACCTGCATTGTCCAAGTGCCCGCTAGTTAACCAAGATCGTCCAAGTGTCCGCTAGTAAACCTACATAGTCCAAGTTCCCGTTAGGTAACCTAGATAGGCCAAGTGCCCGCAAGGTAACCTACATAGTCCAAGTGCCCGCTAGGTAACCTAGATATTCCAAGTTCCGGTTTACTAATCTAGATAGTCCAAGTGCCCGCTTGGTAACCTACATAGTCCAAGTGCCCATTCGTTAACCTAGATAGTCCAAGTGCCCGCTAGGTAACCTATACTGTCCAAGTGCCCGCTAGGTTACCTACATAGTCCAAGTGCACGTTCGTTAACTTAGATAGTCCAAGTCGCGCTAGGTAACCTACATAGTCCAAAGGCCCGCTAGGTAACCTATATAGTCCAAGTGCCCGCTAGTTAAACTATAGTCCAAGGGCCCGCTAGGTAACCTACATATTCCAAGTTCCCGCTAGGTAACCAAGATAGTTCAAGTGCCCGTTACCTAACCTAGATAGTCCAAGTGCCCGTTAGGTTACCTACATAGTCCACGTGCCGGTTCTTTAACCTAGATAGTCCAAGTGCCCGCTAGGTAACCTACATAGTCCAAGTGCCCGCTAATTAACCTACATAGTCCAAGTGCCCGTTAGGTAACCTAGACAGTCCAAGTGCCCGATAGTTAACCTCCATAGTCCAAGTGCCCGCTAATTAACCTATATAGTCCAAGTGCCCGCTAGGGAACCTGCATCATCCAAGTGCCCGCTAGTTAATCTAGATAGTCCAAGTGCCCGCTAGTTAAGCTAGATAGTCCAAGTGGCCGCTAGTTAACCTAGATCGTCCAAGTGCCCGCTAGTTAACCTAGATCGCCCAAGTGCCCGCTAGTTAACCTACATAGTCCAAGGTCCGCTAGTTAACCTAGATATTCCAAGTGCCCGCTAGTTAACCTACATAGTCCAAGGGCCCTCTTGTTAACCTAGATAGTCCAAGTGCCCACTAGGGGAAGTACATAGTCCAAGTGTCCGCTAGGTAACCTAGATAGTCTAAGGGCCCGCTAGTTAACCTACATAGTCCAACTGGCCGATAGGGAACCTACATAGTCCAAGCGCTCGCTAAGGGACGAACACAGTCCAAGTGCCCGCTAGGGAACCTACAGAGTCCAAGTGCCCGCTAGGTAACCTAGATAGTCCAAGTGCCCGCTAGTTAACCTACATAGTCCAAGTGCCCGCTGAGGAACCTACATAATCCAAGTGTCCGAAAGGGAACCTACGTATTCCAAGTGCCCATTAGGGCACCTAGATAGTCCAAGTGCCCATAGGGAACCTATATAGTCCAAGTGCCCTCTAGGGAACCTACATAGTCAAAGTGCCCGCTAGGGAACCTGCATTGTACAAGTGCCCTCTAGTTAACCTAGATAGTCCAAGTGCCCGCTAGGTAACCTAGATAGCCCAAGGGCCTGCTATTTAACCTACATAGTCCAACGGCCCTCTAGTTAACCTAGATAGTCCAAGTGCCCGCTGGAGGACGTACATAGTCCAAGTGCCCGCTCGGTAACCTAGATAGTCTACGGGCCCGCTAGTTAACCTACATAGTCCAACTGCCCGATAGGGAACCTACATAGTCCAAGTGCCCGCTAAGGGACGAACATAGTCCAAGTGCCCACTAGGGAACCTGCATAGTCCAAGTGCCCGATAGGTAACCTAGATAGTCCAAGTGCCCGCTAGTAAACCTACATAGTCCAAGTGCCCACTGAGGAACCTGCATAGTCCAAGTGTCCGAAAGGGAACCTACGTATTCCAAGTGCCCATTAGGGCACCTAGATAATCCAAGTGCCCATAGGGAACCTATATAGTCCAAGTGCCCTCTAGGGAACCTACATAATCAAAGTGCCCGCTAGGGAACCTGCATTGTACAAGTGCCCTCTAGTTAACCTAGATAGTCCAAGTGCCCTCTAGGTAACCTAGATAGTCCAAGGGCCCGCTAGTTAACCTACAAAGTCCAAGTGCCCGATAGGGAACCTACATAGTTCAAGTGCCCAATGAGGAACCTACATAGTCCAAGTGCCCGATAGGGCATCTTCATAATCCAAGTGCCATTTAGGGAACCCAGATAGTCCAAGTGCCCATAGGGAACCTACATAGTCCAAGTGCCCTCTAGGGAAGCTACATATTCATAGTGCTGGCTAGAAACCTGCATTGTCCAAGTGCCCGCTAGTTAACCTAGATCGTCCAAGTGTCCGCTAGTAAACCTACATAGTCCAAGTTCCCGTTAGGTAACCTAGATAGGCCAAGTGCCCGCTAGTTAACCTACATAGTACAATGGCCCGCTAGTTGACATAGATAGTCCAAGTGCCCGCTAGTTAACCTAAGTAGTACAAATGTCCAATAGGGATCCTACATAGTCCAAGTGCCCGCTAGGTAACATAGATATTCCAAGTTCCGGTTTGCTATCCTAGATAGTCCAAGTGCCCGCTAGGTAACCTACATAGTCCAAGTGCCCATTCGTTAACCTAGATAGTCCAAGTGCCCGCTAGGTAACCTATACTGTCCAAGTGCCCGCTAGGTTACTTACATAGTCCAAGTGCACGTTCGTTAACTTAGATAGTCCAAGTCGCGGTAGGTAACCAACATAGTCCAAGGGCCGCTAGGTAACCTATATAGTCCAAGTGCCCGCTAGTTAACCTATAGTCCAAGTGCCCTCTAGGTAACCTACATATTCCAAGTTCCCGCTAGGTAACCTATAGTCCAAGTGCCCGTTACCTAACCTAGATAGTCCAAGTGCCCGTTAGGTTACCTATATTGTCCAAGTGCCCGCTAGTTAACCTACATAGTCCAAGGTCCACTAGTTAACCTAGATATTCCAAGTGCCCGCTAGTTAACCTACATAGTCCAAGGGCCCTCTAGTTAACCTAGATAGTCCAAGTGACCGCTAGAAGACGTACATAGTCCAAGTGCCCGCTAGGTAACCTAGATAGTCTAAGGGCCCGCTAGTTAACCTACATAGTCCAACTGCCCGATAGGGAACCTACATAGTCCAAGTGCCCGCTAAGGGACGAACATAGTCCAAGTGCCCGCTAGGGAACCTGCATAGTCCAAGTGCCCGCTAGGTAACCTAGATAGTCCAAGTGCCCGCTAGTTAACCTACATAGTCCAAGTGCCCGCTGAGGAACCTACATAGTCCAAGTGTCCGAAAGGGAACCTACGTATTCCAAGTGCCCATTAGGGCACCTAGATAGTCCAAGTGCCCATAGGGAACCTATATCATCCAAGTGCCCTCTAGGGAACCTACATAGTCAAAGTGCCCGCTAGGGAACCTGCATTGCACAAGTACCCTCTAGTTAACCTAGATAGTCCAAGTGCCCGCTAGGTAACCTAGATAGTCCAAGGGCCCGCTAGTTAACCTACATAGTCCAAGTGCCCGATAGGGAAGCTACATAGTCCAAGTGCCCAATGAGGAACCTACATAGTCCAAGTGCCCGATAGGGAATCTTCATATTCCAAGTGCCCGTTAGGGAACCCAGTTAGTCCAAGTGCCCATAGGGAACCAACATAGTCCAAGTGCCCTCTAGGGAAGCTACATATTCATAGTGCCTGCTAGGGAACCTGCATTGTCCAAGTGCCCGCTAGTTAACCTAGATCGTCCAAGTGTCCGCTAGTAAACCTACATAGTCCAAGTTCCCGTTAGGTAACCTAGATAGGCCAAGTGCCCGCTAGTTAACCTACATAGTACAATGGCCCGCTAGTTGACCTAGATAGTCCAAGTGCCCGCTACTTAACCTAGATAGTCAAAGTGCCCGCTAGTTAACCTAAGTAGTACAAATGTCCGATAGGGATCCTACATAGTCCAAGTGCCCGCTAGGTAACCTAGATATTCCAAGTTCCGGTTTGCTAACCTAGATAGTCCAAGTGCCCGCTAGGTAACCTACATAGTCCAAGTGCCCATTCGTTAACCTAGATAGTCCAAGTGCCCCCTAGGTAACCTATACTGTCCAAGTGCCCGCCAGGTTACCTACATAGTCCAAGTGCACATTCGTTAACTTAGATAGTCCAAGTCGCGCTAGGTAACCTACATAGTCCAAGGACCACTAGGTAACCTATAGTCCAAGTGCCCTCTAGGTAACCTATATATTCCAAGTTCCCGCTAGGTAACCTAGATAGTCAAAGTGCCCGTTACCTAACCTAGGTAGTCCAAGTGCCCGTTAGGTTACCTACATAGTCCACGTGCCCGTTCGTTAACCTAGATAGTCCAATTGCCCGCTAGGTAACCTACATAGTCCATGATCTGGCAGTTAACTTAGACAGATCAAGTGCCCGCTAGGTTACCTGCATAGTCCATGTGCCCGTTAGCTAACGTAGATAGTCCAAGTGCCCGCTAGGTAACCTCCATAGTCCAAGTGCCCCCTAGGTAACCTCCATAGTCCAAGTGCCCACTAATTTACCTATATAGTCCAAATGCCCGCTAGGGAACCTCCATCGTCCAAGTGCCCGCTAGTTAACCTACATAGTCCAAGGTCCGCTAGTAAACCTAGATATTCCAAGTGCCCGCTAGTTTACCTACATAGTCAAAGGACCCTCTAGTTAACCTAGATAGTCCATGTGCCCGCTAGAGGACGTACATAGTCCAAGTGCCCGCTAGGTAACCTAGATAGTCTAAGGGCCCTCTAGTTAACCTACATAGTCCAACTGCCCGATAGGGAATCTACATAGTCCAAGTGCCCGCTAAGGGACGAACATAGTCCATGTGCCCGCTAGGGAACCTGCATAGTCCAAGTGCCCGCTAGGTAACCTAGATAGTCCAAGTGCCCGCTACTTAACCTACATAGTCCAAGTACCCGCTGAGGAACCTACATAGTCCAAGTGTCCGAAAGGGAACCTACATATTCGAAGTGCCCATTAGGGCACCTAGATAGTCCAAGTGCCCAAAGGGAACCTATATCGTCCAAGTGCCCTGTAGGGAACCTACATAGTCAAAGTGCCCGCTAGGGAACCTGCATTGTACAAGTGCCCTCTAGTTAACCTAGATAGTCCAAGTGCCCTCTAGGTAACCTAGATAGTCCAAGGGCCCGCTAGTTAACCTACATAGTCCAAGTGCCTGATAGGGAACCTACATAGTCCAAGTGCCCAATGAGGTACCTACATAGTCCAAGTGCCCGATAGGGAATCTTCATATTCCAAGTGCCCGTTAGGGAACCCAGATAGTCCAAGTGCCCATAGGGAACCTACATAGTCCAAGTGCCCTCTAGGGAAGCTACATATTCATAGTGCCCGCTAGGGAACCTGCATTGTCCAAGTGCCCGCTAGTTAAGCTAGATCGTCCAAGTGTCCGCTAGTAAACCTACATAGTCCAAGTTCCCGTTAGGTAACCTAGATAGGCCAAGTGCCCGCTAGTTGACCTACATTGTACAATGGCCCGCTAGTTGACATAGATAGTCCAAGTGCCCGCTAGTTAACCTGGATAGTCAAAGTGCCCGCTAGTTAACCTAAGTAGTACAAATGTCCAATAGGGATCCTACATAGTCCAAGTGCCCGCTAGGTAACCTAGATATTCCAAGTTCCGGTTTGCTAACCTAGATAGTCCAAGTGCCCGCTAGGTAACCTACATAGTCCAAGTGCCCATTCGTTAACCTAGATAGTCCAAGTGCCCGCTAGGTAACCTCCATAGTCCAAGTGCCCATTCGTTAACCTACATAGTCCAAGTGCCCGCGAAGGGACGAACATAGTCCAAGTGCCCGCTAGGGAACCTGCATAGTCCAAGTGCCCGATAGGTAACCTAGATAGTCCAAGTGCCCGCTAGTTAACCTACATAGTCCAAGTGCCCGCTGAGGAACCTACATAGTCCAAGTGTCCAAAAGGGAACCTACGTATTCCAAGTGCCCATTAGGGCACCTAGATAGTCCAAGTGCCCATAGGGAACCTATATCATCCAAGTGCCCTCTAGGGAACCTACATAGTCAAATTGCCAGCTAGGGAACCTGCATTGCACAAGTGCCCTCTAGTTAACCTAGATAGTCCAAGTGCCCGTTAGGTAACCTAGATAGTCCAAGGGCCCGCTAGTTAACCTACATAGTCCAAGTGCCCCATAGGGAACCTACATAGTTCAAGTGCCCAATGAGGAACCTACATAGTCCAAGTGCCCGATAGGGAATCTTCATATTCCAAGTGCCCGTTAGGGAACCCAGATATTCCAAGTGCCCGCTAGGTAACCTCCATAGTCCAAGTGCCCGCTAGGTAACCTCCGTAGTCCAAGTGCCCGTTCGTTAACCTAGATAGTCCAAGTTCCTGTTAGCTAACCTACATAGTCCAATTGCCGGTTCATTAACCTAGATAGTTCAAGTGCCCGCTAGGTAACCTAGACAGTCCAAGTGCCTGCTAGGTAACCTACATAGTCCAAGTGCCCGTTTGCTAACCTAGATCGTCAAAGGGCCCGCTAGTTAACCTACATAGTCCAAGGGCCCGCTAGTTAACCTATATAGTCCAAGTGCCCGCTAGTTAACCTACATTGTCCAAGTCCCTGATGGGGAACCTACATAGTCCAAGTATCCGCTAGGTAACCTACATAGTCCAAATGCCCGCTAGTAACGTACATAGTCCAAGTGCCCGTTAGGTAACCTAGATAGTCCAAATGCCCGCTAGGAAACCCACATAGCCCAAGTGCCCATTAGAGAACTTACATAATCAAAGCCCTGCTAGGGAACCTACATAGTCCAAGTGCCCGCTAGGGAACCTAGATAGTCCAAGTACCCGTTAGCTAACCTAGATAGTCCAAGTGCCCGCTAGGTAACCTCCATAGTCCAAGTGCCCGCTAGGTAACCTCCATAGTCCAAGTGCCCGTTCGTTAACCTAGAAAGTTCAAGTGCCCGCTAGGTAACCTAGACAGTCCAAGTGCCTGCTAGGTAACCTACATAGTCTAAGTGCCCGCTAGGGACCTACATAGTCCAAGTGCCCGCTAGGTAACCTACATAGTCCAAGTGCCCGTTAGTTAACCTAGATAGTCAAAGTCCCTGCTAGGTAACCTAGATAGTCCAAATGCCCGCTAGGGTACCCACATAGTCCAACTGCCCGATAGGGAACCAACATAGTCCAAGTGCCCGCTAAGGGACCCACATAGTCCAAGTGACCGCTAGGGAACCTACATAGTCCAAATGCCCGTTAGGGTACCCACAGAGTCCAACTGCCCGATAGGGAACCAACATAGTCCAAGTGCCCGCTAAGGGACCTACATAGTCCAAGTGCCCGTTAGGGAACCTACATAGTCCAAGTGCCCTCTAGGGAACCTGCATCGTCCAAGTGCCCGCCAATTAACATAGAGAGTCTAAGTTCCCGCTAGTTAACCTAGATAGTCCAAGTGCCCGCTAGTTAACCTAGATCGTCCAAGAGCCCGCTAGTTAACCTCGATAGTCCAAGTGCCCGCTAGGGGACGTACATAGTCCAAGTGCCCGCTGGACAACCTAGATAGTCCAAGTGCCCGCTAGTTAACCTACAAAATCCAAGTGCCCGCTGAGGAACCTACATAGTCCAAGTGTCCGAAAGGGAACCTACGTATTACAAGTGCCCATTAGGGCACCTAGATAGTCCAAGTAACCATAGGGAACCTATATAGTCCAAGTGCCCTCTAGGGAACCTACATAGTCAAAGTGCCCGCTAGGGAACCTGCATTGTACAAGTGCCCTCTAGTTAACCTAGATAGTCCAAGTGCCCGCTAGGTAACCTAGATAGTCCAAGGGCCCGCTAGTTAACCTACATAGTCCAAGTGCCCAATGAGGAACCTACATAGTCCAAGTGCCCGATAGGGAATCTTCATATTCCAAGTGCCCGTTAGGGAACCCAGATTGTCCAAGTGCCCGTTAGGGAACCCAGATTGTCCAAGTGCCCATAGGGAACCTATATAGTCCAAGTTCCCTCTAGGGAAGCTACATATTCATAGTGCCCGCTAGGGAACCTGCATTGTCCAAGTGCCCGCTAGTTAACCTAGATCGTCCAAGGGTCCCCTAGTAAACCTACATAGTCCAAGTTCCCGTTAGGGAACCTAGATAGGCCAAGTGCCCGCTAGTTAACCTACATAGTACAATGGCCCGCTAGTTGACCTAGATAGTCCAAGTGCCCGCTAGTTAACCTAGATAGTCAAAGTGCCCGCTAGTTAACCTAAGTAGTACAAATGTCCGATAGGGATCCTACATAGTCCAAGTGCCCGCTAGGTAACCTGGATATTCCAAGTTCCTGTTTGCTAACCTAGATAGTCCAAGTGCCCGCTAGGTAACCTACGTAGTTCAAGTGCCCATTCGTTAACATAGATAGTCCAAGTGCCTGCTAGGTAACCTATACTGTCCAAGTGCCCGCTAGGTTACTTACATAGTCCAAGTGCACTTTCGTTAACTTAGATAGTCCAAGTCGCGGTAGGTAACCAACATAGTCCAAGGGCCGCTAGGTAACCTAGATAGTCCAAGTGCCCGTTACCTAACCTAGATAGTCCAAGTGCCCGTTAGGTTACCTACATAGTCCACGTGCCAGTTCGTTAACCTAGATAGTCCAATTGCCCGCTAGGTAACCTACATAGTCCAAGGGCCGGATAGGTAACCTTTACAATCCAAGTGCCCACTAGGTAATCTAGATAGTCCAGGTGCCCGTTAGGTAACCTAGATAGTCCAAGTGCCCGCTAGGTAACCTACATAGTCCAAGTGCCCGCTAGGTAACCTAGATAGTCCAAGTACCCGTTAGCTAACCTAGATAGTCCAAGTGCCCGCTAGGTAACCTCCATAGTCCAAGTGCCCGCTAGGTAATCTCCATAGTCCAAGTGCCCGTTCGTTATCCTAGATAGTCCAAATTCCTGTTAGCTAACCTACATAGTCCAAGTGCCCGTTCATTAACCTAGATAGTTCAAGTGCCCGCTAGGTAACCTAGACAGTCCAAGTGCCTGCTAGGTAACCTACATAGTCCAAGTGCCCGTTTGCTAACCTAGATCTTCAAAGGGCCCGCTAGTTAACCTACATAGTCCAAGGGCCCGCTAGTTAACCTAGATAGTCCAAGTGCCCGCTAGTTAACCTACATTGTCCAAGTCCCTGATGGGGAACCTACATAGTCCAAGTATCCGCTAGGTAACCTACATAGGCCAAATGCCCGCTAGTAACGTACATAGTCCAAGTGCCCGCTAGGTAACCTACATATTCCAAGTTCCCGCTAGGTAACCTACATATTCCAAGTTCCCGCTAGGTAACCTAGATAGTCCAATTGCCCGTTACCTAACCTAGATAGTCCAAGTGCCCATTAGGTTACCTACATAGTCCACGTGCCGGTTCGTTAACCTAGATAGTCCAAGTGCCCGCTAGGTTACTTACATAGTCCAAGTGCACTTTCGTTAACTTAGATAGTCCAAGTCGCGGTAGGTAACCAACATAGTCCAAGGGCCGCTAGGTAACCTATATAGTCCAAGTGCCCGCTAGTTAGCCTATAGTCCAAGTGCCCTCTAGGTAACCTACATATTCCAAGTTTCCGCTAGGTACCCTAGATAGTCCAAGTGCCCGTTACCTAACCTAGATAGTCCAAGTGCCCGTTAGGTTACCTACATAGTCCACGTGCCAGTTCGTTAACCTAGATAGTCCAATTGCCCGCTAGGTAACCTACATAGTCCAAGGGCCGGATAGGTAACCTTTAGAATCCAAGTGCCCACTAGGTAATCTAGATAGTCCAGGTGCCCGTTAGGTAACCTAGATAGTCCAAGTGCCCGCTAGTTAACCTACATAGTCCAAGTGCCCGCTGGTTAACTTAAACAGTCCAAGTGCCCGCTAGGTTACCTGCATAGTCCAAGTGCCCGCTAGTTAACCTAGATCGTCCAAGTGTCCGCTAGTAAACCTACATAGTCCAAGTTCCCGTTAGGTAACCTAGATAGGCCAAGTGCCCGCTAGTTAACCTACATAGTACAATGGCCCGCTAGTTGACATAGATAGTCCAAGTGCCCGCTAGTTAACCTAGATAGTCCAAGTGCCCGCTACTTAACCTAGATCGTCCAAGTGCCCGCTAGTTAACCTACATAGTCCAAGGTCCGCTAGTTAACCTAGATATTCCAAGTGCCCGCTAGTTAACCTACATAGTCCAAGGGCCCTCTAGTTAACTTAGATAGTCCAAGTGCCCGCTGGAGGACATACATAGTCCAAGTGCCCGCTAGGTAACCTAGATAGTCTAAGGGCCCGCTAGTTAACCTACATAGTCCAACTGCCCGATAGGGAACCTACATAGTCCAAGTGCCCGCGAAGGGACGAACATAGTCCAAGTGCCCGCTCGGGAACCTGCATAGTCCAAGTGCCCGCTAGGTAACCTAGATAGTCCAAGTGCCCGCTAGTTAACCTACATAGTCCAAGTGCCCGCTGAGGAACCTACATAGTCCAAGTGTCCAAAAGGGAACCTACGTATTCCAAGTGCCCATTAGGGCACCTAGATAGTCCAAGTGCCCATAGGGAACCTATATCATCCAAGTGCCCTCTAGGGAACCTACATAGTCAAAGTGCCCGCTAGGGAACCTGCATTGCACAAGTGCCCTCTAGTTAACCTAGATAGTCCAAAGGCCCGCTAGTTAACCTACATAGTCCAAGTGCCCCATAGGGAACCTACATAGTCCAAGTGCCCAATGAGGAACCTACATAGTCCAAGTGCCCGATAGGGAATCTTCATATTCCAAGTGCCCGTTAGGGAACCCAGATATTCCAAGTGCCCACTAGGTAACCTCCATAGTCCAAGTGCCCGCTAGGTAACCTCCATAGTCCAAGTGCCCGTTCGTTAACCTAGATAGTCCAAGTTCCTGTTAGCTAACCTACATAGTCCAATTGCCAGTTCATTAACCTAGATAGTTCAAGTGCCCGCTAGGTAACCTAGACAGTCCAAGTGCCTGCTAGGTAACCTACATAGTCCAAGTGCCCGTTTGCTAACCTAGATCGTCAAAGGGCCCGCTAGTTAACCTACATAGTCCAAGGGCCCGCTAGTTAACCTATATAGTCCAAGTGCCCGCTAGTTAACCTACATTGTCCAAGTCCCTGATGGGGAACCTACATAGTCCAAGTATCCGCTAGGTAACCTACATAGTCCAAATGCCCGCTAGTAACGTACATAGTCCAAGTGCCCGCTAGGGAACCTGCATAGTCCAAGTGCCCGATAGGTAACCTAGATAGTCCAAGTGCCCGCTAGTTAACCTACATAGTCCAAGTGCCCGCTGAGGAACCTACATAGTCCAAGTGTCCAAAAGGGAACCTACGTATTCCAAGTGCCCATTAGGGCACCTAGATAGTCCAAGTGCCCATAGGGAACCTATATCATCCAAGTGCCCTCTAGGGAACCTACATAGTCAAATTGCCAGCTAGGGAACCTGCATTGCACAAGTGCCCTCTAGTTAACCTAGATAGTCCAAGTGCCCGTTAGGTAACCTAGATAGTCCAAGTGCCCGCTAGTTAACCTACATAGTCCAAGTGCCCCATAGGGAACCTACATAGTCCAAGTGCCCAATGAGGAACCTACATAGTCCAAGTGCCCGATAGGGAATCTTCATATTCCAAGTGCCCGTTAGGGAACCCAGATATTCCAAGTGCCCGCTAGGTAACCTCCATAGTCCAAGTGCCCGCTAGGTAACCTCCGTAGTCCAAGTGCCCGTTCGTTAACCTAGATAGTCCAAGTTCCTGTTAGCTAACCTACATAGTCCAATTGCCGGTTCATTAACCTAGATAGTTCAAGTGCCCGCTAGGTAACCTAGACAGTCCAAGTGCCTGCTAGGTAACCTACATAGTCCAAGTGCCCGTTTGCTAACCTAGATCGTCAAAGGGCCCGCTAGTTAACCTACATAGTCCAAGGGCCCGCTAGTTAACCTATATAGTCCAAGTGCCCGCTAGTTAACCTACATTGTCCAAGTCCCTGATGGGGAACCTACATAGTCCAAGTATCCGCTAGGTAACCTACATAGTCCAAATGCCCGCTAGTAACGTACATAGTCCAAGTGCCCGTTAGGTAACCTAGATAGTCCAAATGCCCGCTAGGAAACCCACATAGCCCAAGTGCCCATTAGAGAACTTACATAATCAAAGCCCTGCTAGGGAACCTACATAGTCCAAGTGCCCGCTAGGGAACCTAGATAGTCCAAGTACCCGTTAGCTAACCTAGATAGTCCAAGTGCCCGCTAGGTAACCTCCATAGTCCAAGTGCCCGCTAGGTAACCTCCATAGTCCAAGTGCCCGTTCGTTAACCTAGAAAGTTCAAGTGCCCGCTAGGTAACCTAGACAGTCCAAGTGCCTGCTAGGTAACCTACATAGTCTAAGTGCCCGCTAGGGACCTACATAGTCCAAGTGCCCGCTAGGTAACCTACATAGTCCAAGTGTCCGTTAGTTAACCTAGATAGTCAAAGTCCCTGCTAGGTAACCTAGATAGTCCAAATGCCCGCTAGGGTACCCACATAGTCCAACTGCCCGATAGGGAACCAACATAGTCCAAGTGCCCGCTAAGGGACCCACATAGTCCAAGTGACCGCTAGGGAACCTACATAGTCCAAATGCCCGTTAGGGTACCCACAGAGTCCAACTGCCCGATAGGGAACCAACATAGTCCAAGTGCCCGCTAAGGGACCTACATAGTCCAAGTGCCCGTTAGGGAACCTACATAGTCCAAGTGCCCTCTAGGGAACCTGCATCGTCCAAGTGCCCGCCAATTAACATAGAGAGTCTAAGTTCCCGCTAGTTAACCTAGATAGTCCAAGTGCCCGCTAGTTAACCTAGATCGTCCAAGTGCCCGCTAGTTAACCTATATAGTCCAAGGTCTGTTAGTTAACCTAGATAGTCCAAGTGCCCTCTAGATAACCTACATAGTCCAAGGGCCCTCTAGTTAACCTCGATAGTCCAAGTGCCCGCTAGGGGACGTACATTGTCCAAGTGCCCGCTGGACAACCTAGATAGTCCAAGTGCCCGCTAGTTAACCTACAAAATCCAAGTGCCCGCTGAGGAACCTACATAGTCCAAGTGTCCGAAAGGGAACCTACGTATTACAAGTGCCCGTTAGGGCACCTAGATAGTCCAAGTAACCATAGGGAACCTATATAGTCCAAGTGCCCTCTAGGGAACCTACATAGTCAAAGTGCCCGCTAGGGAACCTGCATTGTACAAGTGCCCTCTAGTTAACCTAGATAGTCCAAGTGCCCGCTAGGTAACCTAGATAGTCCAAGGGCCCGCTAGTTAACCTACATAGTCCAAGTGCCCAATGAGGAACCTACATAGTCCAAGTGCCCGATAGGGAATCTTCATATTCCAAGTGCCCGTTAGGGAACCCAGATTGTCCAAGTGCCCGTTAGGGAACCCAGATTGTCCAAGTGCCCATAGGGAACCTATATAGTCCAAGTTCCCTCTAGGGAAGCTACATATTCATAGTGCCCGCTAGGGAACCTGCATTGTCCAAGTGCCCGCTAGTTAACCTAGATCGTCCAAGGGTCCGCTAGTAAACCTACATAGTCCAAGTTCCCGTTAGGTAACCTAGATAGGCCAAGTGCCCGCTAGTTAACCTACATAGTACAATGGCCCGCTAGTTGACCTAGATAGTCCAAGTGCCCGCTAGTTAACCTAGATAGTCAAAGTGCCCGCTAGTTAACCTAAGTAGTACAAATGTCCGATAGGGATCCTACATAGTCCAAGTGCCCGCTAGGTAACCTGGATATTCCAAGTTCCTGTTTGCTAACCTAGATAGTCCAAGTGCCCGCTAGGTAACCTACGTAGTTCAAGTGCCCATTCGTTAACATAGATAGTCCAAGTGCCTGCTAGGTAACCTATACTGTCCAAGTGCCCGCTAGGTTACTTACATAGTCCAAGTGCACTTTCGTTAACTTAGATAGTCCAAGTCGCGGTAGGTAACCAACATAGTCCAAGGGCCGCTAGGAAACCTAGATAGTCCAAGTGCCCGTTACCTAACCTAGATAGTCCAAGTGCCCGTTAGGTTACCTACATAGTCCACGTGCCAGTTCGTTAACCTAGATAGTCCAATTGCCCGCTAGGTAACCTACATAGTCCAAGGGCCGGATAGGTAACCTTTACAATCCAAGTGCCCACTAGGTAATCTAGATAGTCCAGGTGCCCGTTAGGTAACCTAGATAGTCCAAGTGCCCGCTAGTTAACCTACATAGTCCAAGTGCCCGCTGGTTAACTTAAACAGTCCAAGTGCCCGCTAGGTTACCTGCATAGTCCAAGTGCCCGTTAGGTAACCTAGATAGTCCAAGTGCCCGCTAGGTAACCTACATAGTCCAAGTGCCCGCTAGGTAACCTAGATAGTCCAAGTACCCGTTAGCTAACCTAGATAGTCCAAGTGCCCGCTAGGTAACCTCCATAGTCCAAGTGCCCGCTAGGTAATCTCCATAGTCCAAGTGCCCGTTCGTTATCCTAGATAGTCCAAATTCCTGTTAGCTAACCTACATAGTCCAAGTGCCCGTTCATTAACCTAGATAGTTCAAGTGCCCGTTAGGTAACCTAGACAGTCCAAGTGCCTGCTAGGTAACCTACATAGTCCAAGTGCCCGTTTGCTAACCTAGATCTTCAAAGGGCCCGCTAGTTAACCTACATAGTCCAAGGGCCCGCTAGTTAACCTAGATAGTCCAAGTGCCCGCTAGTTAACCTACATTGTCCAAGTCCCTGATGGGGAACCTACATAGTCCAAGTATCCGCTAGGTAACCTACATAGGCCAAATGCCCGCTAGTAACGTACATAGTCCAAGTGCCCGCTAGGTAACCTACATATTCCAAGTTCCCGCTAGGTAACCTACATATTCCAAGTTCCCGCTAGGTAACCTAGATAGTCCAAGTGCCCGTTACCTAACCTAGATAGTCCAAGTGCCCATTAGGTTACCTACATAGTCCACGTGCCGGTTCGTTAACCTAGATAGTCCAAGTGCCCGCTAGGTTACTTACATAGTCCAAGTGCACTTTCGTTAACTTAGATAGTCCAAGTCGCGGTAGGTAACCAACATAGTCCAAGGGCCGCTAGGTAACCTATATAGTCCAAGTGCCCGCTAGTTAGCCTATAGTCCAAGTGCCCTCTAGGTAACCTACATATTCCAAGTTTCCGCTAGGTACCCTAGATAGTCCAAGTGCCCGTTACCTAACCTAGATAGTCCAAGTGCCCGTTAGGTTACCTACATAGTCCACGTGCCAGTTCGTTAACCTAGATAGTCCAATTGCCCGCTAGGTAACCTACATAGTCCAAGGGCCGGATAGGTAACCTTTAGAATCCAAGTGCCCACTAGGTAATCTAGATAGTCCAGGTGCCCGTTAGGTAACCTAGATAGTCCAAGTGCCCGCTAGTTAACCTACATAGTCCAAGTGCCCGCTGGTTAACTTAAACAGTCCAAGTGCCCGCTAGGTTATCTGCATAATCCAAGTGCCCGCTAGTTAACCTAGATCGTCCAAGTGTCCGCTAGTAAACCTACATAGTCCAAGTTCCCGTTAGGTAACCTAGATAGGCCAAGTGCCCGCTAGTTAACCTACATAGTACAATGGCCCGCTAGTTGACATAGATAGTCCAAGTGCCCGCTAGTTAACCTAGATAGTCCAAGTGCCCGCTACTTAACCTAGATCGTCCAAGTGCCCGCTAGTTAACCTACATAGTCCAAGGTCCGCTAGTTAACCTAGATATTCCAAGTGCCCGCTAGTTAACCTACATAGTCCAAGGGCCCTCTAGTTAACTTAGATAGTCCAAGTGCCCGCTGGAGGACATACATAGTCCAAGTGCCCGCTAGGTAACCTAGATAGTCTAAGGGCCCGCTAGTTAACCTACATAGTCCAACTGCCCGATAGGGAACCTACATAGTCCAAGTGCCCGCGAAGGGACGAACATAGTCCAAGTGCCCGCTCGGGAACCTGCATAGTCCAAGTGCCCGCTAGGTAACCTAGATAGTCCAAGTGCCCGCTAGTTAACCTACATAGTCCAAGTGCCCGCTGAGGAACCTACATAGTCCAAGTGTCCAAAAGGGAACCTACGTATTCCAAGTGCCCATTAGGGCACCTAGATAGTCCAAGTGCCCATAGGGAACCTATATCATCCAAGTGCCCTCTAGGGAACCTACATAGTCAAAGTGCCCGCTAGGGAACCTGCATTGCACAAGTGCCCTCTAGTTAACCTAGATAGTCCAAGGGCCCGCTAGTTAACCTACATAGTCCAAGTGCCCCATAGGGAACCTACATAGTCCAAGTGCCCAATGAGGAACCTACATAGTCCAAGTGCCCGATAGGGAATCTTCATATTCCAAGTGCCCGTTAGGGAACCCAGATATTCCAAGTGCCCACTAGGTAACCTCCATAGTCCAAGTGCCCGCTAGGTAACCTCCATAGTCCAAGTGCCCGTTCGTTAACCTAGATAGTCCAAGTTCCTGTTAGCTAACCTACATAGTCCAATTGCCGGTTCATTAACCTAGATAGTTCAAGTGCCCGCTAGGTAACCTAGACAGTCCAAGTGCCTGCTAGGTAACCTACATAGTCCAAGTGCCCGTTTGCTAACCTAGATCGTCAAAGGGCCCGCTAGTTAACCTACATAGTCCAAGGGACCGCTAGTTAACCTATATAGTCCAAGTGCCCGCTAGTTAACCTACATTGTCCAAGTCCCTGATGGGGAACCTACATAGTCCAAGTATCCGCTAGGTAACCTACATAGTCCAAATGCCCGCTAGTAACGTACATAGTCCAAGTGCCCGTTAGGTAACCTAGATAGTCCAAATGCCCGCTAGGGAACCCACATAGCCCAAGTGCCCATTAGAGAACTTACATAATCAAAGCCCTGCTAGGGAACCTACATAGTCCAAGTGCCCGCTAGGGAACCTAGATAGTCCAAGTACCCGTTAGCTAACCTAGATAGTCCAAGTGCCCGCTAGGTAACCTCCATAGTCCAAGTGCCCGCTAGGTAACCTCCATAGTCCAAGTGCCCGTTCGTTAACCTAGATAGTCCAAGTTCCTGTTAGCTAACCTACATAGTCCAAGTGTCCGTTCGTTAACCTAGATTGTTCAAGTGCCCGCTAGGTAACCTAGACAGTCCAAGTGCCTGCTAGGTAACCTACATAGTCTAAGTGCCCGCTAGGGACCTACATAGTCCAAGTGCCCGCTAGGTAACCTACATAGTCCAAGTGCCCGTTAGTTAACCTAGATAGTCAAAGTGCCTGGTAGGTAACCTAGATAGTCCAAATGCCCGCTAGGGTACCCACATAGTCCAACTGCCCGATAGGGAACCAACATAGTCAAAGTGCCCGCTAAGGGACCGACATAGTCCAAGTGACCGCTAGGGAACCTACATAGTCCAAATGCCCGTTAGGGTACCCACAGAGTCCAATTGCCCGATAGGGAACCAACATAGTCCAAGTGCCCGCTAAGGGACCTACATAGTCCAAGTGCCCGATCGGGAACCTACATAGTCCAAGTGCCCTCTAGGGAACCTGCATCGTCCATGTGCCCGCCAATTAATATAGAGAGTCTAAGTTCCCGCTAGTTAACCTAGATAGTCCAAGTGCCCGCTAGTTAACCTAGATCGTCCAAGTGCCCGCTAGTTAACCTACATAGTCCAAGGTCCGTTAGTTAACCTAGATCGTCCAAGTGCTCTCTAGATAACCTACATAGACCAAGGGCCCTCTAGTTAACCTCGATAGTCCAAGTGCCCGCTAGGGGACGTACATAGTCCAAGTGCCCGCTGGACAACCTAGATAGTCCAAGTGCCCGCTAGTTAACCTACAAAATCCAAGTGCCCGCTGAGGAACCTACATAGTCCAAGTGTCCGAAAGGGAACCTACGTATTACAAGTGCCCGTTAGGGCACCTAGATAGTCCAAGTAACCATAGGGAACCTATATAGTCCAAGTGCCCTCTAGGGAACCTACATAGTCAAAGTGCCCGCTAGGGAACCTGCATTGTACAAGTGCCCTCTAGTTAACCTAGATAGTCCAAGTGCCCGCTAGGTAACCTAGATAGTCCAAGGGCCCGCTAGTTAACCTACATAGTCCAAGTGCCCAATGAGGAACCTACATAGTCCAAGTGCCCGATAGGGAATCTTCATATTCCAAGTGCCCGTTAGGGAACCCAGATTGTCCAAGTGCCCATTAGGGAACCCAGATTGTCCAAGTGCCCATAGGGAACCTATATAGTCCAAGTTCCCTCTAGGGAAGCTACATATTCATAGTGCCCGCTAGGGAACCTGCATTGTCCAAGTGCCCGCTAGTTAACCTAGATCGTCCAAGGGTCCGCTAGTAAACCTACATAGTCCAAGTTCCCGTTAAGTAACCTAGATAGGCCAAGTGCCCGCTAGTTAACCGACATAGTACAATGGCCCGCTAGTTGACCTAGATAGTCCAAGGGCCCGCTAGTTAACCTAGATAGTCAAAGTGCCCGCTAGTTAACCTAAGTAGTACAAATGTCTGATAGGGATCCTACATAGTCCAAGTGCCCGCTAGGTAACCTGGATATTCCAAGTTCCTGTTTGCTAACCTAGATAGTCCAAGTGCCCGCTAGGTAACCTACGTAGTACAAGTGCCCATTCGTTAACCTAGATAGTCCAAGTGCCTGCTAGGTAACCTATACTGTCCAAGTGCCCGCTAGGTTTCTTACATAGTCCAAGTGCACTTTCGTTAACTTAGATAGTCCAAGTCGCGGTAGGTAACCAACATAGTCCAAGGGCCGCTAGGTAACCTATATAGTCCAAGTGCCCGCTAGTTAGCCTATAGTCCAAGTGCCCTCTAGGTAACCTACATATTCCAAGTTTCCGCTAGGTACCCTAGATAGTCCAAGTGCCTGTTACCTAACCTAGATAGTCCAAGTGCCCGTTAGGTTACCTGCATAGTCCACGTGCCAGTTCGTTAACCTAGATAGTCCAATTGCCCGCTAGGTAACCTACATAGTCCAAGGGCCGGCTAGGTAACCTTTAGAATCCAAGTGCCCACTAGGTAATCTAGATAGTCCAGGTGCCCGTTAGGTAACCTAGATAGTCCAAGTGCCCGCTAGTTAACCTACATAGTCCAAGTGCCCGCTGGTTAACTTAAACAGTCCAAGTGCCCGCTAGGTTACCTGCATAGTCCAAGTGCCCGTTAGGTAACCTAGATAGTCCAAGTGCCCGCTAAGTAACCTACATAGTCCAAGTGCCCGCTAGGTAACCTAGATAGTCCAAGTACCCGTTAGCTAACCTAGATAGTCCAAGTGCCCGCTAGGTAACCTCCATAGTCCAAGTGCCCGCTAGGTAACCTCCATAGTCCAAGTGCCCGTTCGTTAACCTAGATAGTCCAAGTTCCTGTTAGCTAACCTACATAGTCCAAGTGCCCGTTCGTTAACCTAGATAGTTCAAGTGCCCTCTAGGTAACCTAGACAGTCCAAGTGCCTGCTAGGTAACCTACATAGTCCAAGTGCCCGTTTGCTAACCTAGATCGTCAAAGGGCCCGCTAGTTAACCTACATAGTCCAAGGGCCCGCTAGTTAACCTAGATAGTCCAAGTGCCCGCTAGTTAACCTACATTGTCCAAGTCCCTGATGGGGAACCTACATAGTCCAAGTATCCGCTAGGTAACCTTCATAGTCCAAATGCCCGCTAGTAACGTACATAGTCCAAGTGCCCGCTAGGTAACCTACATATTCCAAGTTCCCGCTAGGTAACCTACATATTCCAAGTTCCCGCTAGGTAACCTAGATAGTCCAAGTGCCCGTTACCTAACCTAGATAGTCCAAGTGCCCATTAGGTTACCTACATAGTCCACGTGCCGGTTCGTTAACCTAGATAGTCCAAGTGCCCGCTAGGTTACTTACATAGTCCAAGTGCACTTTCGTTAACTTAGATAGTCCAAGTCGCGGTAGGTAACCAACATAGTCCAAGGGCCGCTAGGTAACCTATATAGTCCAAGTGCCCGCTAGTTAGCCTATAGTCCAAGTGCCCTCTAGGTAACCTACATATTCCAAGTTTCCGCTAGGTACCCTAGATAGTCCAAGTGCCCGTTACCTAACCTAGATAGTCCAAGTGCCCGTTAGGTTACCTGCATAGTCCACGTGCCAGTTCGTTAACCTAGATAGTCCAATTGCCCGCTAGGTAACCTACATAGTCCAAGGGCCGGCTAGGTAACCTTTAGAATCCAAGTGCCCACTAGGTAATCTAGATAGTCCAGGTGCCCGTTAGGTAACCTAGATAGTCCAAGTGCCCGCTAGTTAACCTACATAGTCCAAGTGCCCGCTGGTTAACTTAAACAGTCCAAGTGCCCGCTAGGTTACCTGCATAGTCCAAGTGCCCGTTAGGTAACCTAGATAGTCCAAGTGCCCGCTAAGTAACCTACATAGTCCAAGTGCCCGCTAGGTAACCTAGATAGTCCAAGTACCCGTTAGCTAACCTAGATAGTCCAAGTGCCCGCTAGGTAACCTCCATAGTCCAAGTGCCCGCTAGGTAACCTCCATAGTCCAAGTGCCCGTTCGTTAACCTAGATAGTCCAAGTTCCTGTTAGCTAACCTACATAGTCCAAGTGCCCGTTCGTTAACCTAGATAGTTCAAGTGCCCGCTAGGTAACCTAGACAGTCCAAGTGCCTGCTAGGTAACCTACATAGTCCAAGTGCCCGTTTGCTAACCTAGATCGTCAAAGGGCCCGCTAGTTAACCTACATAGTCCAAGGGCCCGCTAGTTAACCTAGATAGTCCAAGTGCCCGCTAGTTAACCTACATTGTCCAAGTCCCTGATGGGGAACCTACATAGTCCAAGTATCCGCTAGGTAACCTACATAGTCCAAATGCCCGCTAGTAACGTACATAGTCCAAGTGCCCGCTAGGTAACCTACATATTCCAAGTTCCCGCTAGGTAACCTACATATTCCAAGTTCCCGCTAGGTAACCTAGATAGTCCAAGTGCCCGTTACCTAACCTAGATAGTCCAAGTGCCCATTAGGTTACCTACATAGTCCACGTGCCGGTTCGTTAACCTAGATAGTCCAAGTGCCCGCTAGGTTACTTACATAGTCCAAGTGCACTTTCGTTAACTTAGATAGTCCAAGTCGCGGTAGGTAACCAACATAGTCCAAGGGCCGCTAGGTAACCTATATAGTCCAAGTGCCCGCTAGTTAGCCTATAGTCCAAGTGCCCTCTAGGTAACCTACATATTCCAAGTTTCCGCTAGGTACCCTAGATAGTCCAAGTGCCCGTTACCTAACCTAGATAGTCCAAGTGCCCGTTAGGTTACCTACATAGTCCACGTGCCAGTTCGTTAACCTAGATAGTCCAATTGCCCGCTAGGTAACCTACATAGTCCAAGGGCCGGATAGGTAACCTTTAGAATCCAAGTGCCCACTAGGTAATCTAGATAGTCCAGGTGCCCGTTAGGTAACCTAGATAGTCCAAGTGCCCGCTGGTTAACTTAAACAGTCCAAGTGCCCGCTAGGTTACCTGCATAGTCCAAGTGCCCGTTAGGTAACCTAGATAGTCCAAGTGCCCGCTAGGTAACCTACATAGTCCAAGTGCCCGCTAGGTAACCTAGATAGTCCAAGTACCCGTTAGCTAACCTAGATAGTCCAAGTGCCCGCTAGGTAACCTCCATAGTCCAAGTGCCCGCTAGGTAATCTCCATAGTCCAAGTGCCCGTTCGTTAACCTAGATAGTCCAAGTTCCTGTTAGCTAACCTACATAGTCCAAGTGCCCGTTCATTAACCTAGATAGTTCAAGTGCCCGCTAGGTAACCTAGACAGTCCAAGTGCCTGCTAGGTAACCTACATAGTCCAAGTGCCCGTTTGCTAACCTAGATCGTCAAAGGGCCCGCTAGTTAACCTACATAGTCCAAGGGCCCGCTAGTTAACCTAGATAGTCCAAGTGCCCGCTAGTTAACCTACATTGTCCAAGTCCCTGATGGGGAACCTACATAGTCCAAGTATCCGCTAGGTAACCTACATAGTCCAAATGCCCGCTAGTAACGTACATAGTCCAAGTGCCCGCTAGGTAACCTACATATTCCAAGTTCCCGCTAGGTAACCTACATATTCCAAGTTCCCGCTAGGTAACCTAGATAGTCCAAGTGCCCGTTACCTAACCTAGATAGTCCAAGTGCCCATTAGGTTACCTACATAGTCCACGTGCCGGTTCGTTAACCTAGATAGTCCAAGTGCCCGCTAATTAACCTACATAGTCCAAGTGCCCGCTAATTAACCTACATAGTCCAAGTGCCCGTTAGGTAACCTAGACAGTCCAAGTGCCCGCTAGGTAACCTCCATAGTCCAAGTGCCCGCTAATTAACCTATATAGTCCAAGTGCCCGCTAGGGAACCTGCATCGTCCAAGTGCCCGCTAGTTAATCTAGATAGTCCAAGTGCCCGCTAGTTAACCTACATAGTCCAAGGGCCCTCTAGTTAACCTAGATAGTCCAAGTGCCCGCTAGGGGACGTACATAGTCCAAGTGCCCGCTAGGTAACCTAGATAGTCTAAGGGCCCGCTAGTTAACCTACATAGTCCAACTGCCCGATAGGGAACCTACATAGTCCAAGATCCCGCTAAGGGACGAACATAGTCCAAGTGCCCGCTAGGGAACCTACATAGTCCAAGTGCCCGCTAGGTAACCTAGATCGTCCAAGTGCCCTTGTTAACCTACATAGTCCAAGTGCCCGCTGAGGAACCTACATAGTCCAAGTGTCCGAAAGGGAACCTACGTATTCCAAGTGCCCATTAGGGCACCTAGATAGTCCAAGTGCCCATAGGGAACCTATATAGTCCAAGTGCCCTCTAGGGAACTTACATAGTCAAAGTGCCCGCTAGGGAACCTGCATTGTACAAGTGCCCTCTAGTTAACCTAGATAGTCCAAGTGCCCGCTAGGTAACCTAGATAGTCCAAGGGCCCGCTAGTTAACCTACATATTCCAAGTACCCGATAGGGAACCTACATAGTCCAAGTGCCCAATGAGGAACCTACATAGTCCAAGTGCCCGATAGGGAATCTTCATATTCCAAGTGCCCGTTAGGGAACCCAGATTGTCCAACTGCCCATTTGGAACCTATATAGTCCAAGTTCCCTCTAGGGAAGCTACATATTCATAGTGCCCGCTAGGGAACCTGCATTGTCCAAGTGCCCGCTAGTTAACCTAGATCGTCCAAGTGTCCGCTAGTAAACCTACATAGTCCAAGTTCCCGTTAGGTAACCTAGATAGGCCAAGTGCCCGCTAGTTAACATACATAGTACAATGGCCCGCTAGTTGACCTAGATAGTCCAAGTGCCCGCTAGTTAACCTAGATAGTCAAAGTGCCCGCTAGTTAACCTAAGTAGTACAAATGTCCAATAGGGATCCTACATAATCCAAGTGCCCGTTCGTTAACCTAGATATTCCAAGTTCCGGTTTGCTAATCTAGATAGTCCAAGTGCCCGCTAGGTAACCTATACTGTCCAAGTGCCCGCTAGGTTACTTACATAGTCCAAGTGCACGTTCGTTAACTTAGATAGTCCAAGTCGCGGTAGGTAACCAACATAGTCTAAGGGCCGCTAGGTAACCTATATAGTCCAAGTGCCCGCTAGTTAACCTATAGTCCAAGTGTCCTCTAGGTAACTTAAACAGTCCAAGTGCCCGCTAGGTTACCTGCATAGTCCAAGTGCCCATTAGGTAACCTAGATAGTCCAAGTGCCCGCTAGGTAACCTCCATAGTCCAAGTGCCCGCTAGGTAACATCCATAGTCCAAGTGCCCATTCGTTAACCTAGATAGTCCAAGTTCCTGTTAGCTAACCTACATAGTCCAAGTGCCCGTTCGTTAACCTAGATAGTTCAAGTGCCCGCTAGGTAACCTAGACAGTCCAAGTGCCTGCTAGGTAACCTACATAGTCCAAGTGCCCGTTTGCTAACCTAGATCGTCAAAGGGCCCGCTAGTTAACCTACATAGTCCAAGGGCCCTCTAGTTAACCTAGATAGTCCAAGTGCCCGCTAGTTAACCTACATTGTCCAAGTCCCTGATGGGGAACCTACATAGTCCAAGTATCCGCTAGGTAACCTACATAGTCCAAATGCCCACTAGTAACGTACGTAGTCCAAATGCCCGTTAGGTAACCTAGATAGTCCAAATGCCCGCTACGGTACCTACATAGCCCAAGTGCCCGCTAGGTAACCTACATAGTCCAAATGCCCGCTAGAAACCTACATAGTCCAAGTGCAAGAAGGGAACCTACATAATCCAAGTGCCCGCTAGGGAACCTACATAGTCCAAATGCCCGTTAGGTAACCTAGATAGTCCAAATGCCCGCTAGGGTACCCAAATAGTCTAAGTGCCCGCGAGGTAACCTACATTGTCCAAGTGCCCATTCATTAACCTAGATTTTCCAAGTGCCCTCTAGGTAACCTAGACTGTCCAAGTGCCCGCTTGGTTACCTACATAGTCCACGTGCCCGTTCGTTAACCTAGATAGTAGAAGAGCCCGCTAGTTAACCTACATAGTCCAAGGGCCCGCTAGTTAACCTATATAGTCCAAGTGCCCGATAGTTAACCTACATTGTCCAAGTCCCTGATGGGGAACCTACATAGTCCAAGTATCCGCTAGGTAACCTCCATAGTCCAAGTGCCCGCTAATTAACCTATATAGTCCAAGTGCCCGCTAGGGAACCTGCATTGTCCAATTGCCCGCTAGTTAATCTAGATAGTCCAAGTGCCCGCTAGTTAAGCTAGATAGTCCAAGTGGCCGCTAGTTAACCTAGATCGTCCAAGTGCCCGCTAGTTAACCTAGATCGCCCAAGTGCCCGCTAGTTAACCTACATAGTCCAAGGTCCGCTAGTTAACCTAGATATTCCAAGTGCCCGCTAGTTAACCTACATAGTCCAAGGGCCCTCTTGTTAACCTAGATAGTCCAAGTGCCCACTAGGGGAAGTACATAGTCCAAGTGTCCGCTAGGTAACCTAGATAGTCTAAGGGCCCGCTAGTTAACCTACATAGTCCAACTGGCCGATAGGGAACCTACATAGTCCAAGCGCTCGCTAAGGGACGAACACAGTCCAAGTGCCCGCTAGGGAACCTACAGAGTCCAAGTGCCCGCTAGTTAACCTACATAGTCCAAGTGCCCGCTGAGGAACCTACATAGTCCAAGTGTCCGAAAGGGAACCTACGTATTCCAAGTGCCCATTAGGGCACCTAGATAGTCCAAGTGCCCATAGGGAACCTATATAGTCCAAGTGCCCTCTAGGGAACTTACATAGTCAAAGTGCCCGCTAGGGAACCTGCATTGTACAAGTGCCCTCTAGTTAACCTAGATAGTCCAAGTGCCCGCTAGGTAACCTAGATAGCCCAAGGGCCTGCTGTTTAACCGACATAGTCCAACGGCCCTCTAGTTAACCTAGATAGTCCAAGTTCCCGCTGGAGGACGTACATAGTCCAAGTGCCCGCTCGGTAACCTAGATAGTCTACGGGCCCGCTAGTTAACCTACATAGTCCAACTGCCCGATAGGGAACCTACATAGTCAAAGTGCCCGCTAAGGGACGAACATAGTCCAAGTGCCCACTAGGGAACCTGCATAGTCCAAGTGCCCGATAGGTAACCTAGATAGTCCAAGTGCCCGCTAGTAAACCTACATAGTCCAAGTGCCCACTGAGGAACCTGCATAGTCCAAGTGTCCGAAAGGGAACCTAAGTATTCCAAGTGCCCATTAGGGCACCTACATAGTCCAAGTGCCCTCTAGGGAACATACATAGTCAAAGTGCCCGCTAGGGAACCTGCATTGTACAAGTGCCCTCTAGTTAACCTAGATAGTCCAAGTGCCCGCTAGGTAACCTAGATAGTCCAAGGGCCCGCTAGTTAACCTACAAAGTCCAAGTGCCCGATAGGGAACCTACATAGTTCAAGTGCCCAATGAGGAACCTACATAGTCCAAGTGCCCGATAGGGAATCTTCATAATCCAAGTGCCCGTTAGGGAACCCAGATAGTCCAAGTGCCCATAGGGAACCTACATAGTCCAAGTGCCCTCTAGGGAAGCTACATATTCATAGTGCCCGCTAGAAACCTGCATTGTCCAAGTGCCCGCTAGTTAACCTAGATCGTCCAAGTGTCCGCTAGTAAACCTACATAGTCCAAGTTCCCGTTAGGTAACCTAGATAGGCCAAGTGCCCGCTAGTTAACCTACATAGTACAATGGCCCGCTAGTTGACCTAGATAGTCCAAGTGCCCGCTAGTTAACCTAGATAGTCAAAGTGCCCGCTAGTTAACCTAAGTAGTACAAATGTCCAATAGGGATCCTACATAATCCAAGTGCCCGTTCGTTAACCTAGATATTCCAAGTTCCGGTTTGCTAATCTAGATAGTCCAAGTGCCCGCTAGGTAACCTATACTGTCCAAGTGCCCGCTAGGTTACTTACATAGTCCAAGTGCACGTTCGTTAACTTAGATAGTCCAAGTCGCGGTAGGTAACCAACATAGTCTAAGGGCCGCTAGGTAACCTATATAGTCCAAGTGCCCGCTAGTTAACCTATAGTCCAAGTGTCCTCTAGGTAACTTAAACAGTCCAAGTGCCCGCTAGGTTACCTGCATAGTCCAAGTGCCCATTAGGTAACCTAGATAGTCCAAGTGCCCGCTAGGTAACCTCCATAGTCCAAGTGCCCGCTAGGTAACATCCATAGTCCAAGTGCCCATTCGTTAACCTAGATAGTCCAAGTTCCTGTTAGCTAACCTACATAGTCCAAGTGCCCGTTCGTTAACCTAGATAGTTCAAGTGCCCGCTAGGTAACCTAGACAGTCCAAGTGCCTGCTAGGTAACCTACATAGTCCAAGTGCCCGTTTGCTAACCTAGATCGTCAAAGGGCCCGCTAGTTAACCTACATAGTCCAAGGGCCCTCTAGTTAACCTAGATAGTCCAAGTGCCCGCTAGTTAACCTACATTGTCCAAGTCCCTGATGGGGAACCTACATAGTCCAAGTATCCGCTAGGTAACCTACATAGTCCAAATGCCCACTAGTAACGTACGTAGTCCAAATGCCCGTTAGGTAACCTAGATAGTCCAAATGCCCGCTAGGGAACCTACATAGCCCAAGTGCCCGCTAGGTAACCTACATAGTCCAAATGCCCGCTAGAAACCTACATAGTCCAAGTGCAAGAAGGGAACCTACATAATCCAAGTGCCCGCTAGGGAACCTACATAGTCCAAATGCCCGTTAGGTAACCTAGATAGTCCAAATGCCCGCTAGGGTACCCAAATAGTCTAAGTGCCCGCGAGGTAACCTACATTGTCCTAGTGCCCATTCATTAACCTAGATTTTCCAAGTGCCCTCTAGGTAACCTAGACTGTCCAAGTGCCCGCTTGGTTACCTACATAGTCCACGTGCCCGTTCGTTAACCTAGATAGTACAAGAGCCCGCTAGTTAACCTACATAGTCCAAGGGCCCGCTAGTTAACCTATATAGTCCAAGTGCCCGATAGTTAACCTACATTGTCCAAGTCCCTGATGGGGAACCTACATAGTCCAAGTATCCGCTAGGTAACCTCCATAGTCCAAGTGCCCGCTAATTAACCTATATAGTCCAAGTGCCCGCTAGGGAACCTGCATTGTCCAAGTGCCCGCTAGTTAATCTAGATAGTCCAAGTGCCCGCTAGTTAAGCTAGATAGTCCAAGTGGCCGCTAGTTAACCTAGATCGTCCAAGTGCCCGCTAGTTAACCTAGATCGCCCAAGTGCCCGCTAGTTAACCTACATAGTCCAAGGTCCGCTAGTTAACCTAGATATTCCAAGTGCCCGCTAGTTAACCTACATAGTCCAAGGGCCCTCTTGTTAACCTAGATAGTCCAAGTGCCCACTAGGGGAAGTACATAGTCCAAGTGTCCGCTAGGTAACCTAGATAGTCTAAGGGCCCGCTAGATAACCTACATAGTCCAACTGGCCGATAGGGAACCTACATAGTCCAAGCGCTCGCTAAGGGACGAACACAGTCCAAGTGCCCGCTAGGGAACCTACAGAGTCCAAGTGCCCGCTAGTTAACCTACATAGTCCAAGTGCCCGCTGAGGAACCTACATAGTCCAAGTGTCCGAAAGGGAACCTACGTATTCCAAGTGCCCATTAGGGCACCTAGATAGTCCAAGTGCCCATAGGGAACCTATATAGTCCAAGTGCCCTCTAGGGAACTTACATAGTCAAAGTGCCCGCTAGGGAACCTGCATTGTACAAGTGCCCTCTAGTTAACCTAGATAGTCCAAGTGCCCGCTAGGTAACCTAGATAGCCCAAGGGCCTGCTGTTTAACCTACATAGTCCAACGGCCCTCTAGTTAACCTAGATAGTCCAAGTGCCCGCTGGAGGACGTACATAGTCCAAGTGCCCGCTCGGTAACCTAGATAGTCTACGGGCCCGCTAGTTAACCTACATAGTCCAACTGCCCGATAGGGAACCTACATAGTCCAAGTGCCCGCTAAGGGACGAACATAGTCCAAGTGCCAACTAGGGAACCTGCATAGTCCAAGTGCCCGATAGGTAACCTAGATAGTCCAAGTGCCCGCTAGTAAACCTACATAGTCCAAATGCCCACTGAGGAACCTGCATAGTCCAAGTGTCCGAAAGGGAACCTACGTATTCCAAGTGCCCATTAGGGCACCTAGATAGTCCAAGTGCCCATAGGGAACCTATATCGTCCAAGTGCCCTCTAGGGAACCTACATAGTCAAAGTGCCCGCTAGGGAACCTGCATTGTACAAGTGCCCTCTAGTTAACCTAGATAGTCCAAGTGCCCGCTAGGTAACCTAGATAGTCCAAGGGCCCGCTAGTTAACCTACAAAGTCCAAGTGCCCGATAGGGAACCTACATAGTTCAAGTGCCCAATGAGGAACCTACATAGTCCAAGTGCCCGATAGGGAATCTTCATAATCCAAGTGCCCGTTAGGGAACCCAGATAGTCCAAGTGCCCATAGGGAACCTACATAGTCCAAGTGCCCTCTAGGGAAGCTACATATTCATAGTGCCCGCTAGAAACCTGCATTGTCCAAGTGCCCGCTAGTTAACATAGATCGTCCAAGTGTCCGCTAGTAAACCTACATAGTCCAAGTTCCCGTTAGGTAACCTAGATAGGCCAAGTGCCCGCCAGTTAACCTACATAGTACAATGGCCCGCTAGTTGACATAGATAGTCCAAGTGCCCGCTAGTTAACCTAGATTGTCAAAGTGCCCGCTAGTTAACCTAAGTAGTACAAATGTCCAATAGGGATCCTACATAGTCCAAGTGCCCGCTAGGTAACCTAGATATTCCAAGTTCCGGTTTGCTAACCTAGATAGTCCAAGTGCCCGCTAGGTAACGTACATAGTCCAAGTGCCCATTCGTTAACCTAGTTGTCCAAGTGCCCGCTAGGTAACCTATACTGTCCAAGTGCCCGCTAGGTTACTTACATAGTCCAAGTGCACGTTCGTTAACTTAGATAGTCCAAGTCGCTGTAGGTAACCAACATAGTCCAAGGGCCGCTAGGTAACCTATATAGTCCAAGTGCCCGCTAGTTAACCTATAGTCCAAGTGCCCTCTAGGTAACCTACATATTCCAAGTTCCCGCTAGGTAACCTATAGTCCAAGTGCCCGTTACCTAACCTAGATAGTCCAAGTGCCCGTTAGGTTACCTATATTGTCCAAGTGCCCGCTAGTTAACCTACATAGTCCAAGGTCCACTAGTTAACCTAGATATTCCAAGTGCCCGCTAATTAACCTACATAGTCCAAGGGCCCTCTAGTTAACCTAAATAGTCCAAGTGACCGCTAGAAGACGTACATAGTCCAAGTGCCCGCTAGGTAACCTAGATAGTCTAAGGGCCCGCTAGTTAACCTACATAGTCCAACTGCCCGATAGGGAACCTACATAGTCCAAGTGCCCGCTAAGGGACGAACATAGTCCAAGTGCCCGCTAGGGAACCTGCATAGTCCAAGTGCCCGCTAGGTAACCTAGATAGTCCAAGTGCCCGCTAGGGAACCTGCATTGCACAAGTGCCCTCTAGTTAACCTAGATAGTCCAAGTGCCCGCTAGGTAACCTAGATAGTCCAAGGGCCCCCTAGTTAACCTACATAGTCCAAGTGCCCGATAGGGAACCTACATAGTCCAAGTGCCCAATGAGGAACCTACATAGTCCAAGTGCCCGATAGGGAATCTTCATATTCCAAGTGCCCGTTAAGGAACCCAGATAGTCCAAGTGCCCATAGGGAACCTACATAGTCCAAGTGCCCTCTAGGGAAGCTACATATTCATAGTGCCCGCTAGGGAACCTGCATTGTCCATGTGCCCGCTAGTTAACCTAGATCGTCCAAGTGTCCGCTAGTAAACCTACATAGTCCAAGTTCCCGTTAGGTAACCTAGATAGGCCAAGTGCTCGCTAGTTAACCTATATAGTACAATGGCCCGCTAGTTGACCTAGATAGTCCAAGTGCCCGCTAATTAACCTAGATAGTCAAAGTGCCCGCTAGTTAACCTAAGTAGTACAAATGTCCGATAGGGATCCTACATAGTCCAAGTGCCCGCTAGTTAACCTAGATATTCCAAGTTCCGGTTTGCTAACCTAGATAGTCCAAGTGCCCGCTAGGTAACCTACGTAGTCCAAGTGCCCATTCGTTAACCTAGATAGTCCAAGTGCCCCCTAGGTAACCTATACTGTCCAAGTGCGCGCCAGGTTACCTACATAGTCCAAGTGCACATTCGTTAACTTAGATAGTCCAAGTCGCGCTAGGTAACCTACATAGTCCAAGGGCCACTAGGTAACCTATAGTCCAAGTGCCCTCTAGGTAACCTATATATTCCAAGTTCCCGCTAGGTAACCTAGATAGTCAAAGTGCCCGTTACCTAACCTAGATAGTCCAAGTGCCCGTTAGGTTACCTACATAGTCCACGTGCCCGTTCGTTAAACTAGATAGTCCAATTGCCCGCTAGGTAACCTACATAGTCCATGATCTGGCAGTTAACTTAGACAGATCAAGTGCCCGCTAGGTTACCTGCATAGTCCAAGTGCCCGTTAGCTAACGTAGATAGTCCAAGTGCCCGCTAGGTAACCTCCATAGTCCAAGTGCCCCCTAGGTAACCTCCATAGTCCAAGTGCCCACTAATTTACCTATATAGTCCAAATGCCCGCTAGGGAACCTCCATCGTCCAAGTGCCCGCTAGTTAACCTACATAGTCCAAGGTCCGCTAGTAAACCTAGATATTCCAAGTGCCCGCTAGTTAACCTACATAGTCAAAGGACCCTCTAGTTAACCTAGATAGTCCATGTGCCCGCTAGAGGACGTACATTGTCCAAGTGCCCGCTAGGTAACCTAGATAGTCTAAGGGCCCTCTAGTTAACCTACATAGTCCAACTGCCCGATAGGGAATCTACATAGTCCAAGTGCCCGCTAAGGGACGAACATAGTCCATGTGCCCGCTAGGGAACCTGCATAGTCCAAGTGCCCGCTAGGTAACCTAGATAGTCCAAGTGCCTGCTACTTAACCTACATAGTCCAAGTGCCCGCTGAGGAACCTACATAGTCCAAGTGTCCGAAAGGGAACCTACGTATTCCAAGTGCCCATTAGGGCACCTAGATAGTCCAAGTGCCCATAGGGAACCTATATCGTCCAAGTGCCCTCTAGGGAACCTACATAGTCAAAGTGCCCGCTAGGGAACCTGCATTGTACAAGTGCCCTCTAGTTAACCTAGGTAGTCCAAGTGCCCGCTAGGTAACCTAGATAGTCCAAGGGCCCGCTAGTTAACCTACATAGTCCAAGTGCCCGATAGGGAACCTAAATAGTCCAAGAGCCCAATGAGGAACCTACATAGTCCAAGTGCCCGATAGGGAATCTTCATATTCCAAGTGCCCGTTAGGGAACCCAGATAGTCCAAGTGCCCATAGGGAACCTACATAGTCCAAGTGCCCTCTAGGGAAGCTACATATTCATTGTCCTCGCTAGCGAACCTGCATTGTCCAAGTGTCCGCTAGTTAACGTAGATCGTCCAAGTGTCCGCTAGTAAACCTACATAGTCCAAGTTCCCGTTAGGTAACCTAGATAGGCCAAGTGCCCGCTAGTTAACCTACATAGTACAATGGCCCGCTAGTTGACCTAGATAGTCCAAGTGCACGCTAGTTAACCTAGATAGTCAAAGTGCCCGCTAGTTAACCTAAGTAGTACAAATGTCCGATAGGGATCCTACATAGTCCAAGTGCCCGCTAGGTAACCTAGATATTCCAAGTTCCGGTTTGCTGACCTAGATAGTCCAAGTGCCCGCTAGGTAACCTACATAGTCCAAGTGCCCATTCGTTAACCTAGATAGTCCAAGTGCCCGCTAGGTAACCTATACTGTCCAAGTGCCCGCTAGGTTACTTACATAGTCCAAGTGCACGTTCGTTAACTTAGATAGTCCATGTCGCGCTAGGTAACCTACATAGTCCAAGGGCCGCTACGTAACCTATATAGTCCAAGTGCCCGCTAGTTAACCTATAGTCCAAGTGCCCTCTAGGTAACCTACATATTCCAAGTTCCCGCTAGGTAACCTAGATATTCCAAGTGCCCGTTACCTAACCTAGATAGTCCAAGTGCCAGTTAGGTTACCTACATAGTCCACGTGCCCGTTCGTTAACCTATATCGTCCAAGTGCCCGCTAGTTAACCTACATAATCCAATGTCCGCTAGTTAACCTAGATATTCCAAGTGCCCGCTAGTTAACCTACCTAGTCCAACAGCCCTCTAGTTAACCTAGATAGTCCAAGTGCCCGCTGGAGGACATACATAGTCCAAGTGCCCGCTAGGTAACCTAGATAGCCTACGGGCCCGCTAGTTAACCTACATAGTCCAACTGCCCGAGAGGGAACCTACATAGTCCAAGTGCCCGCTAAGGGAGGAACATAGTCCAAGTGCCCGCTAGGGAACCTGCATAGTCCAAGTGCCCGCTAGGTAACCTAGATAGTCCAAGTGCCCGCTAGTTAACCTACATAGTCCAAGTGCCCACTGAGGAACCTACATACTCCAAGTGTCCGAAAGGGAACCTACGTATTCCAAGTGCCCATTAGGGCACCTAGATAGTCCACGTGCCCATAGGGAACCTATATCGTCCAAGTGCCCTCTAGGGAACCTACATAGTCAAAGTGCCCGCTAGGGAACCTGCATTGTACAAGTGCCCTCTAGTTAACCTAGATAGTCCAAGTGCCCACTAGGTACCCTAGATAGTCCAAGGGCCCGCTAGTTAACCTACAAAGTCCAAGTGCCCGATAGGGAACCTACATAGTCCAAGTGCCCAATGAGGAACCTACATAATCCAAGTGCCCGATAGGGAATCTTCATATTCCAAGTGCCCGTTAGGGAACCCAGATAGTCCAAGTGCCCATAGGGAACCTACATAGTCCAAGTGCCCTCTAGGGAAGCTACATATTCATAGTGCCCGCTAAGGAACCTGCATTGTCCAAGTTCCCGCTAGTTAACCTAGATCGTCCAAGTGTCCGCTAGTAAACCTACATAGTCCAAGTTCCCGTTAGGTAACCTAGATAGTCCAAGTGCCCACTAGTTAACCTAGATAGTCAAAGTGCCCGCTAGTTAACCTAAGTAGTACAAATGTCTGATAGGGATCCTACATAGTCCAAGTGCCCGCTAGGTAACCTAGATATTCCAAGTTCCGGTTTGCTAACCTAGATAGTCCAAGTGTCCGCTAGGTAACCTACATAGTCCAAGTGCCCATTCCTTAACCTAGATAGTCCAAGTGCCCGCTAGGTAACCTATACTGTCCAAGTGCCTGCTAGGTTACCTACATAGTCCAAGTGCACGTTCGTTAACTTAGATAGTCCAAGTCGCGCTAGGTAACCTACATAGTCCAAGGGCCACTAGGTAACCTATAGTCCAAGTGCCCTCTAGGTAACCTACATATTCCAAGTTCCCGCTAGGTAACCTAGATAGTCCAAGTGCCCGTTACCTAACCTAGATAGTCCAAGTGCCAGTTAGGTTAACTACATAGTCCACGTGCCCGTTCGTTAACCTAGATAGTCCAATTGCCCGCTAGGTAACCTACATAGTCCAAGAGCCGGCAGGTAACTTAGACAGTTCAAGTGCCCGCTAGGTTACCTGCATAGTCCAAGTGCCCGTTAGGTAACCTAGATAGTCCAAGTGCCCGCTAGGTAACCTACATAGTCCAAGTGCCCGCTAGGTAACCTAGATAGTCCAAGTACCCGTTAGCTAACCTAGATAGTCCAAGTGCCCGCTAGGTAACCTCCATAGTCCAATTGCCCCCTAGGTAACCTCCATAGTCCAAGTGCCCACTAATTTACCTATATAGTCCAAATGCCCGCTAAGGGACGAACATAGTCCATGTGCCCGCTAGGGGACCTGCATAGTCCAAGTGCCCGCTAGTTAACCTAGATAGTCCAAGTGCCCGCTACTTAACCTACATAGTCCAAGTGCCCGCTGAGGAACCTACATAGTCCAAGTGTCCGAAAGGGAACCTACGTATTCCAAGTGCCCATTAGGGCACCTAGATAGTCCAAGTGCCCATAGGGAACCTATATCGTCCAAGTGCCCTCTAGGGAACCTACATAGTCAAAGTGCCCGCTAGGGAACCTGCATTGTACAAGTGCCCTCTAGTTAACCTAGGTAGTCCAAGTGCCCGCTAGGTAACCGAGATAGTCCAAGGGCCCGCTAGTTAACCTACATAGTCCAAGTGCCCGATAGGGAACCTAAATAGTCCAAGAGCCCAATGAGGAACCTACATAGTCCAAGTGCCCGATAGGGAATCTTCATATTCCAAGTGCCCGTTAGGGAACCCAGATAGTCCAAGTGCCCATAGGGAACCTACATAGTCCAAGTGCCCTCTAGGGAAGCTACATATTCATTGTCCTCGCTAGCGAACCTGCATTGTCCAAGTGTCCGCTAGTTAACGTAGATCGTCCAAGTGTCCGCTAGTAAACCTACATAGTCCAAGTTCCCGTTAGGTAACCTAGATAGGCCAAGTGCCCGCTAGTTAACCTACATAGTACAATGGCCCGCTAGTTGACCTAGATAGTCCAAGTGCACGCTAGTTAACCTAGATAGTCAAAGTGCCCGCTAGTTAACCTAAGTAGTACAAATGTCCGATAGGGATCCTACATAGTCCAAGTGCCCGCTAGGTAACCTAGATATTCCAAGTTCCGGTTTGCTGACCTAGATAGTCCAAGTGCCCGCTAGGTAACCTACATAGTCCAAGTGCCCATTCGTTAACCTAGATAGTCCAAGTGCCCGCTAGGTAACCTATACTGTCCAAGTGCCCGCTAGGTTACTTACATAGTCCAAGTGCACGTTCGTTAACTTAGATAGTCCATGTCGCGCTAGGTAACCTACATAGTCCAAGGGCCGCTACGTAACCTATATAGTCCAAGTGCCCGCTAGTTAACCTATAGTCCAAGTGCCCTCTAGGTAACCTACATATTCCAAGTTCCCGCTAGGTAACCTAGATATTCCAAGTGCCCGTTACCTAACCTAGATAGTCCAAGTGCCAGTTAGGTTACCTACATAGTCCACGTGCCCGTTCGTTAACCTATATCGTCCAAGTGCCCGCTAGTTAACCTACATAATCCAATGTCCGCTAGTTAACCTAG
Organism: Tenrec ecaudatus; assembly: GCF_050624435.1. NCBI lineage: Eukaryota > Metazoa > Chordata > Mammalia > Afrosoricida > Tenrecidae > Tenrec > Tenrec ecaudatus. The sequence continues at coordinate 392,011 of NW_027457597.1, read as the reverse complement.
ATATTCCAAGTGCCCGCTAGTTAACCTACCTAGTCCAACAGCCCTCTAGTTAACCTAGATAGTCCAAGTGCCCGCTGGAGGACATACATAGTCCAAGTGCCCGCTAGGTAACCTAGATAGCCTACGGGCCCGCTAGTTAACCTACATAGTCCAACTGCCCGAGAGGGAACCTACATAGTCCAAGTGCCCGCTAAGGGACGAACATAGTCCAAGTGCCCGCTAGGGAACCTGCATAGTCCAAGTGCCCGCTAGGTAACCTAGATAGTCCAAGTGCCCGCTAGTTAACCTACATAGTCCAAGTGCCCACTGAGGAACCTACATACTCCAAGTGCCCGAAAGGGAACCTACGTATTCCAAGTGCCCATTAGGGCACCTAGATAGTCCACGTGCCCATAGGGAACCTATATCGTCCAAGTGCCCTCTAGGGAACCTACATAGTCAAAGTGCCCGCTAGGGAACCTGCATTGTACAAGTGCCCTCTAGTTAACCTAGATAGTCCAAGTGCCCACTAGGTACCCTAGATAGTCCAAGGGCCCGCTAGTTAACCTACAAAGTCCAAGTGCCCGATAGGGAACCTACATAGTCCAAGTGCCCAATGAGGAACCTACATAATCCAAGTGCCCGATAGGGAATCTTCATATTCCAAGTGCCCGTTAGGGAACCCAGATAGTCCAAGTGCCCATAGGGAACCTACATAGTCCAAGTGCCCTCTAGGGAAGCTACATATTCATAGTGCCCGCTAAGGAACCTGCATTGTCCAAGTTCCCGCTAGTTAACCTAGATCGTCCAAGTGTCCGCTAGTAAACCTACATAGTCCAAGTTCCCGTTAGGTAACCTAGATAGTCCAAGTGCCCACTAGTTAACCTAGATAGTCAAAGTGCCCGCTAGTTAACCTAAGTAGTACAAATGTCTGATAGGGATCCTACATAGTCCAAGTGCCCGCTAGGTAACCTAGATATTCCAAGTTCCGGTTTGCTAACCTAGATAGTCCAAGTGTCCGCTAGGTAACCTACATAGTCCAAGTGCCCATTCCTTAACCTAGATAGTCCAAGTGCCCGCTAGGTAACCTATACTGTCCAAGTGCCTGCTAGGTTACCTACATAGTCCAAGTGCACGTTCGTTAACTTAGATAGTCCAAGTCGCGCTAGGTAACCTATATAGTCCAAGGGCCACTAGGTAACCTATAGTCCAAGTGCCCTCTAGGTAACCTACATATTCCAAGTTCCCGCTAGGTAACCTAGATAGTCCAAGTGCCCGTTACCTAACCTAGATAGTCCAAGTGCCAGTTAGGTTAACTACATAGTCCACGTGCCCGTTCGTTAACCTAGATAGTCCAATTGCCCGCTAGGTAACCTACATAGTCCAAGAGCCGGCAGGTAACTTAGACAGTTCAAGTGCCCGCTAGGTTACCTGCATAGTCCAAGTGCCCGTTAGGTAACCTAGATAGTCCAAGTGCCCGCCTAGGTAACCTACATAGTCCAAGTGCCCGCTAGGTAACCTAGATTGTCCAAGTACCCGTTAGCTAACCTAGATAGTCCAAGTGCCCGCTAGGTAACCTCCATAGTCCAATTGCCCCCTAGGTAACCTCCATAGTCCAAGTGCCCACTAATTTACCTATATAGTCCAAGTGCCCGCTAAGGGACGAACATAGTCCATGTGCCCGCTAGGGGACCTGCATAGTCCAAGTGCCCGCTAGGTAACCTATATAGTCCAAGTGCCCGCTACTTAACCTACATAGTCCAAGTGCCCGCTGAGGAACCTACATAGTCCAAGTGTCCGAAAGGGAACCTACGTATTCCAAGTGCCCATTAGGGCACCTAGATAGTCCAAGTGCCCATAGGGAACCTATATCGTCCAAGTGCCCTCTAGGGAACCTACATAGTCAAAGTGCCCGCTAGGGAACCTGCATTGTACAAGTGCCCTCTAGTTAACCTAGGTAGTCCAAGTGCCCGCTAGGTAACCTAGATAGTCCAAGGGCCCGCTAGTTAACCTACATAGTCCAAGTGCCCGATAGGGAACCTAAATAGTCCAAGTGTCCAATGAGGAACCTACATAGTCCAAGTGCCCGATAGGGAATATTCATATTCCAAGTGCCCGTTAGGGAACCCAGATAGTCCAAGTGCCCATAGGGAACCTACATAGTCCAAGTGCCCTCTAGGGAAGCTACATATTCATTGTCCTCGCTAGGGAACCTGCATTGTCCAAGTGCCCGCTACTTAACGTAGATCGTCCAAGTGTCTGCTAGTAAACCTACATAGTCCAAGTTCCCGTTAGGTAACCTAGATAGGCCAAGTGCCCGCTAGTTAACCTACATAGTACAATGGCCCGCTAGTTGAACTAGATAGTCCAAGTGCACGCTAGTTAACCTAGATAGTCAAAGTGCCCGCTAGTTAACCTAAGTAGTACAAATGTCCGATAGGGATCCTACATAGTCCAAGTGCCCGCTAGGTAACCTAGATATTCCAAGTTCCGGTTTGCTAACCTAGATAGTCCAAGTGCCCGCTAGGTAACCTACATAGTCCAAGTGCCCATTCGTTAACCTAGATAGTCCAATCCCGCTAGGTAACCTATACTGTCCAAGTGCCCGCTAGGTTACTTACATAGTCCAAGTGCACGTTCGTTAACTTAGATAGTCCATGTCGCGCTAGGTAACCTACATAGTCCAAGGGCCGCTATGTAACCTATATAGTCCAAGTGCCCGCTAGTTAACCTATAGTCCAAGTGCCCTCTAGGTAACCTACATATTCCAAGTTCCCGCTAGGTAACCTAGATAGTCCAAGTGCCCGTTACCTAACCTAGATAGTCCAAGTGCCAGTTAGGTTACCTACATAGTCCACGTGCCCGTTCATTAACCTATATCGTCCAAGTGCCCGCTAGTTAACCTACATAGTCCAAGGTCCGCTAGTTAACCTAGATATTCCAAGTGCCCACTAGTTAACCTACCTAGTCCAACGGCCCTCTAGTTAACCTAGATAGTCCAAGTGCCCGCTGGAGGACATACATAGTCCAAGTGCCCGCTAGGTAACCTAGATAGCCTACGGGCCCGCTAGTTAACCTACATAGTCCAACTGCCCGATAGGGAACCTACATAGTCCAAGTGCCCGCTAAGGGATGAACATAGTCCAAGTGCCCGCTAGGGAACCTGCATAGTCCAAGTGCCCACTAGGTAACCTAGATAGTCCAAGGGCCCGCTAGTTAACCTACATAGTCCAAGTGCCCACTGAGGAACCTACATACTCCAAGTGTCCGAAAGGGAACCTACGTATTCCAAGTGCCCATTAGGGCACCAAGATAGTCCAAGTGCCCATAGGGAACCTATATCGTCCAAGTGCCCTCTAGGGAACCTACATAGTCAAAGTGCCCGCTAGGGAACCTGCATTGTACAAGTGCCCTCTAGTTAACCTAGATAGTCCAAGTGCCCACTAGGTACCCTAGATAGTCCAAGGGCCCGCTAGTTAACCTACAAAGTCCAAGTGCCCGATAGGGAACCTACATAGTCCAAGTGCCCAATGAGGAACCTACATAGTCCAAGTGCCCGATAGGGAATCTTCATATTCCAAGTGCCCGTTAGGGAACCCAGATAGTACAAGTGCCCATAGGGAACCTACATAGTCCAAGTGCCCGCTAAGGACGAACATAGTCCAAGTGCCCGCTAGGGAACCTGCATAGTCCACGTGCCCGCTAGGTAACCTAGATAGTCCAAGTGCCCGATAGTTAACCTACATAGTCCAAGTGCCCACTGAGGAACCTACATACTCCAAGTGTCCGAAAGGGAACCTACGTATTCCAAGTGCCCATTAGGGCACCTAGATAGTCCAAGTGCCCATAGGGAACCTATATCGTCCAAGTGCCCTCTAGGGAACCTACATAGTCAAAGTGCCCGCTAGGGAACCTGCATTGTACAAGTGCCCTCTAGTTAACCTAGATAGTCCAAGTGCCCGCTAGGTAACCTAGATAGTCCAAGGGCCCGCTAGTTAACCTACATAGTCCAAGTGCCCGATAGGGAACCTACATAGTCCAAGTGCCCAATGAGGAACCTACATAGTCCAAGTGCCCGATAGGGAATCTTCATATTCCAAGTGCCTGTTACGGAACCCAGATAGTCCAAGTGCCCATAGGGAACCTACATAGTCCAAGTGTCCTCTAGGGAAGCTACATATTCATAGTGCCCGCTAAGGAACCTGCCTTGTCCAAGTGCCCACTAGTTAACCTAGATCGTCCAAGTGTCCGCTAGTAAACCTACATAGTCCAAGTTCCCGTTAGGTAACCTAGATAGTCCAAGTGCCCATTAGTTAACCTAGATAGTCAAAGTGCCCGCTAGTTAACCTAAGTAGTACAAATGTCCGATAGGGATCCTACATAGTCCAAGTGCCCGCTAGGTAACCTAGATATTCCAAGTTCCGGTTTGCTAACCTAGATAGTCCAAGTGTCCGCTAGGTAACCTACATAGTCCAAGTGCCCATTCCTTAACCTAGATAGTCCAAGTGCCCGCTAGGTAACCTATACTGTCCAAGTGCCTGCTAGGTTACCTACATAGTCCAAGTGCACGTTCGTTAACTTAGATAGTCCAAGTCGCGCTAGGTAACCTACATAGTCCAAGGGCCACTAGGTAACCTATAGTCCAAGTGCCCTCTAGGTAACCTACATATTCCAAGTTCCCGCTAGGTAACCTAGATAGTCCAAGTGCCCGTTACCTAACCTAGATAGTCCAAGTGCCAGTTAGGTTAACCTACATAGTCCACGTGCCCGTTCGTTAACCTAGATAGTCCAATTGCCCGCTAGGTAACCTACATAGTCCAAGAGCCGGCAGGTAACTTAGACAGTTCAAGTGCCCGCTAGGTTACCTGCATAGTCCAAGTGCCCGTTAGGTAACCTAGATAGTCCAAGAGCCCGCTAGGTAACCTACATAGTCCAAGTGCCCGCTAGGTAACCTAGATAGTCCAAGTACCCGTTAGCTAACCTAGATAGTCCAATTGCCCCCTAGGTAACCTCCATAGTCCAAGTGCCCACTAATTTACCTATATAGTCCAAGTGCCCGCTAGGGAAACTGCATCGTTCAAGTGCCCGCTAGTTAATCTAGATAGTCCAAGTGCCTGATAGTTAACCTAGATCGTCCAAGTGCCCGCTAGTTGACCTACATAGTCCAAGGTCCGCTAGTTAACCTAGATATTCCAAGTGCCCGCTAGTTAACCTACATAGTCAAAGGGCCCTCTAGTTAACTTAGATAGTCCAAGTGCCCGCTAGGGGACGTACATAGTCCAAGTGTCCGCTATGTAACCTAGATAGTCTAAGGGCCCGCTAGATAACCTACATAGTCCACTGCCTGATAGGGAACCTACATAGTCCAAGTGCCCGCTAAGGGACGAACATAGTCCAAGTGCCCGCTAGGGAACCTACATAGTCCAAGTGCCCACTAGGTAACCTAGATAGTCCAAGTGCCCGCTAGTTAACCTACATAGTCCAAGTACCCGCTGAGGAACCTACATAGTCCAAGTGTCCGAAAGGGAACCTACGTATTCGAAGTGCCCATTAGGGCACCTAGATAGTCCAAGTGCCCAAAGGGAACCTATATCGTCCAAGTGCCCTGTAGGGAACCTACATATTCAAAGTGCCCGCTAGGGAACCTGCATTGTACAAGTGCCCCCTAGTTAACCTAGATAGTCCAAGTGCCCGCTAGGTAACCTAGATAGTCCAAGGGCCCGCTAGTTAACCTACATAGTCCAAGTGCCCGATAGGTAACCTACATAGTCCAAGTGCCCAATGAGGTACCTACATAGTCCAAGTGCCCGATAAGGAATCTTCATATTCCAAGTGCCCGTTAGGGAACCCAGATAGTCCAAGTGCCCATAGGGAACCTACATAGTCCAAGTGCCCTCTAGGGAAGCTACATATTCATAGTGCCCGCTAGGGAACCTGCATTGTCCAAGTGCCCGCCAGTTAACCTAGATCGTCCAAGTGTCCGCTAGTAAACCTACATAGTCCAAGTTACCGTTAGGTAACCTAGATAGGCCAAGTGCCCGCTAGTTGACCTACATAGTACAATGGCCCGCTAGTTGACCTAGATAGTCCAAGTGCCCGCTAGTTTACCTAGATAGTCAAAGTGCCCGCTAGTTAACCTAAGTAGTACAAATGTCCGATAGGGATCCTACATAGTCCAAGTGCCCGCTAGGTAACCTAGATATTCCAAGTTCCGGTTTGCTAACCTAGATAGTGCAAGTGCCCTCTAGGTAACCTACATAGTCCAAGTGCCCATTCGTTAACCTAGATAGTCCAAGTGCCCGCTAGGTAACCTATACTGTCCAAGTGCCCGATAGGTTACCTACATAGTCCAAGTGCACGTTCGTTAACTTAGATAGTCCAAGTCGCGCTAGGTAACCTACATAGTCCAAGGGCCGCTAGGTTACTTATAGTCCAAGTGCCCGCTAGTTAACCAATAGTCCAAGTTCCCGCTAGGTAACCTAGATAGTCCAAGTGCCCGTTACCTAACCTAGATAGTCCAAGTGCCAGTTTGGTTACCTACATAATCCACGTGCCCGTTCGTTAACCTACATCGTCCAAGTGCCCGCTAGTTAACCTACATAGTCCAAGTGCCCGCTCGTTAACCTACATAATCCAAGGGCCCTCTAGTTAACCTTGATAGTCCAAGTGCCCGCTAGAGGACGTACATAGTCTAAGTGCCCGCTAGGTAACCTAGATAGTCTAAGGGCCCGCTAGTTAACCTTCATAGTCCAACTGCCCGATAGGGAACCTACATAGTTCAAGTGCCCGCTAAGGGACGAACATAGTCCAAGTGCCCGCTAGGGAACCTGCATAGTCCAAGTGCCCGCTAGGTAACCTAGATAGTCCAAGTGCCCGCTAGTTAACCTACATAGTCCAAGTGCCCGCTGAGGAACCTACATAGTCCAAGTGTCCGAAAGGGAACCTACGTATTCCAAGTGCCCATTAGGGCACCTAGATAGTCCAAGGGCCCATAGGGAACCTATATCGTCCAAGTGCCCTCTAGGGAACCTACATAGTCAAAGTGCCCGCTAGGGAACCTGCATTGTACAAGTGCCCTCTAGTTAACCTAGATAGTCCAAGTGCCCGCTAGGTAACCTAGATAGTCCAAGGGCCCGCTAGTTAACCTACATAGTCCAAGTGCCCGATAGGGAACCTACATAGTCCAAGTGCCCAATGAGGAACCTACATAGTCCTAGTGCCCGATAGGGAATCTTCATATTCCAAGTGCCCGTTAGGAACCCAGATAATCCAAGTGCCCATAGGGAACCTACATAGTCCAAGTGCCCTCTAGGGAAGCTACATATTCATAGTGCCCGCTAGGGAACCTGCATTGTCCAAGTGCCCGCTAGTTAACCTAGATCGTCCAAGTGTCCGCTAGTAAACCTACATAGTCCAAGTTCCCGTTAGGTAACCTAGATAGGCCAAGTGCCCGCTAGTTAACCTACATAGTACAATGGCCCGCTAGTTGACCTAGATAGTCCAAGTGCCCGCTAGTTAACCTAGATAGTCAAAGTGCCCGCTAGTTAACCTAAGTAGTACAAATGTCCGATAGGGATCCTACATAGTCCAAGCGCCCGCTAGGTAACCTAGATATTCCAAGTTCCGGTTTGCTAACCTAGATAGTCCAAGTGCCCGCTAGGTAACCTAGATAGTCCAAGTGCCCATTCGTTAACCTAGATAGTCCAAGTGCCCGCTAGGTAACCTATACTGTCCAAGTGCCCGCTAAGTTACCTACATAGTCCAAGTGCACGTTCGTTAACTTAGATAGTCCAAGTCGCGCTAGGTAACCTACATAGTCCAAGGGCCACTAGGTAACCTATAGTCCAAGTGCCCTCTAGGTAACCTACATATTCCAAGTTCCCGCTAGGTAACCTAGATAGTCCAAGTGCCCGTTACCTAACCTAGATAGTCCAAGTGCCCGTTAGGTTACCTACACAGTCCACATGCCCGTTCGTTCACCTAGATAGTCCAATTGCCCGCTAGGTAACCTACATAGTCCAAGAGCCGGGAGTTAACTTAGACAGTTCAAGTGCCCGCTAGGTTACCTGCATAGTCCAAGTGCCCATTAGCTAACGTAGATAGTCAATGTGCCCGCTAGGTAACCTCCATAGTTCAAGTGCCCCCTAGGTAACCTCCATAGTCCAAGTGCCCACTAATTTACCTATATAGTCCAAGTGCCCACAGGGAACGTCCATCGTTCAAGTGCCCGCTAGTTAATCTAGATAGTCCAAGTGCCTGCTAGTTAACCTAGATAGTCCAAGTGGCCGCTAGTTAACCTAGATCGTCCAAGTGCCCGCTAGTTAACCTACATAGTCCAAGGTCCGCTAGTTAACCTAGATATTCCAAGTGCCCGCTAGTTAACCTACATAGTCCAAGGGCCCTCTAGTTAACCTAGATAGTCCAAGTGCCCGCTAGGGGACGTACATAGTCCAAGTGCCCGCTAGGTAACCTAGATAGTCTAAGGGCCCGCTAGATAACCTACATAGTCCAACTGCCCGATTAGGAATCTACATAGTCCAAGTGCCCGCTAGGTAACCTAGATCGTCCAAGTACCCGTTAGCTAACCTAGATAGTCCAAGTGCCCGCTAGGTAACCTCCATAGTCCAAGTGCCCCCTAGGTAACCTCCATAGTCCAAGTGCCCACTAATTTACCTATATACTCCAAGTGCCCGCTAGGGAACCTGCATCGTTCAAGTGCCCGCTAGTTAACCTAGATAGTCCAAGTGGCCGCTAGTTAACCTAGATCGTCCAAGTGCCTTTTAGGTAACCTACATAGTCCAAGTGCCCGTTTGCTAACCTAGATCGTCAAAGGGCCCGCTAGTTAACCTACATAGTCCAAGGGCCCTCTAGTTAACCTATATATTCCAAGTGCCCGCTAGGGGACGTACATAGTCCAAGTGCCCGCTAGGTAACCTAGATAGTCTAAGGGCCCGCTAGATAACCTACATAGTCCAACTGCCCGATAGGGAACCTACATAGTCCAAGTGCCCGCTAGGTAACCTAGATAATCCAAGTGCCCGCTAGTTAACCTACATAGTTCAAGTGCCGCTGAGGAACCTACATAGTCCAAGTGTCCGATAGGGAACCTACATAGTCCAAGTGCCCAATGAGGAACCTACATAGTCCTAGTGCCCGATAGGGAATCTTCATATTCCAAGTGCCCGTTAGGAACCCAGATAATCCAAGTGCCCATAGGGAACCTACATAGTCCAAGTGCCCTCTAGGGAAGCTACATATTCATAGTGCCCGCTAGGGAACCTGCATTGTCCAAGTGCCCGCTAGTTAACCTAGATCGTCCAAGTGTCCGCTAGTAAACCTACATAGTCCAAGTTCCCGTTAGGTAACCTAGATAGGCCAAGTGCCCGCTAGTTAACCTACATAGTACAATGGCCCGCTAGTTGACCTAGATAGTCCAAGTGCCCGCTAGTTAACCTAGATAGTCAAAGTGCCCGCTAGTTAACCTAAGTAGTACAAATGTCCGATAGGGATCCTACATAGTCCAAGCGCCCGCTAGGTAACCTAGATATTCCAAGTTCCGGTTTGCTAACCTAGATAGTCCAAGTGCCCGCTAGGTAACCTAGATAGTCCAAGTGCCCATTCGTTAACCTAGATAGTCCAAGTGCCCGCTAGGTAACCTATACTGTCCAAGTGCCCGCTAAGTTACCTACATAGTCCAAGTGCACGTTCGTTAACTTAGATAGTCCAAGTCGCGCTAGGTAACCTACATAGTCCAAGGGCCACTAGGTAACCTATAGTCCAAGTGCCCTCTAGGTAACCTACATATTCCAAGTTCCCGCTAGGTAACCTAGATAGTCCAAGTGCCCGTTACCTAACCTAGATAGTCCAAGTGCCCGTTAGGTTACCTACACAGTCCACATGCCCGTTCGTTCACCTAGATAGTCCAATTGCCCGCTAGGTAACCTACATAGTCCAAGAGCCGGGAGTTAACTTAGACAGTTCAAGTGCCCGCTAGGTTACCTGCATAGTCCAAGTGCCCATTAGCTAACGTAGATAGTCAATGTGCCCGCTAGGTAACCTCCATAGTTCAAGTGCCCCCTAGGTAACCTCCATAGTCCAAGTGCCCACTAATTTACCTATATAGTCCAAGTGCCCACAGGGAACGTCCATCGTTCAAGTGCCCGCTAGTTAATCTAGATAGTCCAAGTGCCTGCTAGTTAACCTAGATAGTCCAAGTGGCCGCTAGTTAACCTAGATCGTCCAAGTGCCCGCTAGTTAACCTACATAGTCCAAGGTCCGCTAGTTAACCTAGATATTCCAAGTGCCCGCTAGTTAACCTACATAGTCCAAGGGCCCTCTAGTTAACCTAGATAGTCCAAGTGCCCGCTAGGGGACGTACATAGTCCAAGTGCCCGCTAGGTAACCTAGATAGTCTAAGGGCCCGCTAGATAACCTACATAGTCCAACTGCCCGATTAGGAATCTACATAGTCCAAGTGCCCGCTAGGTAACCTAGATCGTCCAAGTACCCGTTAGCTAACCTAGATAGTCCAAGTGCCCGCTAGGTAACCTCCATAGTCCAAGTGCCCCCTAGGTAACCTCCATAGTCCAAGTGCCCACTAATTTACCTATATACTCCAAGTGCCCGCTAGGGAACCTGCATCGTTCAAGTGCCCGCTAGTTAACCTAGATAGTCCAAGTGGCCGCTAGTTAACCTAGATCGTCCAAGTGCCTTTTAGGTAACCTACATAGTCCAAGTGCCCGTTTGCTAACCTAGATCGTCAAAGGGCCCGCTAGTTAACCTACATAGTCCAAGGGCCCTCTAGTTAACCTATATATTCCAAGTGCCCGCTAGGGGACGTACATAGTCCAAGTGCCCGCTAGGTAACCTAGATAGTCTAAGGGCCCGCTAGATAACCTACATAGTCCAACTGCCCGATAGGGAACCTACATAGTCCAAGTGCCCGCTAGGTAACCTAGATAATCCAAGTGCCCGCTAGTTAACCTACATAGTTCAAGTGCCGCTGAGGAACCTACATAGTCCAAGTGTCCGAAAGGGAACCTACGTATTCCAAGTGCCCATTAGGGCACCTAGGTAGTCCAAGTGCCCATAGGGAACCTATATAGTCCAAGTGCCCTCTAGGGAACCTACATAGTAAAAGTGCCCGCTAGGGAACCTGCATTGTACAAGTGCCCTCTAGTTGACCTAGATAATCCAAGTGCCCGCTAGTTAACCTACATAGTCCAAGTGCCCGATAGGGAACCTACATAGTCCAAGTGCCCAATGAGGAACCTACATAGTCCAAGTGCCCGATAGGGAATCTTCATATTCCAAGTGCCCTTTAGGGAACCCAGATAGTCCAAGTGCCCATAGGGAACCTACATAGTCCAAGTGCCCTCTAGGGAAGCTACATATTCATAGTGCCCTCTAGGGAACCTGCATTGTCCAAGTGCCCGCTAGTTAACCTAAATCGTCCAAGTGTCCGCTAGTAAACCTACATAGTCCAAGTTCCCGTTAGGTAACCTAGATAGCCAAGTGCCCGCTAGTTAACCTACAAAGTACAATGGCCCGCTAGTTGACCTAGATAGTCCAAGTGCCCGCTAGTTAACCTAGATAGTCAAAGCCTGCAGGGCTTCTGTCTTCATGTCCTTTTTATACACACACACAGACACACAACCTTGCACAATCTCTAGAGTCCTTTTGATTTCTTGTCCTTTTTACACACACACACACACACACACCTTTGCAGAAACTATGGAGTGTTTTTGATTTCATGTGTCCTTTTGACACACACACACACACACACATACAACCTTGCAGAATCTCTGGAGGGCTTCTGACTTTGTGTCATTTTTACACAAACATACACACATACACACACCCTTGAAGAATCTGTAGAGGGCTTCTGACTTCCTGTACTTTTGACACACACACACACACAAACACCCTTGCAGAATCTCCAGACATTTTCTGACTTCGTGTTGTTTTCACACATACACACACACACACTCTGGTAGAATCTCTGGAGGGCTTCTAATATGGTTTACTTATTTCAAACACAACAAACACACACACACACACAGACCTTTGCATAATCAATATTGGGCTTCTGACTTCGTGTAATTTTTACCCTCACACACAAACGCACACACACACACACACACACACACACATACAACCTTGCAGAATCTCTGGAGGGCTTCTGACTTTGTGTTCTTTTTACACAAACATACACACATACACACACCCTTGAAGAATCTGTAGAGGGCTTCTGACTTCGTGTCTTTTTACACAAACACACACACACCAAACACACATACACCCTGGTAGAATCTCTGGATGGTGGCTGACTTGCTGTCCTTTTTACACACACACACACACACACACACACACACACACACACACACACAAACACCCTTGCAGAATATCTAGAGGGTTTCTGAATTTGTGTCTGTTTACACACACACACACACACACACCCTTACAGAACCTCTGGACGGCTTCAGACTCCATGTCCTTTTTACACACACACACACTTTTGCAGAATCAATAGTCGGTTTCTGATATGGTATCCTTTTTACACACACGCACACAGACACATACACACACCTGTGCAGAATCTGTGGAGGACTTCTAACAACATGTCCTTTTTACACACACACACACACACACACACACACAAAGACATACTCTTGCAGGATCTCTAGAGTGCTTCTGACTTGGTGTCCTTTATACACACATACACACATACACCCTTCCAGAACTCTACAGTGATTCTGACTTTATGTCCTTTTTACACACACACACACACACACACAAACACACCATTGCAGAATCAATAGAGGTCTTCTGACTTCATGTCCTTTTTACACACACACACACACACACACCCTTACAGAACCTCTGGAGGGCTTCTGATTTCATGTCCTTTTTACACACACACACACACACACACACACACACACACTTTTGCAGAATCAATAGTCGGCTTCTGACTTCGTGTCCTTTTTACAAACACACACACACACACACACCCTTGCAGAATTTCTAGAGGGCTTCTGAATTTGTGACCTTATTACACACGCACACACTCACACACATAAAACCTTGCAGAATCTCTTGAGAGCTTCATACTTGGTCTCCTTTTTACAAACACACACACACACACATCATGCAGAATCTCTAGATGGCTTCTGACTTCAGGATCTTTTTACACACACACACACACACCTTTGCAGAAACTATGGAGTGTTTCTGACTTCATGTGTCCTTTTTACACACACTCACACACACACACCCTTGCAGAATCTCTTGAGGTCTTCTGACGTCATGTCCTTGTTACACGCACACACTTGCATAATCTCTGGGGGTCTGACTTCGTGTCCTTTTTACACACACACACTCACACACACACCCTACCTCACACTGATACTCATACCTTTGGAAAATTCCTAGAGGGCTTCTGACTTCCTGTCCTTTTTACACACACACACACAGATACACACACCCTTGCAGAAATTCTATAGGGCTTCGGACTTCGTGTTCTTTTTACGCACGCACACACACACACACACAGACATGCACGCACCCTTGCAGAGTCTCTGGAATGCTTCTGACTTCGTGTTCTTTTTACACACACACACACACACACACACACACACACATACATGCATCCTTGCAGAATCGCAGGAATTCATCTCACGTCATGTAATTTATACACATACACATACACACTCAAACTCATTCCCTTGCAAAATCACTTGAGGGTTTCTTACTTTGTGTTCTTTTTACAAACATACACACACACACAGACACACCCTTGCAGGATCTCTAGAGGGCTTCTGACTTGGTGTGCTTTTTACACACACGCACACAGACACACATACACACACCTGTGCAGAATCTTTGGAGGACTTCTAAAATGTCGTTTATAAACACACACACACACATCCCTTGCAGAATCTCTAGAGGGATTCAGACTTCGTGTCCTTTTTACACACACACACACACACACACACATCCTTGCAGGAACTCTACAGCGATTCTAAATTCCTATCCTTTTACACACTCACACGCTTGCATAATGCCTGCAGGGCTTCTGTCTTCATGTCCTTTTTATACACACACACAGGCACACAACCTTGCACAATCTCTAGAGTCCTTTTGATTTCTTGTCCTTTTTACACACACACACACACACACACACCTTTGCAGAAACTATGGAGTGTTTCTGATTTCATGTGTCCTTTTTACACACACACACACACACACACATACAACCTTGCAGAATCTCTGGAGGGCTTCTGACTTTGTGTCATTTTTACACAAACATACACACATACACACACCCTTGAAGAATCTCTAGAGGGCTTCTGACTTCGTGTCTTTTTACACAAACACACACACACCACACACACATATACCCTTGTAAAATCTCTGGATGGTGGCTGACTTGCTGTCCTTTTTACACACACACACGCACACACACACACACACACACAAACCCTTGCAGAATATCTAGAGGGTTTCTGAATTTGTGTCTGTTGTACACAC